>NC_091837.1:94311671-94620650 GCF_037783145.1 Equus przewalskii | reverse complement strand
CCGAGTGGCCCTGCCCTCAGGCACTGGCTTGTCACCAGATCAGCCCTCAGGATGGAGGACCCCATCCAGTGCACCTGCAGGGCCCAGGGAGGACTGAGGCTTCCAGGCAGGGGGAACCTGGGATGCAACCTCACGAGGTGAAACTGTGTTTCCCACCCTCTGGACAGAGTTTTAGATTGCCTGCCTCAGTGCTTTGCAGCCCATGGCTAGCGGGACGTAGGTTACCACTGTTAGGTGAACTAGCTCTGATTTAGCAGATAAGTATGGATAATTTGCCAGCTGACCCAGGATAACAGTTGTCAGAGAAATGGAAAAAGAAGGAAACAGAGGCATCTAATTGTTCAGTTAAAATATGCTCATAAATCAGAATATTATGTCAGTAAAATACACATGAGCATCTTAATAAAGTTGTATATCTTCATATGTCACGTGGACAGAAATCCAGCCTGTGACTTGAAGCTAAGCATTGATTTGCATCTTCAAGATTAAGTGCAAAATTCCACTGGAAAAGAAAGGTTTGCACTGTGAGAGGCCGGGTGGGGTCCTCAGAACCACTCATGGAGCAGCTTGAGGGCTTAATGCTGTGTCTTCTGTAAGTGGTGACACGAATAGATTGTCTCAGCAGGAACTACTGGCTGTAATCCCCAAGCTCTTACTTCATCATGACTTGTGTTTTGACTGAAGACTATTTTGAGAGGTGGGGGTGAAAAGTGGTTTAATAAAATCCAATTTTTAAATTACAGAGTTTTTCATTTAAAATGTGCACTTTTTAAGGAATTATGAAAGACTGCTTCAGTTGGTCTATTTAGAAAAGAGCATTTGTAAATGTCTTATTTCTGAAGGTTTTTCATGTGGTACAGAGGCAGTAATTCCCATAGTGGACGATATAGGATTGTATTTTTCAAGATGAAAGCAATCAAAAGATATGCAAAAGGTGGACATATTCAGTTTCCTAATAATGGCCTTACCATTTGTCCTTGAATAGAATCTTCAATCCCAGCTGGCACCATTAAGTCATTTACGTTCTTCTGTAAGTCCTCAAGGCGACTTTCCATTTCTTCCAGTACAATGTTAAGGAGAATTGCACGTGGGGCAGGGCACCTAGCCAGAAAGCCCGCAAAGACCCTGCTTCCAATTGCACCTGCTCGTCACAGTTCTGATAAAAACACCCTGGCAGTGCAACTTGCAAAATGAGGGGATCAAAGACGGCAGTGTCCTCAGTGCACGTTAACCACTTTCCTGAGGTTTGTGTAGTGTGTCTTTAACGTTGAAAGGTTAAAACTGAGCTCGGTTCTGAAAACCTGGCTCCCCTCTGGGGACATGGATTCAAGGATATGAGGTTGTCTGGTATGTTTATGTTTTCACCAAACTCTGATGATTATGTAAATAAATGGAAATTAACTCTGTTTAAAACCGTCTTTCTTGCAGTTTAATTTTATCACGTGTAAGAAACTTTTTTTCCCTGTGGGAACCCATCCACAGAATCAAAAGTTGCAAGTAAATGGTTCCATATGCAAATAGTTTGCACACAATTTTTAAGGAGTGAATTTAGTTCTGTAAAGCCAGCTCAGGTTGGGCACGTGTTCAGGCAGATGTGACCCTTCGCTGGATTTGCTCAGCCTGGAAACACCTTCTATTCTAAGTCTGTTTGAATTCTTGTCTTAACAGACAAGCTGCTGAAGTTACCAACCAACCAAAGGCCGGGAGAGCCGCACCTGGTGTCCGGTGTTGGAGACCTTGCGTGTGACGCGCAGGTTTCTGAGTGCTTGGTGGAGGATGAATGTTACTGAGCGGACTATCCAGATTCCTGTGGGGCCGGATGGGAAAGCCCCATTGGGTAGTACTGTACATCGTGTCGTCGTGTTTTATCCTTGCCATACAGAACACCCTGCATTGCTGGTCAAGCAGGAAGTAACCACCCGTGAGTGGTAATGAATACATCAGGTGCCAGTAAAGGCACAATGCAAACACCAGAAATCCCAGGTCAACAATTATCCACTCATCGCAGACGACAGAAAGATATTCCACGGTAATTTAACAATCCAAAGCATTATACTATTATAAGATAGGAAAGGATATTTCTGAGGTTTAATGTTGCAATCAGAGCTTGGAAATGTTCTTGAAGTTCCTGAAATAGATTTTCTGCCTGAAAAAGTGAACCGTAAGACAACTGAACATAATGTTTCCTCTAGACGCAGCACACGTTCAGCGCTGTGACGAGGTGCCCAGGCCTTTCCATTCAAAGGGTAAGGAAAATCTCAACAAATAGTGCTGGAACAATGAGGTTGCCAAAGGTATGACTAAAGAAACCTGCAGCCCCAACCCTTACCTCGTACCATACGCAAAAACTAACTCAAAGGATCCTACACCCAAATGGAAGCACTGAAACTGTCGATGTCTAGAAGATAAAACAGAAAATCTTGGTCACCTTGGGTTCCTCTGGGAATTCTTAAGTCAAGCTAAAACAGTCACGCAGAGCACCCCCAAGGTGGGCTTCGCCTCCCCTGCGCTTTTGAGTTTTATTAGCTGGGATCGGGACTGCAGAAATTGTTCACCGCCGCGTGGAAATACCGCCGCGCGTGTCCCGGCGCAGAGTCTGCGGACTGAGCTCCCGCCCCCGGCAGCCGGCCTCCCCGCCGCGTGGAGGGTCTGTCCGAGCCCCCTCCTCTGGGACGCGGGGCCCGGGTCTCCGCTGCCTCCCTTTGCTGCCGGGGATTCATCCAACAGATTCCGTTCAACCCGACAAACTGAGCCGCCTTTAAGCGTTGCTCCCCGACCGCCTGTCGTCCCGTTTGGGCCCTGGAACCCTCTGGGAACGGGAAGCGGGACGGGTTCGCTGCGGCCTCGCCCAGCGCGGGGCAGGGAGAGGTTGGGGGTGTCCTCTGTCCCCTCGGCGGGGGCGGCCCAGCCCCTGGTCCCGACCCCCGTCCCCGGGCCCCGGACCCTGGGAGGACTCAAGATCCGGGAGCGGCCGGAGGGGCGCGGGCTCCCACTCACCGCGTCCCGCAGCGCGTCCCCGTGGGGGGCTTCGGGTGCGCGCGCGTCCATGTGCCCCGCGCGCCGGGCGGGCCGGGGGCTCTGCGGGGTCGGCGCCGCCTCGCCGGCTGGCCCGGCAGCGATGGCCCCGGCGGAGCTCGGGCTGCAGAGGGGCGTCCGAAGCCCCTGCGCCCCTGACCCGGCGCCGGGCAGGCCGGCGACTCAGGCGCCCGGAGATGAGTCCCTGGGCAGCGCGCAGCCGGCTGCTCCCTCGGAGACGCGTGAAACGCTGCCGGCAGGTCCGGAGAGGGGACGCTGGGCGGCGCCAGGTGGGGGTGGCCGCTGCGTCCGATGGTCATTGTCCCTGGGGCGGGAGCTGGGCTCCTCCGCGGGGACGAGGCGGCCCCTTGGCTTTCGCAGGCTGCCCTGCCCCACACCTGTTTGCTTTGTTTTCGTTGCGTCAGAGATGAAAAACCCAGCCAGAGAGCGAGCACAACCTCTTTACTATGATTATTGTCATTATTATTATGGTAAAACATAGACAATGTAGAATTTGCCATCTTAACCATCTGTAAGTGTGCGGCTCAGCGGGGTTAGGCACACACACATTGTGGTGCAGCCATCACACTATCCACCCGCACACAGAACTTCCCAAACTGAAGCTCTGCCCCGTTAAACAGCTACCCCCACCCCCTCCCCAGCCCCTGCACCCACCGTGCCCCTTTTTGTATTATGCCCCACTGGTCTTTATACAATGTTGTCATCTCTCTAATGGGGCATGGTGGGTGGTCCGGCTGCTGCCCACACACAGCCCAGATACACACCTGGCTCCTAGTCCTGTAATCCTCCATTGGAGACTTTGTCCTCTCTCCGAATCTCTGCTGTTTCTATGGTCAACTTTAAAATGAAGAATGGTTGTGTTCTGCGGGGAGGGCACAGAGAGTGAAGGGGAGCACCTATACAGTGACGACAAGAAATGATGTATATCTGAAGTTTCACAATGATGTAAACTAGATGAACTCAATAAAAAACATACATACCAGATTTTAAAGACAGTACAAAAACAAGAATGTAAAACACCTCATTAATTTAAAAATATTGATTACATGTTGAAATGGTAATATGGATATATTGGCTTAAGTAAACTATATTATTAAAATTAGCAACAACAAAAAAAGAATGGTTATGTTCTGAGATGAGTTCCGGCACCGCCAACAGTCTCATCTGGATTCTGATTTTATTGGAGACCTGGAGGAAGGTCACAGCCCTTCCCTCCTGCCAAGTGCCCTGGGGCCTGTCGGGACTGTGGCTCGTGGGTCACCTTGTGGGGGATCCCCCAGGACCTGTTGTGGCAAGTACCTGTTTTGTGCACGTCTCTGCACCCCTCTGGACTTGAAGCTCCCTGGGGCAGGTCTGTGTGTGTCCCGGCCACCCCGATGGCCCTGGGGCCTCGTGGAGCAACAGCATGTGGACACCCAGGTTGCTGAGTGTTTTCATGAAGCGTGGCCACACGCCCGACACCCCACCTCATTAGTCACCCGGAGAATTCAAATCAAAGCACAGTGAGATCCGGCTTCATACCCACTGCACAGCCAGAATCAAAGACAGACAATAACCAGTGTTGGCGAGGATGTGGCAGTGGGAGGCTGCATGCACTGCTTGTGGGAGTGAAAACTGGGGCAGCCTGTGGAAAACAGTCTGCAGTTCTGCAAAAAAATTAAACATAGGGGCCAGTCAGGTGGCGTAGTGGTTAAGTTCACGCACTCCACTTTGGTGGCCCAGGGTTCATGGGTTCCATCCCGGGCACAGACCTAGCACCACTCATCAAGACCTGCTGTGGAGGCATCCCACATAAATTAGAGGAAGATGAGCACAGATGTATGTTAGCTCAGCAACAATCGTCCTCAAGAAAAAGAGGAAGATTGGCAACAGATGTTGGCTCAGGGCCTATCTTCCTCACACACACACACACAAAATTAAACATAAATTTACCATATACCCTTGATTCTACCTCTAGGTATACACCCAAGAGAAATGACACCACATATCCACAAAAGACGTGTACATGCATGTTCACAGCAATGCTGTTAACAGTAGCCAAGAGGTGGAAACAACCCAAATGTCCATCAACAGACTATGGACACACACAAGGTGGTCCATCCATTCCGTGGAATATTACTCAGCCGCAAGAGGAGTGACACTGACAGCTGCCACGACGGGATGAGCCTTGGGGCCGTCATGCTCGGTGAGAGAAGGCAGTCACAAGGCCGTATATTGTAGAGCTCCATGTGTATGAAATTCCCAGAATTGGCGAATCCCTGGGAACAGAAGTAGATTGGGAGTTGCTGAGTGTTGTGGGAGGAGGCGAAGGGGATAGAAACTCAATAGTTCAGGGCTTTCTTTCAGGGGGACAAAAATGTTCTAAAATTAGATTGTGGTGATGGTTACACAACCCTGTGAATATACTAAAAATCATTGACTTGTACACTTTAAATGGTGGATTTTATGGAGTGTGAATTATATCTCAATAAAGCTGTTAAAATAACTTTTTGAAACTGTGGCCATTTTGCCACTTGTCATGTCTGTTTAGCATCTGTCTCTTTTTTCCTCCGAGAGGGGCTGCGATGGAAGGGAGAGCTGTGTGAACTCCGGGGTGGGGCGTGTGGGAGGGGACATTGGGTCTGGACTACTTAGGGAAAGAGGGGCTGGGCAGGGAGGGCCACTGGCTCAGCGTTGGGGTTGGCTCCTCCTTTGAGAGGAATCCCGTCAGACGGCTTCTGGTTTCTCTTTGAAGGAGGTGGGGAGGCCGTCTGCCTGGTGCGGGGGTGGGGGGAGGGAGTGGGCAGGAGGCCTCACTGGTGGGTGGTCACTGTATCCTCTCCCCAGCAGGCTGGGGCCCACAGAGGACACCGGCTGGCCAGAGGCAGCCTGGGGCGGACGGGGCTGTGCCCAGGGAGGTGGCTGCTGAGGACGCAGAGAAAGCCTGCTCAGCAAGAGGGGCTGTGAGTCACAGCTGGTGGTGTTTCCGGCAGAAACACACATGGGTTTCAGGGACCAGAACTCACTCAAGCTAATTTAAGGAAAAAGCAGGGGGAGTTATTCAAAGGGTCATCTCAAAGAGCCACCTGGCTGAAGCTCCGCCAGGTTTGGAGAATGTTCCAGTCTCTGGTGGTGGGAGGTGCTGGGCACTGTGCCCCACATCCCACAGGCATGAAGCCAGTCAGCTCTGGAGCCTCCGCCCTTCCTTCAACACGGCGCCTCAGTTTCCCCCCAGGGCCAGCCCTGCATCATCTCCTGGCAGGACCCACCTCCACCTGCTGAGTTCAGGGGTGGGGGCCTTGTGGGCTGGGGTCTCACCCCTTCACGCAGGGCAGGGCCGCATAGCTCTGGACACTGGACATCCTGTGCCAGCAGAGGCCCACTTGGGTCGGACATGACAGAGCTCGCAAGTGTCCCAGGTCGCTGGACTTGGTAGAGGACTCCGGATGTTAACAGCCCAGCCCGGGTGCAGGCTCATGTCAGTGTACACACTGCCCTACCTGGGCTATGCCTTTCTTGTTTTTATCACAGACAGGACATGACAGGCAGGGAGCTTGGCCTGGCCCACGGGAGCCTGGAACTGGACATGTAGAAGATGGAGGGGCCGTCATTACTCCAAGGCCGATGGCCTCTTACCTGCCTGTGCTTCTCTCTTTCTACAGGGGCCTCTGCGGAGGCCTCCAGCCCAGCCTTAGGTGGCCTTTCAGTTCAAGCTTCCAGAACAACCTGACCACGGCGATTAGCATCTGATGTGCACATGGGCCTCTGGGGAAGTGAGAGCTGTCTGTGCAAACTGAGACCCAGGCCCCGGCCCAGAGAGTGGTCTCCCCAGGTGGGTCTGGCAGAGACAGCCCAGGATCACTCTTCAGGAGGCAGAACCTCAGAACTGCCATCAGTCTGAGGCCTGGCGGGCTTCCTAAGAAAGGAGGGGGCTCAGGACAGGTCCCCTCACTGAGCTGGGAACAGAGGGAAAGCAGAGGTGGTGTGAGGTGGGGACCCATGCAGTCACCAAGGGAGAACCAGCAGTGTAGGAGGTCGTGGTGCCACGCTCGAGATGTTTGAAAGGAAGATTCCAGGAGTGGAGCTGTTGGGGGGTGGTGGCAAAGTCCTTGATGTGGCCGTGGAATCAGGTGGTCAGCCTGGAATAGAAGCAAAAGTCACCAGAGGTGGGGCGGTCAAGGTCCAGGTGGTTAAAACAGAGCAGCAACTGAGTCACCTGGGTCCCTTCCCGAGCCTAGGAAGCTGCATTTCCACAAGCATGTGAAGCAATACTCATGCACATCCATCATGCTCGACAGCGTTGCACTAGGGTGGAAGTGGGCTTAACGATGGTGAGACTCCCAGAAAGAAAGGAAAGCTCAGCCTCGTGGGGGATCCCCAAGCCCTATAAAGTTCCCAGGTCCTCTGGGGGTGTCAACAGGACACAACTGGGAGACAGACAAAGGTGCTCAGTTTCCCTGGGGAAATAGGAGAAGTTTCACAGGAAGGAGACGCCCACATGCGATTGCTGGAAGTGGGACTAGTGCTTACCTTTTCTCTTCGCTTGTTCATCAGCACAATGACCCGTGCGAGGCAAATATTGTGACCCATTTTACACATGGGGCCTCAGGCTTCGCTAAGTTGTTTGAGACCACAGGACAGGACCAGGAGCAGGGGGCATCGCTGAGGGAGCCCCACGCCTCCCCTGTCCCAGCCTGTCCCGTGAACCAGCTGGGAAGGGAAGGGATCAGAACCCGCTGCCCACCTGTCTCTGCTCTGCCAGTCACCTCCCCTGTGCTGTGTTACATGTGAAGGTAACAGGATTCTTTGGGGTCAGAGCGGGGCAGAGCCCGCAGATCCAGACCTGTCTGTGCGAGTCCAGGAGTCGGGGCTCCAGCGGGTGATGTCACCGATGCACGCGGCCCTGAGTGGGTGCTTGTAAAGCGTGACTTGTTTTCTTTGGCATATAAGCACGTCTTCCCCAAAGTGGATATCCACGTGCAAAAAGAAGAAGCTGGGCCCGTACCTCACACCATTTACAACAATTAACTCAAAATGCATCCAAGACTTAATGGAAGACTAAAACCTTAAAACTCTTAGGAGAAAGCATAGAAAATTTCATGACGATGGATTTAGCACTGACTTCTGGGATATGCTACCAAAGACACAGGCAACAAAAGAAAAAAATAGGTAAGTTGTACTTCATCAAAATTAAAAACTTTTGTGCATCAAAGGACACTATCAACAGAACAAAAAGGCAACCTACAGAATGGGAGAAAATATTTGCAAATCGTATGTCTGATATGGATTGATATCCAGAATATAGAGAGAACTCTTAAAACTTGACAAAAAACAATCAACCTGATGGAAAAGGGCAAAGGACCTTGAATAAACATCTCTCCAAAGAAGATACACAGATGGCCAACAAGCACATGATGAGATGCTCAACATCATTCTCATCAGGGAAATGCAAATCAAACCACAATGAGGTACCACCTCACAGCCAGGAGGACGGCTATCATCAAAAAAACAGGAACAACAAGTGCTGGCGAGGATGTGGAGAAATTGTAACTCTGCGTATTGCTGGTGGGAAAGTAAAATGGTACAGCCACTGTGGAGGATGGTACAGCGATTCCTCAAAAAATTAAACAGAGAATTACCATGTGAATTAGCAACTCCACTTCTGGGTATATACCCAAAAGAAGTGAAAACAAGGACTTGAACAGATATGCACACCCATGTTCATAGCAGCATTATTCACAATAGCCAAAAGTGTCCGTCGATGGATGAATGGATAAATAAAATGTGGTAATATATACAACAGAATATTATTCAGCCTTAAAAGGGAAAGAAATTCTGACACCTTCTACAACGTGAAGGAAGCTGGAGGACACTATGCTGAGTGAAATGAGCCAGTCACAAAAGGGAACAGTATTGTGTGATGCTGCTTATATGAGGGCCCTAGAGGAGCCAGCATCACCTGGTCAGGGGCTGGGGAGGGAGAAATGAGGACTTGGTGTCTAATGGGTGCAGAGGTTCAATTTAGGAAGATGAACGAGTTCTGGAGACGAATGGTGAGGATGGCTGCACAACAATGTGAATATGCTTAATGCCACGAAACTTACACTTAAAAATGATTAAAATGGTAAATTTGACCTCATGTATATTTTAGCACAATATCTTTTTTAAAAACCCATCTCCCCAGCTTCAACCCTAGGCTAAGAGTTCCAGGATCTAGGAAACCTGTGATTCTCTTCTCTCCCCTTGGTACTTTTTCATGTATGTTTTATCTTCTCAACTGTAATCTCTCTGGTCCAATGGGAACCTACTCAGAAACTCTAATAGTCCAAGAACCCAGAATCTACTGGAGAAACAGGGTCGTCTCTCTACGCCCAGCACCTGGTGCCTTCCCACCCCTGCTGCCTAGTCAGGAATCAGATTCATAGTCCTGCATCCACGGGAGACAAACTCATTAATATGGAAGCGAGAGTCACTCAACACAAACACATTTTGTTAAAAATATCAAATTTCAGGAACTAGGTTTAGGGGGAAAAATCCTCTAATGCAACTGACTTTGGAAATCTACAGTATGAGGATATTAAAGGATGCCGTGCAGAAACGAGATGGTGTTTTCTGGTGCGAGGATAGGTCGGAAAAGAAGGCAGAGTCTGAGCAAGAAATACATATTTACGGAATCAAAGACACAGACCACAAGAGCAGAGCTAAACACAAAACCAAACTTTAACTAAATTAGAAGACTAGCATTTGGATTTTGATAGATGAGAATGTCATAGCACGACCAAACGTGAGAGGACGTTCTATTCAGTGAAGCGTAAATGCCAGTGGGAGCACCGGACCCCACGTGAACGGCACTGTTCCCACAGAAAGGGGTGAATGCTGCTAATTAGACTGTGTGCTCAGTGTTTATTTTATCTTCATTCAGAGTCTTGTACAGTCGCTGATGCTGGGCCTTGATTCGTGGATTCTCTGTGCTACAATCTCTACTTTTGGTATGTTTCCAGTCTCATTTAAAAACTGTACAAAAAGAAGTGTTCCTTTGGGGCATAGACTTGGGCAGATAGATCTGAGTATAGAATTTTTTGCTTCTTTTTATTTATTCTAAAATAGTTGCATTACTTTCATGATGTTAGCATCCATTTCTTAATGCAACCTTATCAACTATTTTATAATCCACTAATAATTTACTATGTAATTCTGGCCCTATTTATAGTAAGTGATCGTTCCTGGAAGCAACTATCCTGAGTCAGGAGGACTTCCTGTATTGGGTGTGGATTTTCAGACGGTGGCTGTCAAACATGACTGCCTTAGAGCCACTGGGCGTGGCCCCGGCTCAGCACTGTCACGTCTGTGAGCCCTGTGAGCGGTTTCAAAGCCCCCCGAGGTTTCACTGTGTGACCAAGTGGTCCCAGCTTGGAGGAAGGAAGACGGGAAGGCAGGAAAGGGGGCTGTCAGACCCCACAGGCAGGAAGGGCCGCCTTCATTTTCTCAAGTCTGGATCCAGACCCGCGTGCTACCGCGAGTTGTTTAGAATTCAAAACAAGATAGATTTTGGAAATATCCTCTCTTCAGCCTGCTCAGATCTGCCTTTGAATTTCTCTAGTGAATTCTTCAGTTCAGTTATTATACTTTTCAGCTCCAGAACTTCTCTTTGGTTTCTTTTTAGGTTTTCCATCTCTTTATTTATATTTCCATTTTGCTCAAAAATTGTTTTCTTGACTTTCTTGTGTCTTCCCTTAGGTCTCTGAGCATCTTCCACATGTTGTTCTAAAGTCTTTTTCTCGTAGATCTGCCATCAGGCCTTTTTCAGGGATAGTTTCTGTTGATTTGTATTTTTTCTTTGAATGGACTATGCTTTTCTGTTTCTTTTCATGGCATGTGACTTTTTGTTGACACTGGACGTTTGATATAGTAATGTGGTAACTCCAGAAGTCAAACTTACCCCTTCCTCAGGGTTTGCTGGTTTTTCATCTGGTTTTTGTTTATTGTTTTTTTGATTGTTGGCGGCTCTATCTGTGCCAAGGATCAGCCTGAGGTGTAAACTCAGTGTCTTCTTAGGTTTTTTCCTGAGCCTTTTCTTGGGCATGCACAGTCACTTTCTAATTTTCTCCATGTATGCAGTTGTTTTTGAATGTCCTAGTCTTGAATGACTGGCTCCCAAAAGGGGAAAAAGAGAAAAATGAAGAGGGAAAAGGACGCACACCCTTTAACTCTCCTGGAAGTCACTTGAGCGGAAGGCGGGGGTCTTGCTACACTGGGAGAGGTGCAGCCGCAGTGGCCACCCGCCTCTGTGTCTGCACCTCTGTGGTCCGAAGCAGCAAGCAGCAGTCAGAGCACAGACTCTCAGTGTTGGGGGCACAGAACCCTTTTTGCCCACCTTGGCTCCCACCCGCTGTGTGCAGGCTGCTTCAGGAACACGTGCACAGCTGCCTGCCAGGGGCTTGGGGTGGGGACAAGTACCTGCTACTGTGCTAAGAGCAGAAATTGACTAGAATTTACCATCCAAGCCTTCCCCTGGAAGTGACAAGCCTTCAGCAGGCCCCAGATTCCAAAATAGTTCCATCGGACAGACTCTGCCCCTGCACTTGTCATCCAGGTGGGGAGACTCCTGGTGCTCCCAGAATCCCCCACCAAGGGCATAAACTTCTTGAAAAGCTTTAATACATGCCTCCAAACGGCCCTGATGACAGTTCCCACCTCCGCTCTGACCAGCCTCGTTTCTGGTTTTCACTCCGCACGGGGCAGTGCCAGGTGGCTGCATGGGGATGCGGTATTCCCGCCACTCCACCAACTGCCCCACAAGCCACCCCAAGAAGAACAGACCGTAAAAAGCAGCATTCTGTGCAGAGCAGAAATAAAGTCAGCTCTGTCTTTCCACCCATCTCTAACGCAACGCTTAGGAAAATAGGGCCTCGCTGATGCCTCTGGAGGCAGGGACTCTGGAGTGGCCATGGGGGAGCTCGTGACCCCCCAGCCCCCTTCCTGTCATCACAGGAACCTGCCTTGGAGCCTTCAGGGTGTGTCTGTGTCCCACAATTGCCATGGGAAGGAGACGCCAAATCTGAGGAGACATAAAGTTGCTTCTTTTCCAGGTGAACAATTTATCAAGTCAGGATCTTAACAGGGATGTCAAGGAAAGAGTTGTTTGTGCTTTAGGGAACTGAGGAAAAAAGTGTTCAGCTCTCTGGGGTGGCTGGGGGTGCTTGTTCCAGTGACAGCAATGGGGACCATAGGAAAGGTTCCAGCAAGGTGGGTATAAGGGAGAAAGGAGGGGGAGGGAGGAGGGAGGGGAAAGAAACATGCAAGAATGAAGAAGAAAGCCTCTGGGTGACTTCGTAGTAAGTTAATGTACACTTTATTGTATAATTTATTTTTATATAACATATAATTATATATTTATATGTATAATTTATTCTTTTATCATATGGTTTTTCAAATATAATAATTGTGCTACTTTTTGCCACTGCTCAGGTCACAATGATAAGGTTTAAAATACTTCTTTTCTTGGTGAGGAAGATTGGCCCTGTAGGGGATCAGAATTGGCCATCCCAAAATGTATCTCTTTGGCTTGATTATTTTTAAGAACAAAAGACCCTGAAAGAAATTTTGACCTCCCCCTCAACTGCCTAAAAGAATTTAAGATGGAAGGCCTGCTCTGGGAAGGAGCTAATACATAAGTTACCTGTAGTGCAATGTAAAATGTCTCTCAGGTCACATTGTTTGTAGTTGACCCATTTACATTTCCATCTCCGTGTGAATTGCCTTCCACATCCTTGAAGTCCCAAATAGCTACCCCCAACATCCTCCTTTGTCTTTAGGTGAAGATTGTGTTCCAGCTGGCAGCTCGGCCATTTTGGCGAGTTACCCAGGTTCTTGGGTCTCTCCCATGCATACACGTCATAAAGCTTTGTTTGGTTTTCTCCTGTTATTCTGTCTCATGTGAATTCATTTTGTAGCCTGGTCAGAAGGACCTAGAGGTTGGAGGATTTCTCTTCCTCCCCTGCAGCCCTGAGCTGACATCCATGCCCATCCTCCTCTATTTTGTATGTGGGATGCCACCACAGCGTGGCTTGATGAGCTGTGTGTAGGTCCATGATGGGATCTGAACCTGCAAACCCCTGGCCACCAAATTGGAGCATATGAACTTAGCTTGAAGAAATGAGAAGAAAAGCAGAGAACTTAAGTTACCTGAAGCAATTCTGGAGCATTAATTATCGCTTAAAGGGTGGCCCCCCAGGAAGGTGGTGGGAAGGGGGATTGGGGTGGGCCTGAGTGCTGAGCTGCTGCTGGGCCAGCAAGAATGCCCTGCGCCCCTGCTTCCTAAGGTTCCAGTGCTAACAGATGCTAACAGAGCAGCCAGACACAAAAGGTCATACGTGGGTGATTCCATTTACATGGAACACCCAGAACAGGTAAATCCATGGAAACAGCAGAGCGGTGGTTTCCACGGGCTAGAGGGAGGGGATTGGGGAGAACTGCCTAATGGCGTGAGGTTTTATTCTGGGGGGATGCAAATGTCCTGGAACTAGGTGGAAGTGGTGCTTGCAAACACTGAATGTGCTAAATGCCACCGAGTCATTCACTTTAACTGGCTAATTTTGTGTTATATGAATTTTGCCTCAATTAAAAAAAAAAAAAGAGGCGCACCTCTGAAGAAAAGGAGCCCTGCGTGCACACCTGTGTGTCTGTGTGTGCATGTGCGTGTGTATGTGCATGTGCATCTGTGTGCATGTGCATGTGCACTATTGTGTGTCCTGTGTGCATGTGTCTGTGCAAGTGTCTGTGTGCATGTCTGTGTATGCATGTGCATCTGTGTATGCATGTGCGTGTGTCTGTGCCTCTGTGTGTGCATGTGCGTGTGTGTTTGTGTGCATCTGTGTATGTGTGTGCATGTGCGTGTATGTCTGTGTGCTTGTGTGTGTCTGTGTGTACCCCCAACTGGCAGTGAGCCTGCTGCCCCTGGACCGCCTGTGTTAATTTACACCTGGAGTGCACAGCCTGATCTTCTCTCCAGCAAGAGCTCGTTTTGCTGAATGACCAACAGTGACCCCAGCTGTCAGAAGCTTTCTTTTCATGAATAGCAATCTGGAATTTATCCAGACCACTTGGCTTCGGCAATTCTTCCTCCTTTTCTTGAATTCTCTCCTCTTAAGTTCTCATTTCCTTTGTTGCTGACCCTGCGGCTCCTTCTGTTCTCTCTTACTCTTCCTGAATCAGTCCCCTTTGCAGAGTCATATATCTTTGCTAATAGATCTTGTTACAAATCTCTACCTTTTTTTTTTTTTTTGCTAAAGATCTTGCATTCATTTCCAGTGGGCTTTTAACCAAAGACAGTGAACGGTGAATGAGAGTCATGCTCCAACTTCTTCACTGTGTTTTTCATCTCACATGTAGCTGACGTCTGGTGACTTGGTTTGGATTTGAAATGGTCTCTATTCCAGTTACTAAAAGAGTTTCGATCACGAGACAGCCTCCTGTGCCTTCTCTTACCTACCACGCTCCCTGATGATGACCCACCAGCCCTTCAGCTGGACAAGCCAATGACACAGAACTTCCATTTCATTTCTTTAAAGTAAGCAAAACCTTTTTCTAGGTCTTCGGAGACTTCTCATGCAACCTGGTCAGCTCTCTGAGCTCTGAGCATTGCATACGTCTTGACTCTGCTCCTTCTGGGGTTTTCTTTTTTTGACCAAATTCAGACTTCATCTTATCTTTACTCACTTTAGTTTCATGATGGGCTATTTTTCTCTCTGAATGTTTTATAAAATAATTCCTTGAAAACCTCTAATGGTTCCATAACCCTCTAGCTTTCCTCTTGTCCTCAACTTATAAGCGCATTTTCCACTAGCATTCGTTTAGTTTCTTCAAATTGCAATTTTATCCTTAAGCCAGCCTCTTTTTCAGAGTATCTTGTTTTGCACACACTTCCTGTGTCCTTCATCAGCCTCCCCAGTCACATTTTACATAACCAGAGGCGTTATCAACACCAGAAATGGACATTGGTGCAATGCGTGAGCTGGACACAGACCTTATTCGGATTCCACCAGTTTTCACAGGCACTATCTATTTATTTTTGGTGCATGATACTGTTTCTGCACAAATTCGGGGTTCTCTGCCTGATGAGCATAAACAAGCCGATTAATTATGGCCTCAGCCTTTGGGGTAGAGATCAGCTTTTATTCTTTGAGATCCATCTGCAGGGGGACGGCGGGGGGTGTGCCCTCACTTCTGTCTCCCTGATTCAGCATTTGGGGTGAAATTTAAGAGGTTCAGGAGAACAGGCTGGCATGCGGAAATGCTGGCAGAACAGGCTTTGATTGGTGGCTTCAAACATTTATGGTGAGGTTTTAAACATTTATGACAGGGTTCTAAACATTTATGATAGAGTTCTAAACATTTATGATGAGGTTGACAAATAGAAATGGCAAACTATAGGATATATTGGAGTACATGAGGAAGCCATTTGGTGTAAACCTAATTTGGCCTGACCTTGTTTTTCCAAAAGGGCCTGACATGGCCACTGAGCATGTATTGTACATCTGGTTTAAGCATTTGCTATGTCCCAAGGACAAGCAAATGGCCTTAAGAGAAAGGTGCAACTTCCCCCCACATTGGCATTTCCTTAAGGATAAGCATCTCTCTCTAGGCTAGGAACTGATTGCTGTGCTCACCTGTGACCATCCAGCTCGAGACAACAGACCTACCACCCTGCTGTGTCCACCGAGACAGCAGACCTACCTGCCATTTCCATCAATTGCTGTGCCAACAGAGCAGTCTCGCGACTATTGTAAAAGGGACCTTTCAATCCTAGGTGCGACATCCTCTTTGAGGGTATATAATCACTCTGTATACCCCACTTCTTTGGTGCTCATCCTTCCTTGGGGAGCACTCCCCTGGGCTATATGGTCCTCACATTTGGCTCAGAATAATCTCACCCCAATTTTTATTTGTAGGTTGGTTATGGATTATTTGCGTCTACAGGGTTCTAAACATCTTTGATGAGGTGGGGAAGGAATTTTAATGCTCGATCTTCCGAATGAGGGACCCTCACTTCTGATGAGAATCTGAGTCTTAAGTTCCGGTCCTGTCCGGTCCGGTTCCATGCGGAGGAAGATCTTTGGATGCAAGGTCAGTTCAGGTCACGATTTCTTCTTTTGTGTGTGCCCTCACTATAGGACTTTGCAGGTTTTCTGAAAGGCAATCCTTAATCACTCTGTTGACAAGAGATGAGGTCAGCTGAACTGGTCCTGGAGGGCCCACGGTTACGAGACTGTCACCATCCGACAAGTTTTAAGAATTGCATATATTTCTCTGACGATATTTAAAAACTAACACACACTCTGCTGTTCAGTCATGGGTGTGGTTCACACTTTCTGGAAAGTTCAGTTCCCAGAAGAAATGTGGGAACAAGGCTCTGCTTCCTCTCTGCCTGTCATAGTTCTGATAATCTTGTTGGTCACTCATTTTGGGTTCTATTTTAGTTTCCAGTGGCTGCCATAACAAATTACCACAAACTGAGTGGCATAAAACTTTGGAAATATATTCTCTCACAGTTCTGGAGGCCAGAAGTCTGAAGTCAGTTTTTCTGGGCTGAAATCGAGGTGCTGTCAGGGCTGTGCTCCTTCCAGAGGCTCCTGGGGGGGGGTCTCTGTTCCATGCCTCATCCAGCCTCTGGTGGCTGCCAGCATTCCTCAGCTGTGGTGGCATCACTCCACTGTTCAAGGCCACATCTTCAAACCCCTCTGCTCCATCTTCACATGGCCGTCTCTTTTGCGTGTCTCCCTCTTATGAACATACATGTGATGGCATTTAGGCCCACTTGGATAATCAGAATCATCTCAAGATCCTGAACTTAATCGCATCTTTTTCTTTTCATATCAGGTAACATTGACAGATTTTGGGGATTGGGATGTATCTTTGGGGATCGTTTTTCAGCCTAGCACAGCTGGTTGGCTTCTTTGGTGTGGGAATGTGAAAGCCATGTGACATGTGCAGCATCTGAGATGAGCTGTCTTCCCTTCTGCTCGACTGACTGATGGTTCCCGACAGGTGGTGTTCAAAAGGATTACAGGCCACTTCTCCAGTCATCAGCTCACCTTATGGGAGACCTCTGTGGGGCGGAGTCCTGGACCATGAATGCAAGATTGTATCCACTTAGCTGGGCTCTGAAGGTGCTCCCTGGTGCAGGTGCTCCACCTGGCACACCCTGATGGGTCCAGAACAGCACGTGGCTATGGGCCGGCCACCAATTCGCCCACCTATGTCAGGACAAACAGGACCAGCAGCTGTGACCCCAGATGCTCCAGTGAGAGTCAGAAGGGCAGCCTGTAGCCTTACTCCAACCTCCAGAATAGACAGAATGGAACGTTCTAGAGGCTTTAGAGCTCAAGGGAGGATGTAGCTAAGAAGGAACACCGACTTTCCCCTCCCCGCCCAGCCACGCTTCCTTTTCTGTGCCTGTGTTCATTTCCCTATACATTCCTGGTGCTGTGCTCTCTGTCGTGGATACTGTGAGCAGGGGTGACTCAGAAACACCTGACGCCAGCCTCAGAAGACCCTGTGTTGTATTAGTGGCTCTCCTTACCATGCCAGGCTTGTTTGGGAGTTGCTTTTAGTGATGCTGTAAGTGTTCTTGAAGTGTCCCACAAAACCTACCAGGTAGGAAGCAGGGAGCCAGATCTTCAGAAAGGGGAAGGCGACTCCCTGAGGCAGAGGCTGGCCAGCCAGGTGTGCACCCCTGCGGCCACCCTCTCATTCTCCAGGCCTTCCCTTTTGGGGTGCTTCAGTCTGCCCTGAGGGGAGTTCCTCTGCAGGCAGAACCCGGGGCCTTCTCTGCCCTGAGCCCACCTGCACAGGGTCCTGGGCATGCAGGACTGGCTGGCTTCTCACAGGGTCCTCGCTGCCCCTGCCGCACCTGGGCCCTGGGCTCCAGGCATTTCCCGCCCATTAGCATCTATGTCCTGAGCACCCTCCCTGAGCCCCTGGGGGCTCCCATTTGTCAGGCGACAAACTCAGGAATTCCTACTTTCTTATCTGCAAGTGGGCACTCTCTTGGTTCACCTCACATGACTGTGCGGTTGAGAAAAGCCGAGAAACACTTAGCAAGTCACAGAGTGAGTGACCAGCACTTCTTTCAGCAACGATGCACCTCATGCTTGTGTGTGACGAGGGCGAAGTCCTGGCGGCCGCTGTGGAGAAGACACCGTGGGCCTTCAGGGGCTGCGGGCTGCCGGGGTGCTTTTCTGTTTCTCCAGAGGAGCCCCCCACTAGGTTAAACTCCCCCAGACACTATGCAAACTTGTGAATCCTGCTCCTCAGGTCTGCCCCTGGGTCAGGATGGGGAGCCCCACTCGTTCACGGAACGAATGCGTGGAGGGACCCCTGGAACCACCTGACGACCCCATGGGCTCCGACTCTCCTCTCCACCCCCCTTCCCCGTCCCCACAAGGGGTGACGCCCCACCCTCCGACCCTCCCTTGTCCTCACGAGGGTGATGTCCCCCTACCCGGGCCCTCGCCCGTCCCCACGAGGGGTGACGTCCCCACCAGAATTCTCCCACCTCCCCGCGAAGGGGCGTCGCCAGGCCTGCGCGGATCGTGGGGCGGCGACGAGACCCTGTTCTCAGCTCTCGGTGTGGCTCTCCTCTACATCGCCCCTCGCCCGGGGACAGGTGGAGACGGCTCCACGTGGGCACCTGGCCCTAAAGGAATTTCCTAACCCGCGCAGGGCGGGCCAAGCACCCCTCCCGCGACCCCCGTCTCCCGCCCGGGTCCCGGGTACGCCCCATCCTTCCAGGACCTACCGGCGCGCTCTAGGACCGAGCGGCGCCCGCCCCGCCGCCCTGTGGGCGGGGCCCCGGCATTGTGGCGTCTCCCCGAGGCGGGGCTCCGGCGCGCGGACCGACAGACGGACGCAGGACAGAGCGGGCGCGGGCGCGGGCGCGGCGCGGCGGGTGAGGGCCAGGGCGGCGTGTCGGTGCGCGTACGTGCGCGGGGTGGGGGGTCCTGGGGACAGAGTGCTCCCTACCCTCCAAGGCCCCCCAGGGCCGTGTCCCCCACCCTCCCCCCAGGACCGTGCGCTCCCCACCCCTCCACCCCAGGACCGAGCCGCCCCTCCCCGGACTGTGCCCCCCCCGGGCCGGCGTCCGCCCCCCGCGCCCTCAGCCCTGGGCCGGCGCCCCGCGGCCCCTCTGCGACCCGCGCCTCCGTTCCCCGCGCGCATGCCGGTGCGCGCGCCGAGGGCTCCCTGAGCCGCCCGAGCCCGGGGAGGGCCTCGTGCCCCAGCCGTGGAGCCCGCGCTGCGCCCGGGGCGCGGCCTCGGCCTCTGGGCTGTCCCTGCGGAGCGCGGCCCTCGCTCTGCCGCGAGGCCCGTGTCCCGAGTTCTTACCCGCTCTCCTCCCTCGCCAGGCTCCGATGGTGCAGGATTGAACGGGGTGGCGGCGGCTGTGCGGGGATGACGGTCCCCGCGCGTTCCAGGACCCCGTGAGAGCGGAGGGGCCTCGGGCCAAGCGGACGTCAGCCCGCCGGCAGGCGACGCAGGTGTTCGGGATGGAAGCAGAAGGCTTGGATTGGCTTCTGGTCCCGCTGCACCAGCTGGTGTCCTGGGGGGCCGCTGGGGCCATGGTCTTCGGAGGGGTGGTGCCGTATATCCCGCAGTACAGGGACATCCGGAGGACTCAGAACGCCGAGGGTTTCTCTGCCTACGTGTGTCTGGTGCTCCTGGTGGCCAATATTTTACGGATTCTGTTTTGGTAAGTTGGGAGCTTTCTTACTGTGTGGGTGCTTCTGGAGAGATGGCTTTCTCCTTTTGGGGTTTCTGAGTGGGGCCGGGAGGTGAAAGTGTCTGTACTTCCCGAGAAGTTGGTGAAACAGATGAGATTATTACCCAGGGAAAATGGTAGGATTGGAGTGGAGACTCACATATAATCTGAGGTCGGCGTCTTCATCTCACTTCGCTCACACTTCCCCGGATCGGATGCTTCCCCAGGGCCTTCTCCTGGCGCCGCCCTAGCACTCGGTCCTAGGTCCTAGCACTCACCGGTCACTCGTTCACTGCCCTCGGCGAGTTTGCAAGGGGGAGGGGAGAGCAAACAGACTGACTGAGTGTCAGAGTAACTGAAAGTGATGAGGGTTGGGAAGGACCTACCGGGTGAAGCCCCACGAGAAGGGGCCTCAGCCTGACAGGGAGGCGAGCTCTGGCTGTCCTCCGAAGGGCCTTCCACCTTCTCTGTTGTGTGTGTGGTTTTGTTTCTTTTAAATAGGAAGTCAACTTTCTGGATGATAATTGAGACTATTTTTTCTTGCTCCTTCCAGCCCAGTTTCCTCTTATCTTTATTGGCGTTGTGATAGGAACTCGAAGTTAACGTCAACAGTTGCTAAAGCCAGACTTAATTGGGAGGGTGAGTTTTCAGAGGAAATGAAAAGAGGTCTCATGGCATCCTTCTCAGGCCAAAAGCATTGGAACCTTCCTTGCTTCTGGACAGTTCCAGGCCCCTCTGTCTGCACAGAAAGTGAGGAAGTTGCTCTGGAGGAAGGCCTTGGGGGGGGGGGTGGGGAGGGAGCGGGCGCGGGCTCCAGCAGCCGGGTCCAGAGCCCCGCTTCTGTGCTCTTCATCTGACATTTTGGTCACTGTTTCAGTAATCATGCTTTTTGGCAAACTGGTTTTTAAGTCAACCTGACTGAGGTATGAGTTGCTTTAAATAAAGTCGCATGTCTTACGTGTGCCGTTGGATGTCCCCTCTGTCATCACCATCGCTGTCAAGATGTGAGTTTCCTGAGCACAGACTTCTCTGTCCAGCAAGCCCCTCCCTTCACTTCCTGTGCTGAGTCTTACCCCTGTCTGGGGTTTTTAAAAGGTGAGCTGGTGAGTCAGCTGCCCCTCTGGAGAGTGTGTCTGGGCCAGGCTACTTCCGAGGGAGGGGTCAGCGGGTGCTATTTTTGTTTAGCACATGTTGAAAAACTGCACTTTGAAGACTCCTCCCTTCCCTTTGGCTAAGGGCAGAGATCATTTGCAGCAGTGTGATGGGTGGCTTCCCTTTTCTAAAAACGCCTTAATTAAGTTTAAGGTTGAACAGAAGTAGGTCCCAAACTAGAATTGTGTCTGACCTGTAGTTAACCCTGAGCACACTGGGTGTGTGGTGGGCGGGGGGAAGGTGCTCAGGGTGCTCCCAGGCCGGCCCAGGCTCACCCTGTGAGGTTGGGAAGCAGCATTTCCTCCAGGCCGTGGAAAATGTTTTCTCCAAACTGGAGGAGAGCTGCCTGGGGTTGGGTCACCTTATGGGTGAAAAAGTTCCACTTAGAGATTTCCCCCCCAGTATGCTCACCATTCAAAATTGCAAAAAGAACATAGAATGTCTAATCTGCCTCTGAGTGTCTGGTTTGGAGAAGTCAGAAATTACCCCACTTTCTTGAGTGCCGTCCCGTCAGTGCCTTTGGGTGTGACCGGCATTGGATCAGAGGCTCTCTCCTTCCTGCGGGGCCTGAGCCCCGGAGAGAGTCTCAAGCTCTTTCCTGATGCAGCATGGGGCGACCTTTTCTGGGATGCTGAGCTCGGTCCACTGGTGAGCCTGGTTCTGCATAGCCATTGGCCTTTCTGTAGAGTCAGCCTCCTGAGCCGTCCTGGGCCACTTCAGGGCTTCTGCACTGCCTTGTGCAGAACACAGGACTGCCTTCACCCAGCATCCTGGAAACTGCAAATGTGTGGGATGAAGGGAAGGCTGCTTGAGGGCCTCCCTGGCCTGGGGGTGCCCTTTCCTGCATTTCACATGTGGCAGCCCTTGCAGTTCACCTGGTGAGGCCAGCAGGCAGGCTGGGCCTGCCTGACGTGTGACTGATTCGCACCTCTCTGCCTCCTAGTCCCAGGGTCTCACTTTCTGAGGGTGGTGCAGATGCTCCCTTTTATTCCCCTCCCTGGAGCCTCTTAAGTCCCCACTCCTTGGTCCCCCTCCAGGCTTCATGGGTTAGCAGCCCATTTGATTTAATAGGCTTTTGGGTTTCCCATATGCCAGACACTGGGCCAGACACTGCAGGATCTGCGTTTCAGCAGAAGCAGTGTATGGAATGTATCATACACACATATATGGGTTATGGGTGGTGGGGGGGGGGAGGGGGAGGAGAGCGTGGGTCAGCGGCTGTGGCAGGCTCCAGGAGAGCGGGGAGCTGGGTCTATACTAGAATAGTGGTGGCATCAGAAGAACTGAAGAGTGTTTCTCCCAAAGCTGACCAGACACAGTCCTCAGAGCCCCGGTCTGTCTGGGAATCCCCCTTGGAGATTTGTGGTGCGAGGCATGTGAGCAGCTCTGTGGTCCCGCAGGAGGGGCCAGCCAAACTTGTAAACTCAGGGTTTCTGAAACCAAGGGAATTCTAATGACCTTATTTCTTACAATCACTATCATCCTTTTGCAAAACTAGCATTCAGCAGATCATACTCCATAAAATGCTGATGTACAGCATTTGGCCTTTGTGTTGTCAGAAGCCAGGAGGAGAGCTAAGTGATGCCTTGTAGCTAATATTTGCAGGCTTGTGATTTTGTAGAGAAGGGAATGGAGGGGGCCAGGGTGTGTGAACGGTGCTGTAGGGCCTTCTGACCCAGAGCATCATGCTTTCATGGAGATGGTGCTCAAGTGCCATCCTTGTGGGATAGAAATACAGTATCAGAGATGTAGTCACTATCAGGAATGTGGTAACACTGTGTCAGAGATGGAGTAACACTGTATCTGAGATATACCAACATTGTAGCAGTGATGTGGTAATGCTGTATCAGAGACCTAGTAACAGTCTGCTACTAAGGATGATAGCAGTCAGTGCAGCACAGAGAAGATAATAACTTCTCTTCCCCTGAGCTTTTCTCTGTTACTTTCAAGACCAGGAGAAGGTGTTCCTTGTAGAATCTTTTGCTTAGACTTGGTCGAAGATTGCACATCCTTTGCAGTGTGTATCTCCCTGGGGGCAAGACACATGTATCCTGCAACCAAGAGAGAACCTGCAGACTGGCTTCTCTGAGCAGCAGGCCCCACACTTGCTGGTGGCTGTCCCATCGTTTTCCCTTAGAAGAGGCTGTGCCAGCCCATATTCTCAGGGCAGAAGAGGAAAAGGTGCTCTCATGACACCACTGCCAGTGCAGACTTTTAGCATTAAAGGAAGAAAAAGTGTAACCAATTCAATAAGTAAAAAATAGTATCTTTCTATTTTAATTAGCCTTTAAAAATTGCTAATGATGTTGAACTTTGTTGTTATTTTATCCCTTTGTATCTTTTGTGAAAAGCTGTGCTTTTTGACATTTTGTGTCTTGCTCAGCCTTTCACTCTAAAATCAGTTAATATTCACTCCATTCTCTCTCACTTTAATGTCTTATTTCTTACTGTAAATATCAAGTTCATCTAGATTTGACTTTTTGTCTGTGGTATAAGGGGAAGCTCCAACCTTGATTCTTTTCCCCCAGTTTTTCCAGTCACTTGTTTCCGTTGAACATTTAAAAAATGGTAGTGGCCTTCCTCACGTGATGGCCCAAACTGCACGTCTTCAGCCTTATAACCGGACATGAGCTTGGGGTCAAGACTCCCTACTGTAACGCACTTCACTGAGACGCCAGCCTGCTGGCGAGAAGCATCTCTGGTCTCCTCAGCCTGACCCAGAACCTTCCCTCCCCCCTCCTCTGATCTTCGCATATGGATCAGTCGATCCCCAGGGCCCACAGGGTAGACAGTGGGACCAGTTCCTAGAAATGACTAGAAATGTCCTCAAACAGCCTTAGGGGTTATAGCCACACTTTACAGAAGAGATGAGGCTCGCAGGCGGTGGGTCACGGGAGCAGGGACTCGGGGGGCAGTGTGGTAGCGGGGCCGGCCAGTGCCTCTGGCCTGGAAGCCCCGGGGCCTGCCGCCCCTTCCCCGCAGCACCTTCTCTTCCCCGGGCCTGGCTCGCCAGCCCTTTGTTGTTCTGACCACTCAGCATTTGGGCTCCTCTGCCATGTGCTTCCTGAGGCATCACTGGAGGGGCTCGGATGAAGCATCTGCATCCCAGGTGAGCCCAGGTGACGCTTCCTGGGGATGCAGAAGGAGTGCAGTGGTCACGGAACTGTCTGCTGTCTCTGCCCTGGTCCCTCCACCCTCCTTGGGCCCAGGTCTCATGGGCCGCTCTCTTCTCTGCCTTCCTGCCAGCTCCCTGAGTGTCTGAGACTCAGGCCTGCTCTGTCCTTTGCTCGGAGGACATGGGGTGGGCCTTGGCCTCTGTGACCTCAGTCCTGGAACTGTGTGGCCGCCCTCTAAAGATTCCATCTTAGCTCCCTGCCCCCCCAGGGAATATCTGGCTTTTCCAGGTGGCCTGACCTGCTGTGGGAGCCTCACCTGGACGCAGCTGCCTCTGTGCAGCACCTTCTCACCTGCTGGGCAGCCTACCTGGGTGGTTCTCATGGCCAGGGCACATCCCAGCAGAGGGCGGTTGCTGCTGTCCAGCGGATGTGCCCAGCTCTCCTTAGTGGTGCTCAGGTTGATCGGAGCCACTCTGGTGGTGCCCTGCGTGCACAGACAGGGGCTTGGGGAGGTTGGCCTCTGGCCCTGGAGTGAATGCGGGGGCTTGTTTCTCTACATCGCGGATGCCATTTTTTCCTTACTGTATGGGTGAGGTTTTCTTAGCGTGTAGGCACACCTTTCAAAGACTCGCTCTTTGGGCCGGAGGCCAGGCTGCATCGAATCTTGTCCTTCACAACAAGCCTCGGCCCGAGTTTTGTGAAATGCTGTTTTTATTTTGGTTTCTCAAGTGATTTAGTGTAGTTCCTTCTCACAGCAGCTGGGTTGGCGGGCACTGGGACGGGGTCTCCTTGGGGCACCTGCCAAGTATGTGGTTCAGGCTTCAGTCGCCAGCTCAGTGACCCTCTGTCCTCGGAGGGGGCAGGTGTGGTCTCAGGCCCTGGGGGAGAGGCCAGTGGGGAGGCTGCCATTGTCTCTGGGTCTCTGTGTTTCAGGAGAAGCTGGGAAATCAAACTGACCCAGGACTTCCTGACTTTTTCATCATTACTGCCAGCCAAGTTTTGGAAACCCCCTCAGGCCGCCCTGCAGGCAGGTCCCAGCAGGAGTCCTGCTCCAGAACAGCAGGCTAGATCTGGGGCCAGGGCTTCGGAGGTGCCACGCCCAGGCCTCACCTCGGAGACTGTGGTTCTGCAGGCTCACTCTGGGCCTGCATGGGTGTCATAGCTCCAGTGATGCTGGCGGCCACGGTTGAGACCCCAGCGAGTGTGTGAAGGGTGTGCTGTTCTCAGCCCCTGGGGTTCGGGGTCTTCCGATGGGCCCAGCTGCTGCCTGTCATTGGACTGTGTTTCTGGCCTCCAGGAGCTTGTGGCCAAGTTGGTGAGACAGTCAACACACTGGAAAAGAGTCAGCAGGAAGGCCTGGGGGCTTGTGGCTAGGTGAGCCAGATGGGGTGGGGGACTTGGAGAAGAGAGTGGGTATGAGGCCTGGGTCAGGAGTCAGTGAGGACTGGGTCGGGGGTCAGAGAGGCCTGGGTCAGGGGTCAGTGAGGCCTGGGTCAGGGGTCAGCAAGGTCTGGGTCAGGGAGGCCTGGGTTGGGCATCAGGGCCTTAGGTTGGCATGGGGGCTGTGCCCTTGGCCGCTTCTGCTCCTCTCTAGTGGGATCTGGGTGGAGTTTGGCATCCTGGCCCCACTGCTCTGCTCACGCCCTGGGGTGCTCTGGGCAGAGGCCTCTGAGGCAGGAGGCAGGGCAGCTGCTCCTTCATGCAGAGCTCCCTTTGGTCTCTGGACCCTGGATGAGTCTTACTGGGGAAGCAGGTGGTCCAGAAACTGTGGGCTTCTTGCTGGTGGCGGCTGAGGCCTCTGTGGAAGGGGGACACTGGCCATGCTCTGGAGGGAACCAGGGGACACACTCACGCCCCCGTGGTCCCTGGGGAGGGGTGTGCGGCATTTGGGGAAGCCCCACGTGTGACTCCATGGGGTCTCCCCTGCTGAGGGGTGTTGTGGGGCCCTGTCGTTCCCCCCCAGCTCCCTCCTACCATGGAGTCTGGAGGTCTGGGCATCCAGTGCTGGGGCCGCCACGTGTGAGAGGCCTCCCGGGCCGCTGGGGTGCGGCTGTGGGGGATGGCGGGCGCCCCCTGCTCCGGCTCCTCTGACACGTGGTTTCTTGACCTGCAGGTTCGGAAGGCGTTTCGAGTCGCCCCTCCTCTGGCAGAGTGTGGTCATGATCCTGACCATGCTGCTGATGCTGAAGCTGTGCACCGAGGTCCGCGTGGCCAGCGAGCTTGGTGTGAAGCGCCGGTTCTTTGCAGGTTGGTGATCAGCCGCTTTGGGAACGAAGCCCCCAAATCAGCAAGCAAAACTCGCCTGCTCTCGCGGGCGAAACAGAAGTCGCTCTCGTGCGTCGTTGTCTGAGCCACTTCTCTTTCACCCGCCAGCGCTGTTGCTGTAACTGGTGTGAGTGTTTTCACTATCTTAAGTGACTCTAATCAGACAGTTTATGATGTGAAACAATTCAAGATGACAGTTTCGTCACTGGAATTTGAGCAAGTCATTAACTGATCTTAACGTTTCAATCTTTGCTGTAACCATCCTGACACATGGATCTGAACTGGGACAGTTGGGGCATTTCTGGTGGTCTCTCTCCCGGCTGGATCCGGTCAGAGGAGGACAGCGCCTGTGAGTGAGTTTCCTCTCGACTTCATGCCTGGCTCGTCCATAAAACACACCCTTTGTTTATGTCCAGCTGCACCTGAGCTGCCTGGGGTTGTTCTCACGTCCCTTGTAAGCCCACAGCCAGAGGGCTGCCTCTGTGGGTCCGGGCGGATCGTCACTCAGGGGGCGTGTGGGGCCACATGCACACCCCATGGATTTTTGGTGGCTCAGAAAATAGAAAAGACTTCTTCCTGGTTTTGCCTTTTCCTCTGAAAAAGCTCCTTCCGAGCTGGGCTCTGTGTGAACATGCGCCTGGCGGGCCTCTAGCGTGCAGGAGCGGATGTCTGTCTGCTGGTTTCCCTCCAGTGACAGATCTGGGCAGCTCTCTCACTTCCCGCCGACTGTGTGTCCAGTCTCAGCGGTGGCCCAGAGCGGCGTTTCTCCAGGGGCTGTCTAGTTTCGGGATTCCTGCGGCCATGCGGTCCTGCCCTGTGCGTTTTCCTGATACTCTTCTCCCCCCTCGAGTGGTCCCGGCACCTCGCGTGGCATCTGTCTTTGCAGTGAGGTCACGTGTGCTGACTTCAGTCTTGTAGCCAGTAGGTCGGCCTCCAGCCCTGGGGAGCAGCCTGGGCCAGATAGTGCCCGTCACGCCGCAGAGATGAGCCATGTGTTTCTGTGCTTTCTCCCCCGTATTCCCTCCTCCCGGCTCTGTTCTCGGCCCTCCCTGCTGGGGCCTGGGACTCACTTCTGGTCCTGCCTGGAAAGCAGGCTTTTCTCGCCTGCTGCCATTGGAGGTGAGGAGCCTGGCTCTTCACTTTCTCTTAGAAAACAAGCCTTCTGCCCTTCGCTCTGTGACCTGTGCCCCTCTGACCCTCACAGGGTCTTGTAGCCGACCGCAGAAGGGGCAGTGGAGGGTTATCAGCGCCCTCGTCCTCACCCGGGAGGGAGGAAAGGCCAGGAGGGGATGCTCGGTGCCCCGGGTTGCTCAGTCTCCTGTACTCGGGCTCTGGAACCTGAGACCGGGTTTCGTGACCTGGTTTGAAGCAGTGTGGGCTCTGGTGATGTAGGATGCAGATTCAGCCGGCGTGTGAGCCTCCAGCCCACGGAGCATACTGAGAGTTTGCCTTTTACGTGACCTCATGAATACAGAACACCTTCAGCAGCGCGTCTACGTGCTCCCTGCTGCGGTCTGCCACACGCTGAGGTCGGGGGCTCTGGGGGACTGTGGAGCTGGGAGCTGTGCCTCCTCTTGAGGCCTCTCGCCGGGAAAGCTCTTGATAAGAAAGGGAGCGGGGTGCTGGAGGTCTCCTGTTCTCTCTCGACTTCTAGAATTCTGTGTAAATTCTCCCGAAAGGAGCATTTCTCTTTGGGTTAACTGGGGGTGAGTTAAAACGGCGAATCCTGGTTTCCAGGGATGGGGCTGGACTGTGAACTTTAACAGGCAACCCTCTCTGGTGAGCAGATAACGGCCCCACACAGGTCCACGCCCGGGAACTTTGATGTCGTCTCGCCTGGCACAGGGCTGTGCAGGGGTGCTTCCAGCTGGGCCGAGAGTGGGGAGCCTGGGTGGCCTGAGGGCATCACGGGCCCTTCGAGTGGAGGAGGAGGAGAAGCGGTCAGAGGTGGACGTGCTGGCTCTGAAGGAGGTGCAGGGCCATGAGCCAGAGGCTCGTGGGCTCGGGCCCCTGGAGCTGGGATGGCCTCATCTTGCAGCGGTAAGGACACGGGACCACGGTTCTCCAGCCACGAGGACCTGCATTCTGCCAACACGTTGAAAGAGCGGGAACCGAGTTCTTGCCTGGACCCTCCAGAAGGACCGTGTCCTGAGTTTAGCCTGTGACACTGTGTGAGGCTCCTGGCCTCCCAGGCTGGGAGATGATGAGCCCATGCTGTGGGAACTCGTTTGGGCAGTGAACACGGCCTCTTCCCTGAGGTTGTGGAAGCTCTGCGGGCTGTGCCGTCAGGGCTGGAGTTTGCAGGCATCCATGTGAGCAGAGGCTGAGCGGCCTTGGCTGCTCCCGGGTGGTGCTGGGCCTGCAGGTGGAGCCGCCCGGCCGCATACCCCTCTCAGTCGGCTCTCGGGGAGGATGCGGGCCAAGCCTCATGACCTGGGCTGCCTGCTGGGCCCCAGACAGAGTCCACTTTTAAACTCCGCTTGTGGGGCACCCTGAACGTGCGTGAGGTTCTTGAGAGTCTTGTTGTCAGCACTTTAGATGCTTGAATCCAGGTCAGATTCACGTGTTTCCGTGTCTGCTGCGTGTGGGACGCGCAGGTCCAGCGTACGCCTACGGGAGGCTTTTAGTGCAGCAGGTGGGTTTGTTTCCGCTCACCTGCCAGAAGTGTGGGGGCATGAAAAACGCAGCCGCTCAGGCCGAAAGACTCTGGAGTGGAGTCACAGGGCCCGCAGGCTCAGCCTCACACTGAAGTGAGGAACGAAGAAACCTCTGAATAGCCGTGTTTGTGTGTGCCTGTAGGATGGACAGCCTGAAAAAGAAAAGCTTAAATGTTTTCCAACTAACTTTTTTGGCGGTTTTTAATTTTGAATTAAATTCAACTTGAAAGTTAAGATTAAAGAAACATGAATAGTATTAAGGAGAAAAAATAGGTTACTTAAAAAATTAAATATGTAATTTGTTACAAACAACAATTCGTGCTCCTTGTAGACATTTGGGAAGACAGAGGAAGACAAGGAAAATAAAATGCTTTCCGTCCCACCACCCGGAGGTGACCACTTTGAACCTTTGGGCACACTTTCCCAGTTTTTCTTTGTTTCTTTTACAGTCAGACTGTCACAAAATGGGGATCCTTTTCAAAATTAGGATCAAGCTTTTTACGTCTGTTCCACTGGCAGTTTTCTCCCTGCCCCTGCTCTAGCGGGTAGGGCTGGGTGTGGGGTCCACCCCTCCTCGAGGTGTCCTGGGGACCCAGCCTCCCAGGGTGGCCTGGGCCCAGGTGGGGTCGCATCCCCAGGATCGACGATGCCTCTCCCCACCGCGGCTGTGTGTTCCAGGGACAAGCTGGCTGAAGCAGCTAATGTGTGCCCACCGTGTAGCTGTGCATTCGGAGTGAGCCTGGTCTGTCTTGTGTGTGCTGTGCTTTTCCTTTTTACCTTTAACCTTTTGTGGAGAATTTCAAACATACACAAGAGCAGGGAGAGCAGTGTATGACCGCGTCCACCGCCAGCCTGGACCCTGTTTACATCCTCTTCCTGTGGTTTTGAAGCAAATCCCAGACATATTGGTTTTTTTTTTCTCCCCAAATCCCCCCAGTACATAGCTGTATATTTTAGTTGTGAGTCCTTCTAGTTGTGGCATGTGGGACGCCGCCTCAGCATGGCCTGACGAGTGGTGCCCTGTCCCCGCCCAGGATCCAAACTGGCAAAACCCTGGGCCACCAAAGCCGAGCGCGAGAACTTAACCCCTCGGCCATGGGGCCGGCTCCCCCAGACACATCCTATTTGTAGATAGTTTATAATGCATCTCCACAAGATAAGGACTTAAAAAAAAATAACCCCAATACTATTGTCACCCATAAAAATTAATAATCCCTTATCAAATATGAATTTGTGTGTGAATTTCCAGCTGTCTCACCCATCATCCATTTCTGGATCTGTCAACTGGCTTGTTTCCTCGAGTCGGGCTGCACACTGTGGTTGTTTCCCAGCTTTTTGTTGTTGCTCTTGATTTGTCCTTTAATCTGCAGCTTCCCCCAACTCCCTTTCCTCCTTGAAACGCATCTGTTGTTGAAACGAGGTCTCGTTTGCTCTGCTCGTGTGGTCGGTGGATGGTGGGCCGGCAGCAGTGTCCTGGAGCCTGTTAGAAATGCAGAATCTCGACCTCATCCGGACTGTGGAACCAGATCTGCATTTTGACAGACTCCTGAGGCTCCCTGCAGGCTGCGTTTTGCAGATCCCTGTGGGGACCCTGCCTGGCTGCTGCTGATGCCCCGTGGTAGGCGACCCCGCCTCTGTCTCTGGTTTGCCTGTGAAAGAACGTTTTTTCAAAGAAAACCAGACCACAGGCCTGGCCAGAGCAGGAGTGGTCCTCTTGCTTTGGCAGGACCATCGTGTTCTCCCGGAGGCGCGTGTTTGACTGGTGGCTTCTTGGGTGTCAGTGGTGCTGGGCGCTGAGTGCGTGGCTGTGCGTCACGGGGGCTGCGGGTGTTGGTGTCAGACTTTGCTCGCCTGTCAGCTGGGGTGCTTCTCTGAAGAGCGAGCTCCTTGCAGATGTGACTTAGTCATCCAGCATACGATTTGTAAAGGGAGGGTAGGTCGACGCCTGCCTCTTTCTCTTTGTTCTCCGGTCTTCAGATTGTTCCCTGGTGTCTTGTGGTGGTGACCACGTTTGTGTTCACGTTGCTATGAGTGATGGATTTAAACATATTTGACGCCTTGCTCTTGATGGCTGCTGTTCTTGTGGCCCTCTCTGGTCAGTGGGAGCCTCTTCAGTCGGCCTGCTCCACGGAGCCCTATGGCTCCTGCCCCAGACCTGGAGTCAGCCATTGCTCCGGCAGCCGTCTGGATGTGGCGTCTGGAGATCACAGTCTGGGCGCTGGGCACTGGCTGGATCGAGATCGTCTTTTAGCTTCTTCAGGGGACGCAGCTCGGAGGTCGTCCAGTAGATGCGCGGCTGCAGGCGTGCACGCTGGTTCTTCCAGGCTGACCCCTACGAGCCCTGGATTGCGGCTCTGATCTTCCACTCGCTGCTCTGGGATCTCAGAACAATGGGACCTTGCAGAGTCATCGCACACCTGCCTTCCCTGTTGCTCACAGCAGTTCCATAACGAGGCCGAGGCTGAGAGCCAGGCTCCCGAGAAGGTCTCTTGTCAGGGGGTCTTGAGGATCACGGGTCTGACCGTCAGATGACCATTTCATAGTCGTTAGGAATGGTGCCTCTGTGGGTGTGCCACCAGCAGATACATAGCTCGGTTCACTGTTCCATCTTATTTGAGAAGCAAAATTGTCTGTGGCTCAAAGTCAGGTGGTTGAATTCATTTGACATTTGCCTCAAATCTCAACACACAGAGTTCCAGAACAGAATTGGCTGGGGAGTTGGGTGGAGGATGGGGAGTGACTGCCAGTGGGTACAGAGTTTCTTTATAGGGTGATGAAATTGTTCTAAAATTAGATAGTGATGGTGGTTGCACAACTCTGTGAATATACTGAAAGTTATTGAATTGTATACTTTAAAAGAGTGAATTTTTTATGGCATGTAATTATATCTCAGTAAAGCTGTAAAAAAAATGTTGGGGGGAGCTGGCTTAGTGGCATAGTGGTCAAGTTCACATGCTGTGCTTTGGTGGCCCAGGGATTGGGAGTTTGGATCCTGGGTGCAGACCTGCACACTGCTCATCAAGCCATGCTGTGGCAGTGTCCCACATACAAAACAGGGGAAGATTGCCACAGGTGTTAGTTCAGCAACAATCTTCCTCACCAAAAAAAAAAAAAAATTGAGGAGGGTCACATACTATTCTGAGAATGAAGGCTGGGGACCTCCCCACAAAGGTAAAATGTTGATCCACAAACCATTCTGTGTTTTTCGGGGGATTATCAGTCCTTAGACATCAGGTCACAGGAATCCTGTATTGTCCTGCCCACTGCCCCTACACTGATGCAGGCTTGGCTACCCGTATCGTCTGGACTCTTCTGAGTTTTGCCTGGATCACTGCAATCTTACCTCCTCCTGGTCCCCATCACCCTGCATCCTGCCTGCCTGCCGCCATCGACCCCTGCCCACCCATGTGCGCTCTTCCACCCCGCAGTCTCTCTAGCGCACACGTTCTTCCTGTGCCCACCGCAGTGGGTTTCACATTGTGACAAGGGCCTAAAGCCCCTGGGAAGCAGCTGATGGTCTGGCCTCATGTCATCCAAGCAGCCTTCCGCCCTGCTGGCCCCGTCCTGGCCTCTGGCCGTCCAGAACAACCAATGCTCGGCTGTCTCAGCTCACGCTGGGACTTCTGCCTCATCGTCTTTCATTCCAGTCTCTGGCTGCTCAACAAGTTAGTCCCAAACTTGGTGACTCGAAAGGACATTTTTGCTCACGAATCTGCAGTTCAGCAGAGCTTGGTAGGGACAGCCCTGTCAGCCAGCTGCTTGGTCTGTCTCTCTCACTCTCAGTCCTCGCTCAGCCCTCGCTCAAGTGTCTGGCTCTCGGCTGGACCCTCCACACGTGGCCTCCCCATGTGGCCTGTGCTTCCTCACAACGTGGCAGCTGGAGAGAACCGTGGAAGCTGTATCTTTTTAAAGATCCAGTCTTGGACATCACACAGGGTTGCCTCTGTGGACTGGAGTGGTCATAGGCCCGCTCGCAATCAAGGGGAGAACGTAGAACCACCTCCTGATCACGTGGTGAGAGTCTGCGGACCGTGTGGGACTGGAAACGTTGCAGGGGCCATTTTTGATCCTCTGTGCCTGGCTGCAGTTTGTGTTGAGTACAGATTTATGGAATGTGATTGTTGAAAATATTTCTCATGTCTCTTAGCTTCAGGACTCACTCTTCTCCAGTCCGTCCTACACAAGGATGTTTTCTAAACTAGATCTGATCATGTTGCTTTCCAGCCGGGAAGCCTTAGGCAGCTCGACGTTGTGCATGGGCAAGAGTCTGATGTGCTCTGTCACTCTTCCCACCCTGACGTGCTCCCCTCCCCACCTGCTGCTTGCTGCTGCACCATCGCTTATGTCCCAGTAACCCTGCAACCACTCACGCTCACCCTCCTGTGCCTCTATCCTGGCCTGCTCTGCCCCTGCAAAGCTCTGTCCGTCAGCTGTGCATCATCAAGCCTGGAGATGAGAAGGGAAACAGCATCTGATCTGCACAAGCAGCTAAACTGAGCCCTGTCTCCCGAATCCTTGCTCCTCCCCGTCCCACTTCCCCCTCCCTCCTTCCCTCCCTCCCTGTTTTGGGACCTTGATCTTTAGAGGAGGTGCCAGTGAATGGTGAAATTAGTCTAAATCTAAGAAATAGGAGCAAAAAGCTGAGAAAACCTGGCCAACTCTGGGTCATCAGAACCCAGAAGATCCAGGAGGTGGGTGGTGCTAGGGAGGAGGCTGGGGTGAGGAGAGGAGGTTGCGTGGTGCCATGTTATTGGTTTGTAAAACCCTTGGGACTCCTTTCTGAGCATCTGTGAGCATCTGTTGTCCCCAGGTCCAGGCAACAAGGTCTGGTATTTGCTTTTAGCTGTTTACCTGCATCATTTCCATTTTTAGGTAGAGTCTGCATTGCCTGGGGCGTACGACCCACAACCTTTGACCCCACCTCTGCTTTCTGGTCCCAGTGACTCACTCCAGCCTCACTGTTCTGTTTAGCCACCTTCCATCCTGGGCCCCACCTGAGGTACTCTGGCTGTGTCCTTCAGGGCCTCGACTGCTGTCCCGGGTGGACAGAGTTGGGGGGTCTCAGTGGGGGTGGGCTGCTGGCGGCAGGAGCAAGGTGCCTCAGAATTGAGTTGTCACCTGCTGAGTCTGTGCTCCTGGCTGGCCACGGGAGGGGGCCGCTGCCCAGCATGCTCCCTGACTCGGTGTCATGCGGCGTTGCCACTGGGCCACGTGCTGGTCCAGCTCCCGAGTTGAACCCGCTCCCCTTTTACAGCGGGCACTTTGTCCAGTGCACTCGGAAAGCAGCTCGATCAGGCAGCCTTCTGGGGAGTTCTGACCCTGGAACAGCTCCACGGCAGCCAAGCTTGTGTGCAGATGAGTTTCTGGGGAAGAAGTAGCGTGTCTGACTTTCTCTCAGCGTAGCAGATGCGTGGTGGGCTTTGTGCCACCTCGGATCTTAGAATTTGAATGAAACAGGGTAACTTTTCATTTTTGGCCCCACATTTCCTCCCCCTGCCTCAAGCACTTATTTTAGAAGAGAGTTGGGTTTGGAGAAAAATAGTTCAGAAGTGGATTTCTTAATGCACAGAAAACAAAATCTTGTGGTCTTTGTGTTCCGATGGTTTTTTAAAAGAAAAGCACAAAGGGCTGGGAGACACAGCTGCTTACCAGAGTTAAAACCCGTCTGTTTTTGTCTTTTCTCTCCTTCCTCTCTGTTTCTCTCTCAAATGTAGCTGCAGATAATAAGGATGAAGAGATCAGAGCCCCCCCCAGGCGGTCGTATCTGGGTACGTACACGCTGCACGAGGCGCCCCAGAACGCTCGTCCCGCTGCCTTCTCTGCAGCTTTGTTCCCACTGACATCACTTCTGCCTGTGCCTCCTCGCGACCGTGCATGAGTCGTTTCACCAGCGTGGCCTCCTCTCCAGCAAACTAACCAGTCCTCAGCCTGCTGTTTCCAAGCATGAAGTAGTTCCTAGAAGGCTGCCCGTTCTCCATGCGTGTGCACGTGTGTGTGTGTGCACGTGTGTGTGTGTGTGTGTGAGAGAGAGAGAGAGAGAGAGGGGCGGGAAGAAAGAAATTATCACTGTGTAAGTTTTGTGATTCTTTTGTTGAATTTATCCCAAAGTATTTTGTTCTTTTTGATGCTATGGTAAATGGGATTGTCATCTTAATTTCATTTTGGATTGTTCGTTGCTACTTTGTAGAAATAAAACTGGTTTTCACATATTGATCTTGTATCCTGCAGCCTTGCTGACTCGTTCATTAGTTCTGATAGCTCTTTAGTGGGTGCTTGAGGGTTTCCTGTGTGCAAGATGACGTCGTCTGCAAATAAAGAGAGTTTACTTCTTCCTTTCCAGTCAGATGCCTTTATTTCTCTTTCTTGGCTAGAAGTGGAGAGAGGACATGCTTGTCCCATTCCTGATCTCATTGAGAATGTGTTTCGTCTTCACCCTTAGTGTCATGTCAGCATGGGCTTTACATGGTGCCCTTTATTAGACAGTCAGTGTCCTTCTCTTCTGACTTTGTTGAGTGTTTTTTTCTTTTTGGTGAGGAATCACTTCCTCTTTTTGCTTGAGGAAGATTGGCCCTGAGCTAACATCTGTGCCTGTCTTTCCTCTATTTTGTATGTGAGACTCCTCCACGTCATGGCTGGTGAGTGGAGTAGGTCTGCACCTGGGGTCGGAACCCATGAACCCAGGCTGCTGAAGTGGAGCTGCGGGGCCAGACCCTGTTGAGGGTTTTTATTGTGGAAGGATGTTGACGTCTGTCAAATGCTTCTCTGTATCTGTTGAGACGATTGTGTGGTTTTTGTCCTTTATTATCACAGTTTGTTACGTTGATTGATTTTGTATGTTGAACCAGCCTTGCATTCTTGGGATAAATCCTATTTGATCACGATGTGAAATACTTTTGAGAAGTTGCTGAGTTCTGTTGGCTAGTGTTATGCTGAGGACTTTTGTGTCCATGTTCATAAGAGATAGTGGTCTTCTTTTTTTCTTGTGATGACTTTGGTCTTAGTATCAGCATAGTACTGACCTTAAAGTAAGTTGAGAATGGCATGTGTTCCCTCCTCCTCTGTTTTATTGAAGAGTTTGTAAAGGATTGGTATAAATTCTTTATTAATTAAAAAAACTTACTTGATATATATTTGACATACAACATTGTGTAAATTTAAGATGTACAACATGTTAATTTGGTACATTTGTGTATATTGTAATGTGATGGCCATTGTAGCCATAATGAGCACCTCTGTCATATCACGTAATTATCATTTCTTTTTCTTTCTTTATTTGCTGGGGAAGATTGGCCCTGAGCTATCATCTGTGCCAGGCTTCCTCTATTTTGTATGTGGGACACTGCCTCAGTGTGGCTTGATGAGTGGTGTGTAAGTCTGAGCCTGGGATCTGAACCTGTGAACCCTGCGCTGCTGAAGTGGAGCACGTGAACTTAATCACTGCACCACCAGGCCAGCCCTGAGGATCATTTCTTTTTAGTGGTTGGAGTAATTAGTTTTAGTCTCTTAGCGAGTTGGGTGATTGTGATGCAATGTTGTTGTCTGTACGCACTGTCCTGTGCATTAGATCTCGAGGACTTGTTACTACTGGTTGCAGGTCTGTCAGCTCTTTAAACGCTGGGTGGTCTCCGTTGAGGCTACCCGGGCCTGGGCTCTTCCTTGTGGGAAGTTTTAAAATTGCTAGTTCAGTCTCTTCTGTGAGTCTGTTCAGGTTTTCTATTTCTTCCTGAATTGGTTTTCTTAGTTTCTTTCCTGGAATTTGTCTGTTTAATCTGAGTTATCTAATTTGTTGGTATACGCTTGTTCTTAGGGCTCCCTTGTAACCCTTTTCATTTCTGTGAGGTTGGTGGTAATATTCCCTCTTTCATTCTTGATTTTAGTAATTTGAGTCTCTCTCTCCTTTATCTTTTGGTCATTCTAGCTAAACGTTTGTCAATTTTACTGATGTTTTCCAAAGAACCAACTTTTGGTTTCATTGATCTTTTTTCTGTTCTCTAGTGTAGTATTTATTATTTCTTTCCTTCTGCTTATTTTGGGTTTAGTTTGCTCTTCTTCTGGTTTCTTGAGATGGGAGTTTAGGTTACTGATTTGAGATTTTTTCCTCTCTTCTTTTTTAATGTGGCATTTACAGCCATAATTGCCTTCTAAGGACTGCTTTAGCTGCGTCCTCTAAGTTTTGGTATGTGTGTTTTTGTTTCCATCGCTCTTAAAATATTTTCTAATTTCCTTCAAGATTTCTTCTTTGACTCATTACTTATTTACGAGTGTGTTGCTTAATTTCCACATATTTGTGAATTCTCCAGATTTCCTTCTGTTACTGATATCTAATTTAATTCCATTGTAGTTTTGAGAACATTATTTCTGTTATTCCCGTCATTTTAAATTGTGTCTTGTGTGATGGCCCAGCAGGTGGTCTCTCCTGGAGGGTGCTCTGCTGCTGTTGAGCAGAGGCCAAGGCAGGCCCCTTAGGTTTCGTAGTGTTCACGTCTTTTCTTTCCTTATTCCTCTGTCTAGTTGTTATATCCATCACTAAAAGTATATTTTGAAATCTCCAACTACTTTTGAATTATTTGTTTCTCTTTTCACATCTGTCAGTCTTTGCTTTCTGTGTTTTGGGCACTATTGTTAGGTACGTGTGTCTTTATAGTTTTATCTTCCTGATAGATTGAGCCTTATCATTATAAAATTTCCCTGTATTTCTAGTAACATGTCTTTGTTTTAAAGTCTGTTTTTTCTGCCGTTAGTATAGCTACTGCAGATCCATTGTGGTTGCTGTTTCTATGGTGTATCTTTTTCTATTGTTTTACTTTTACCTTGTCATTTTTTTTTTAGAAAGATTAGCCCTGAGCTAACCTAACATCCACCACCAATCCTCGTCTTTTTTCTGAGGAAGCCTGGCCCTGAGCTAACATCATGCCCATCTTCCTCTTCTTTATATGTGGACGCCTGCCACAGCATGGCTTGCCAAGCGGTGCCATGTCTGCACCCAGGATCCGAACCGCCAAACCCCAGGCCCCCAAAGTGGAGTGTGCAAACTTAACCACTGCACCACCAGGCTGGCCGCTACCTTATTTGTATTTTTGAATCTAAAGTGTGTCTCCAGTAGACAGCATATAGTGATTCTTTAAAAAAAAATCCAGGGCTGGCCTAGTAGTGTAGCAGTTAAATTTGCACATTCCACTTGGGTGGCCCAGGGTTCACCAGTTTGGATCCTGGGTGCAGACGTGGCACCACTTGTCAAGACATGCTGTGGCAGGCGTCCCACATATAAAGTAGAGGACGATGGGCACGGATGTTAGCTCAGGGCCAGTCTTCCTCAAAAAAGAAAAAAGAATTCATTCTGGCAATTCCTCCCTTTGATTGGATTTTTAGCTCGCTCACATTTAATGAAATGAGGGTGTTCAGTTTATGTTGGTCGTCTGGCGTCCTGTTTTCTGTACGTCGTCTTGTCTTCTTTCCCAGCTGTTCCTCCTTTGCTGCTTTCTTTTGTATTAAGCGAATCTTTGCTAGTATAATATTTTGATTCCTTTAATGATCTTTTTAACTATATGTATTTTATTATCTTCTTAGTAATTGCTCTAAGGCTTATAGTATGTATCTTGTCAGAATCGACTTCAGATTTATACTAACTTAATTTTTTAATCAGTTGGGAGAGGAAAGGAGAAGAAATATGCACTTATTTTGTCTTTTGCAATTACCTGCATAACTACCTCTACCTACACTCTCTGTGTTTCTCGTGTGGATTAGAATTGCTGCCTGATGTCCCCAGCGTTCAGCATGAAGAACTTACTGTCAGTATTTCTCATAAGATGGGACTGCTAAGAATGAATTCTCCCAGTTCTTGTTTATCTGGGAATGTCTTTATTTTGCCCTTGTTTTAAAAAAGTTTTGCTGGATGCAGGAATCTTGGTTGACAGTTGATTTTCTTTTCAGCATTTCAAATATGTTAGTAATTTTTCTCTCGCAACTTCAAGATTCTGTCTTTTTCTTTGGCATTTAACATTTAGACTATGATGTGTGAGGGTGTGGTCTCTATGTGTTTATCCTTTTTGGAGTTGGTTGAGCCTCTTGGTGTGTAGATTAATATTTTCATTGAATTTGGGCAGTTTTCAGCCATTATTTCTTTGACTACTTTTCCTCTCTCTCCTCTCCTTCAGTGTACCACCGTGCAGATGTTGGTGACTCAATATTGTCCACATTTCTCTGAGGCTCTGTTCATTTTTCTTAATTCTATTTTCTTGTTGTTCCTCAGATTGCATAGTCTTTATTGATCTGTCTGCAAGTTCACTGATTCTTCTGCTCGCTCCAATCTATTGTTGGACCTTGTAGTGAATTTTTATTTCAGTAACTGTACTTTGCAATTCCAGAATTTTCATCCAGTTCTTTTTTTTTAATAAGTTCTGTCTTTTTCTTGGTGTTTTCTATTTGATGAGATATTGTCATTATATCTTCCTTTAATTCTTTATGTATCATTTCCTTTAGTTTTTTGAGCGTATTTATAATAGCTCTTTGAAGTCTTTTCTGCTAAGTCCAATGGCTGTGCCCCTTCAAAAGCAATTTGTTTCTTTATTTTTTTCTTCTGTGTGTGGGCCACTTTCCTGTTTCTTTGCATCTTCCCGAATATTTTGTTGAAAACAGGATCTTTTTAGTGAACATATTGTAGCAACCCTGCATACTGATCCCCACCCTGGTGGGAGGGCCTGTCTGCTTGCTTGTGTGTGGTGACTTGGCTGGACCAGCACCGTCTCCGGGCTGCCCTCCCCGGTAGGGCTTTGGGTCTAGCTGTCTTGGACTCTCCTCAGTCCCCGTCAAGATGGTGGGTCTGCCACCAGCAGTATCATACTCACCCGTGGGCCTCCGCTAGTCGCCGGCTGGTTGCTCTGTTGGTGTTGACAGTGCCCTGGGCGTGTGCTGCTCCAAGGTCTGATCTGGTTAAGGTCTGATAGTGGCGTCTCTGGCTGGTCTGACAGTTGCCGTGTCTTCAGGAGGGCTCATCTCAGCTGTCTCTCGGGTGGACTGAGGGGGTCTGCTGTGGGCTTGTTGGGATCACGGAGCTGCCAGCTTCCTCTTAGCTGCTCCATCACCAGGTTCCCACTGCCTTTGTGGGCACCATGCTCTGTTGCAAGCTAAGTTCCCCCCTTGGGAACCTCTCGGCCCTCTCTGTTCTCACACCCCTGCTTCCGGACAGACCCTCTGAACCCTGCTCCAGAGCTGGCAGCAGGGCGGCAGTGGCCTCGCTCGGGTGAGGCCACAGCTCTGAGTGCAGGCACGAGGGGGTTGCAGCCCCTGTCTTCTTGGCTTGCTGCTCCCGCTGTGGAGCCTCCAGCCTAGGAGCAAGCCAAGGCAGAAACGGTGTCCTCCGCCTGCTGCAGGGTGAGTGAGCCTCATCCTACGGGGGCGGGCAGCCATGGGGACATGACGGACGTCTGTCAGTTTTTGCTTCCTGTATTTTGGGGCACTCCTGGGTTGGGGCTCCATTGCACCTGAGCCTCAGTCCCTCTGCGCCCCAGACTTTCTGGTGCACTTTCTGCTGAGTCCAACCATGTGTGGTTGTGTCGTGGGTCACAGAAGTTGTTCAAGTCACCCAGCTTGCAGGGCAGGACCGCAGAGCAGGGAGCACAGGGCTCCGGCTGCAGGCCTCTCTCAGTGTCTGTTTTGGGGCACCCCACTCAGCAGAAACTAACAGCAAAGTACTGAGATATGATAGGGAGAGAAAAAGGCTCCTGCAATTCCAGGAAGCCAGAAAGGCTGGCCGACTGACCATAACACATAGACTGGAGCTCACCTCTGCCTGGGCAGCCACAGGGACATGACAGACTCAGCTGAGTGGGGCAGCCATGGGGACGTGATGGGCTCAGCTCTCTGCATGGGGCAGCCATGGGGACGTGACGGGCTCAGCTCTTTGCGTGGGGCATCCATGGGGACGTGACAGGCTCAGCTCTCTGCGTGGGGCAGCCACGGGGACGTGACGGACTCAGCTCTCTGAGTGGGGCATCCATGGGGACGTGACGGACTCAGCTCTCTGTGTGGGGCAGCCACGGGGACGTGACGGACTCAGCTCTCTGAGTGGGGCATCCATGGGGACGTGACGGACTCAGCTCTCTGTGTGAGGCAGCCCCAGGGACATGATGGGCTCAGCTCTCTGCATGGGGCACCCACGGGGACGTGATACGCTCAGTTCTCTGAGTGGGTCTTTCATGGGGACATGACGGGCTTCGCTCTCTGCGTGGGGCAGCTACGGGGATGTGACGGGCTCAGCTCTCTGACAGCAGTTTTGAATGAGGGCTCATGCTCCTTCTCACTGGTCTGTCCTGGGGGCCTTTGTCTGGGTCTCTGCATCTCTGGCCGTAGCAGTGGGCTTTGTGCTGCTGTGCCTGCCCGCCTTGGGTGAGTGTGGTGGTGGGGGTGGCTGGGATTGAAGGTGGGTCGGTACTGTGAACCCCGGCCGTGGAGGCTGGGAAGGGCATGTGTGCTCATTCTGCAGCCAGATGGTCAGGATCATCAGTGGGTGTGTGTGCAGGCCTTCGGCCCCTCCCCTGGTGGGTGTCTGCCGGCTCCCAGGACACAGCTTCCTCCAGGCCAGCCCCTCCCTAGCCCCTGGACCCCACGGAGCCCCTGCCCTGGGCTTTCTCCGATGGACCCCACATCGCCCACACCTGTGGGGCTGGCTTCCCCCCTTCTTTGTTTGATGTGGGGTCGGAGGTCAGGGCCATGTGCCAGTACGGTCAGTGGGCTCTTAGCAGAGTCAGACAAATAAGCCCGCATGCTTGGGGCGGCCCAAAACAAGCTAAGTGATGACAGCTGTGTTTTAGTCTGAAGCAGGCTTTTGAAGGAATGGGACATTTGTTTTGTCTTCATGGAAAGTTGATTTTTAAGTATTTTAAAAAAGTTTGGAGCCATCACAAAGTTAAGGTGGGACTCAGGACAGTTTTGTTCTTGAACGATTTGAGAATAAGTCGCTGAGTGGGCGCTCAATATCAGGTCTGCGAGCACCCTGCACGGTCCCCATTGGACCGATGAGCCCTTCCGTCCTGGCCATGCCCCCCGGCCCGCCAGGTTCCAGTGACGCAGGACAGGACCCTGTCGGATCGCCCTGCGTCATAAGACGTCTTGTGGTCTTCAGGCTCCTGCATCCTGGGGGCTCTGGTCCGTGGCTCCTGAGGATCAATTCCACCCTGGTTGTTCTGGGGACCCCTGGGTGGCTGGTCTGAGGGTCCCCAGGCTGCGTTCATCTTCCCAGTGCCTCCCACCAGGGGGTGGTGTGGGGCTGTTCCTGGTGCTGCCCCAGCTCCGCTTTGACGAATACCTGCTTCTGGTGAGGCACCTTGAAGGGGGTCCAGATCTGGTTCCTCTGCAGACACTCACTGCGTTCCCATGTTTAATGACGGCAACAAGGATGTGTGGCTTCCTGTTTGACTCTGAATAGACCCTTTTCTGCTTGGCCTGTGGGTGGGTCCCCGCGTCCTGCCGAGGCACCGTCATTCCTGGGGCCTCCTCACGTTCTGCCGTCCCGAGGTGGCCCAGGTGTGTCGGTGCAGCCTCTGCCTGGCCCGGGAGCTGCCTAGATCCTGCTAGTGGGGTGGGGGCACTTTTGCAGGTTGTGAGGTGAGGATGGAGAACTCACTGTGGAGGATTGGGTGGAGCCCGAGTGAGCTGAGACGGAATGGCGGGAAGGTGCCTGGCTTGGTCCCCGGCCGGCCTCCCTGGGTTTGGTTCTTTTCACCAGAAACTGGTGATGCTGCAGATACGCCGCCAGCCCTGTGGGACCCAGAGAAGTGGTGCAGCGTCATTGTCATCGATGGAGCTGCAGCAGGTGGAGTCCAGCCATGGCGTGGGAAAGAGGCCAAGTGGCCCCCAGCCACATGGACTTTGTTTTTAAACATGGCTGACATTGAGTGTCTGTATGTGCCAGGCCCTGTTTTAAGCCTTTTATGTGAAATTGCTAATTTAATTCTCATGGCGGCCTATACAGAGGGTACCATGATTAACACCATTTTTACAGATAGGGAATCTGAGGCACAGAGAGGTTGAGTCACTAGGTCGGAGGCCATGCAGTGGTAAGCGGCAGAGCCTGCGTCAATGCCGGGCCTGTGCGTCGCCTGCCTCCACGGGCGAGCCTCTTGCGTGTCTGCTCCCCGTCCCGTCGGGAGCCTGGCCCCTCTGTGGGGTGGGCGTGCCCTGGGCCGCAGGCTGTGTCCCCCGTTCGGCCTGGGCATCCGTGCTGCCCTGCTGTGCTCTGCTCTCCCAGGGGTCCGAGGGCGACGTCGAGCCTCCCGTCCGCCTCGTTGGCCACAGGGCCTGGGGCTGGACCTGTGCGCGCCGCCCCGCGCACCTGGGAAGAACTGGTGGAGCGTGGCGCCCGTGCCCTGCAGGCGGGGCGCTGGGACCCGCGTGGGAACGGGCGGCGTGTGGGCCCCCGGGGCAGAGGCGACGCCTGGCCGCCCTCGCGGGAGGAAGACCCCTCTGCTGCCGCCTCATTCCCACTCTCGATGCGGCGATGTCGCGTCCGCCGGGAGACCCTGCGGCCGCGGCCTCTGCTCTGGGTCTGCATCCCTCCCAGGGCCCCCCACCCCGCCCCCCGGGGCGACAGGGTGTGGTGCCGAAGCCCAGGTGGCCTGGGCACACGCCCCCGGCCGGGCCGGCCGCTTGGCTGCGATGCAGTGCGGCGCCCGCCGGAAGGGAGCCACGTGGGTAAAGTCTCCGAGGAGCCGGTTAGAAAGCCGGGATGCGGCACCGTTCATCGCGGGCGCCTTCCCCAGAGCACGACCCTCGCGCGTGCGGCCTCTGTCGTGATGGTTAACAGGCTGTGTCCTTGCTTCGCGTCAAGCCCTGGAGCGAGGTGTGTGTCCACACTCGGCGCGCGTGCCCCCAGCCTCCTCGACGCGCTCAGCCGCTGCGCACGAGCTGCTCCCGGGCCGAGCGGAGGAACCGGGGTCCGCTGCGTCCGCGTCGGCGCTTGGAGTTGGAAACGCGTAGTTTTCCGTCGGTTTTAACCGCTGACACTTCGTGGCTGCTGCCGTGGAGACGGTTTCCGGGTTAACAGGCCCCGCGTGGGGACCCGCTGCTGCTCTGATGTCCCTGTCCCCGCCCGGACGGGTCCGCTGCTGCTGGGCGGCGCCTGGCAGGCTCCCCGGCCTGGGAGTCTCCCGCGCTGGGGCCTGTGGTCCTCCCACGTCCTGCCTCTGTGGTCCTCGGGGCAGTGGGTCCAGGTAGCCAGGATGGACTGTAGCTTTTTGTACGCAGCTCCACATCCCCAGACTGACAGACCAGACGTTGGGTTGGGGAGGCAGGCTGGGCTCACGCCCTGGAACAGGGCCCTGCTGGCCCCGTTGTGCGTCACAGGCGTGTCACGGCCACCACACGAGGCACGTGGTCGCTGCCACAGCCCCGGAAGGCCTTCGGAACCCGTCCTCCTCCCTGGGGAGTGACCCTGCTTAAGAGGGAGCTGCCGCCATGGTCATCAGGGTGTCCTGTGCTAGAGATTGGTCCCCATCCCGAGACAGCCCAGCTCACCCAGGAACTGGGCTCCTTGCTGGGCCCTGCGTCGCCATGGACCCTGGTCTGCACCCCACCCTCCACCTTGAGTAGTGGCTTTTGCAAGACGGCCCCTCAGTATTCACAGCTCTCCCTGGTTTCTGGGCAGCTGGAGGCGGGGGGTGGGGGGCCTGGGAGAGGGCAGGAGCTCAGGGTCCAGGACTGGCAGCTTCCGTGAGAGACACGAGGCCTGAGCCCTCAGCGCTCTCCGTGCCTCTCAGGGCATGTGGGGTCTTCTGAGAACGGGCCGTCCCGAGGGTGGTCCCTGGAAGTGGAGTCTGCAGAGAGCCTCACGGCCGTGCCTGTGGTGGGCCATGGGGCTCACACCACTTTCTCCAGTGGCTTTTGGTCATCGTCATGGCGTCTGTGAAGCTGCTGCTGGGGAGGGGGCCACCCCGTCCTCCGCCAGCAGGATCCCCAGGGCCTGGACCGCGGCGGGTGGCGGGTAGAGGGGGCAGCTGCCGTTTGTCATTATCTCCCTGCTTCTTCAGGAGCAGGAGGGGCTTTGCCTGAAAGGACGGGGCAGGCCACACGGGGGTGCTCGCGGGCTTCCGCGGCCTGCAGTTGAGCCTAAACCATGGGAGCTGGAGCCCCAGAGTTGACGTCACTGCTCTGTCCTTAGCAGGGTCTCGGGAGGCGCCAGCCGGGAACTGGCCGTGCAGGCCAGCACCTCCTGCTTGTACATGGTTTTCTGTTCCCAGACCTCCGGGCGGGCTGGGGTCCCTGTCACTCTTGCCCCCTTGAGGCTGGTCCTCGGTTTACCGGCATGGACTGCAGTTGCTGTTCTAGGGGACAGGCCTGCAGAGCTGGGGCGCGTTGTTCCACGAAGGCGGTCAGGGCTGAGCTGGGCGGCAGCTCGGCCCAGGCCCTCTGGCCCCTTGAGCTCCGAGGCGTGTGTGGGAGGAGCCTTGGCAAGCTGGGCATCCAGCCCACGGGTGGCGTTGGCGGCAAGCTGGCTTCCGCAGCCCTGACAGAGGTCTCGTGATGAGACACCAGGATACGGTAACAGAGGAAGGCTCCTCGGCAGTCCGTTGCTTCCCAGGCCTTCCACTCCCCGCCAGGCGCTGGAGCCACCGCCTGCGTCCCCCCAGGCCCATCAGTGGGCACTCAGGCCCCAACAACCTCCTTTTCCTTTGAAATGTGACCGGTTTGAGAGAATGAGGAAGTTATTACACGGAGGTTGGCGCGGGGTTGTCAGTCCTCTTGAGGTCACTCTGTGGACGTGTGATTTACATGCCATCGCTGCTTCATTGTGGGTGGGATGCTACTCTGGGACAGTCACTGGGGGCGCCTGGAGGGGCCTTGTTCTTTTAGGGGGGTCAGTGCATGTTCCCCGCATGCACCCCAGGACAGGTCTGTGGCTCCTGTCCCCATCCCTTCCCACAGCCTTGTTTTTCACGTCGTTGTCTGAGTGACCTGACAGTGTGGCCTGCACAGGGCTGCTGGGGGCAGGTGGGCCCTGCCTCCCTGAGGCTCAGGGATGGTGAGCTCTTGTCTCAAGGTCACAGTCTGTCTCAAGGTCACACAGCTGGTGCAGGTGCCATCCATTGGCCTCCAAGCCCTGTTCTCTCATCCTGGATCTGCAGAGGCAGCAAGGCACGAGGATCTGGGTTCAAATCCTATGTATCCCTTCCAGCTGAGTGGCTCTGCCTCAGTATCCCCTTATTTGGGTTGTTGGGGGAGTTCAAGGTGCTGATGTAAGGAGCCCTCTGGGGAGGTGAGCATCTGCAGACTTGCCTGCTGGTCACAGGGAGAGACATCGACAGCTACAACTGGGAGAGGCTGGGGTTGGGGTGGGGCTGCAGGAATGCACAGTCTCCAGGGGTGGCAGCAGCCCAGTCAGCTGGTGGATTATCAAGAACCTTTGTGGGCCTAGGACTGTCCTGGGTCTCGGCTGCCCAAGGGGCGTCAGGCAGGGCCAGCCCTGCTGTATGGCCTCTCCGTCCTGTTAGAGTGAAGGTGGTCGGTGATGATGACCTCAGAAGACACCATGGGCTGTGCGGGGCTCTGTTGCCTGTCCTCGTGGGCCCCACTCTCCCTCTGTTAATGGGGGTGACCTCATGGGGCATGAGGGGACGAGAGGCAGGGTGTGAGCTGTGTGCCGGATGCTGGCACAGGGTCAGCGCCCAGTGAGGGGCCAGCCATGGCCTGCAGACTGCTTGGTAACCATGGGTGGCTGAGGCAGGGGCTGGTTTTGGGGGACCCTGCCTGTCCTTGTAGGGATGGTCAGTGTAGATGCCTACCCACCCACAGCCAGGTCTGCGGGGCTGTGGCTGGGGAAGGCCCGGAGTGACGGAGGGCTTCCTGGTGGGGGAGGTGAGGTCAGCAGGAGGGACCAGCGTTTGCTCCTGGGGAAGCTTCTTGGGTTCGGAGTCAGCAGCAGGAAGAAGGAGCCTGGGTGTCCTTCTGCCTCGTGTTTTGTCCGCGGTGGGTGCAGTCCCCCACAGGGCAGCCTCCTGCGCTGACTCCAGAACCGGTGGTGGTCAGCTCTGCCAGCCGTGCTCCACCACCAGGATGACTGTCTGAGCTGAGGGGACCCACTGCCCGGTCGGAGGGGAACTGACTGACTCCAGAGGAAATAGCTGTCACACCTTCTCAGATTTGTTTTATGAGCATTGATGAGAGTCTGTCCCAAGAAGGCCCCTCCATCAAACCCCTCCTGCCTCAGGGAGGGAGGCCAGCAGGCGCCCTCAGACCTGGGGCTCTGAGAGTTCCGCCCCCCCCCCCCCCCCCCCGCCCCAGGAAGGATAGACACCTTGTGGGGGCCTGAGTGGAGCTGGTGCCTCAGTGAGAGGAGCCGTGCAGAAACAGACTGGATTCGTAGTTTGCCCCTTCACACTGATTCCCCCCAGATGCATGAGAGACCAAGCTTTTTGTGCTCATCTGGAGCATAAAAATGTGATCGATAGAAAATTGGGTCCCCCTGCCCACCAGGACTCAGCCCTCATCTGGAGCATGAAAACACGATCGATAGGGAGTTGGATCCTCCTGCTCACCAGGACTCAACCTCCTGGTGTCGGTTCCCATGCACATTCCCCAGAAGGTAAAATTGCGTCTTCGTCCAGGAGCGATTGGGCTGAACGTGGCAGCGTGAGGGCTGGTGGTAAGGACTGGAGTCACAGAGTCCAGGGCCACTGCTACTTCCAGACAGTGAGCCATGGTTTCTCCACATTTAGATATCAGGCAGCTGGAGGGATGCGCTCCTCGTATTCGGCAGTTCTCTGAGGGCAAAGCCAGGAGCAGGAGGAGCTGGATGCACCTGAGACAAAAATCCGTCAGCCCCCATTCCTGGAAACATCCATTCAGCGCTCAATGCCGTTTTCCAGTCTCACCCTGGGTGTTGAGGAAGTGCGTCCCATCTGTGCTTGGTGTGTGGGTTGTGAGGATGCTGAGGAGATGCCATTTCTGTTGGTGCCTCCAGGCTGGTCAGGGCTCCCTCCCGACTGTCTTCCCTTTGCTCTGCACCCAGGCGTGCTCTCCCCGCTCATCTCTGGGGCGGGGCATGGTCTGGGGGCCCAGGGGCTCCTTGAGAAGTGGGATCCCCCTTCCCTGCACCTGGGATACCAGTTTTTCTAGGAGGAAGTCAGAGCTCTTCTTTCTTGGCTCATTTTTAGAATTATTAATGAAAAGCCTTCCGACATAGGACTCCCCCAGAAGTGTAAAAAGCGTTTGGCTCCTGCTGGTACAGGTCAGGGGTGGGCACTGTTTGAGAGCATCTCCTGTGTTCCTCTAACCTCTCTGACTAAACATCGTAAATCTCGTTTCATGCTTTCTGTAACTACCCAGTATTACACTCAGCTGTCATTTTCCCTTGGATGTTTCCTGCTTTTCTCTCCACACCACTTGATTTAATTCAGGGCAGTGTTTCAGTTGCAGCTGATGGATAAATTCATTTTAAATTGTCCAGGACACAAACACCACCACCTTAACCCTGAAGTTTACAAGAACTGTTTTTAACTTCAGCATTAGAAAATATACTCACTAAAGTGGATATTTATATTGTATCTTTCCATATAAAACAAATCATATGCATTCAAAACTTTTTATTATACATTAACATTTATTTTTAAGATATAATTCACATACCATAAAATTTATCCTTAAAATTTTTAAATTGAGATAAAATTCACATAACAAAGTTAGCATTTTAACCAGTTTAAAGTGTACAATCCAGTATCTGGTACATTCAGAGTGTTGTGCAGCCATCACCTCTGTCTAATTACAAAGCATTTCCATCACCCCAAAAAGTAACCCCATATCTCCCAATTTCCCCCCACCGTAACCCCTGGGAACCGCTAATCTACTTTCTATCTCTGTAGATTTGCCTCTTCTGAAGATTTCCTGTGAGGGGGTAATAGAGTGTGTGTTGTTGTGTGACTGGCTCCTTGCATTGAGCATCCTGTGTTCAGGTTTTATCCATGTTGTAGCAGGTGTCAGTACTTCAATCCTCTTTAAGGCTGAATGACATTCCATTGGATGGATGGACCACATTTTGTTTATGCATTCATCCACTGATGGACATTTGGGTTTCTTCTACCTTTTGCCTGTTGTGAATAATGCTGCTGTGAACATTTATGTGCACATCTTTATTGGACATATGTTTTCAGTTCTTTGGGGTGTATACCTAGCAGTGGAATTGCTGGGCCCTGTGGTAGCTCCATGTTAATCGTTTGAGGAGCTGCCAGGCTGTTTTCCACAGTGGCTGTACCATTTTACCTTCCCTCCAGCTGTATGTGAGGTTTGCACATTCTTAACAAAAAACTTTTTCTTGTATTTTTCATTTTTATTATTTTATATAGAATGTGATTTTTTTTGAGGTATGGTTTTTTTTTGGTGAGGAAGATTGGCCCTGAGCTAACATCGGTTGCCAATCTTCTTTTTTTTCTCCCCAAAGCCCCAGTGCATAGCTGTATATCCTAGTTGTGAGTACTTCTGGTTCCTCTGTGTGGGATGCCACCTCAGCGTGACTTGGTGAGCGGTGCGTAGGTCTGCACCCAGGATCCAAACCTGCCAGCTTCAGGCTACCGAAGCAGAGAGCACAAACTAACCACTTAGCCACAGGGCCGACCCCCAGTATTACTGCTATCATGGTAGCTGTGAGGTGGCGTTTCATTATGGTTTTCACTTGCATTTCCCTGGTGATGTTGAGCATGACAAGCTCCAGCACAGTGATGAGCTGCACGGTGATGAGCAGGGTGCTCCAGCACAGTGATGAGCCACACGGTGATGAGCCGGTGCTCCAGCACAGTGATGAGCCACACGGTGATGAACAGGGTGCTTGAGCACAGTGATGAGCCGCACGGTGATGAGCCAGGTGCTCCAGCACAGTGATGAGCCGCACGGTGATGAGCAGGTTGCTCCAGCACACTGATGAGCTGCACAGTGATGAGTAGGGTGCTCGAGCACAGTGATGAGCCACACGGTGATGAGCCACACGGTGATGAGCCGGGTGCTCCAGCACACTGATGAGCTGCACAGTGATGAGTAGGGTGCTCGAGCACAGTGATGAGCCACACGGTGATGAGCCGGGTGCTCCAGCACACTGATGAGCTGCACAGTGATGAGTAGGGTGCTCGAGCACAGTGATGAGCCGCACGGTGATGAGCCAGGTGCTCGAGCACAGTGATGAGCCGCACGGTGATGAACCGGGTGCTTGAGCACAGTGATCAGCCACATGGTGATGAACCGGGTGCTCGAGCACAGTGAGGCAGGCGCCATGTTCTCTGCCCAGGGTGGAGTTGAGGCGTCTGTCGTTTGGCCATCAAGGTGTCATGACTGACACGTGTGCCCACACTGGACCACACCGTGTGCTGGCGACTGAGTCTCAGATGGGATGGAGCCCCCAGCCCCAGAGAGCAGGTCTGCGCCCTGGAGTCTGTGTTTCCAGCGGAGGGGCCGAGGCTGTGATGGGAACCGGGGGTGCTCTTTGCCGCTGTGCGCCTGGAGATGGGGAGGGGGCGGAGCTCCTGGGCAGGACTGTGCTGAGGCCCAGAGCGCTGGGTCAGCGCAGAGCAGAGCAGGTGGCACGTGGGCTGCTGTCGCTGGTGCAGTTTGGATGTGTGCCTGGTGTTGCCATGATTCCTTCCAGCTTGAGCTTTTCTTTTAAATGACACTCAGAAGCAGAACGAGGGAAGAGATTTGTCATGTTCTTGGGTAAGGTTACGGTGGGTTTGGAAACCCTCCTTTTGTGGGTTGCTCTGTCATGGGGGGGAAGTTGGTCCCCCCTCCCCTTAGCAGGTGACACCAGCACGGGGACCACTGCCCCCGGGACAGTGAACACTCCTGTCTGGGGGGGACATTAATCGGAGAGTTTAAGGACATGGTTGAGACTCAGAATTTGGTCTGAGGATGGGTTGAAACCCTGCGAGACCCTGCAGGGCTGAGCTCTGTTTGGGATCGGGACTCTGGAAAATCCAGCCCTCCTTCACAGGCAGGAGGCTGCTGGGCCATTGTGTGCTGGGTGCTGTGCTTGTTAAAGAACGTCCGTCTCTGGAAGAACCCACAGTGTTTGGCATTTGAGCCCAGTGCTGACAGGGTGCCCCCTGCAGAGACGTGTCCCCGGGTGGGTTGTCCTGTAGGGTCCTGGGTCCACGTGCCCTGTGGGTTGTGCGAGTGGATGCTTCCCTCCTACGTGGGGACGGTCATTCCTGCGCTGTGGTACAGGACAAGGAAGTCACAGTGGAGGCCCGTCCTTCAGAATTTCCTGTTGGGAAAGAGGAAGAATGGCGCCACTGGGCCAGGCCAGGCAGGTGGGAGGGAGTCTGGTCTCTGCTGTCCTCACGGGTGCCCACACCCCATGGTGATGGGAGTGTGTGTCAGACCTGGCTTCTCCTGCACCCCTGCTGGCGCGCTCTGCAGACTAGCTCTTCCTGGCCCATCGTGAGCACAGAGGCTGGGCCTGGGAACAGGGGCATGTTGTGTCCCCCGGCATTTCCTGCTCCAAAGGGGCCCATGTTCCCTGGAGGGGCTCCCCCTCACCAGAGGGGGATGTGGTTGGGACGTGGCACTTTCCCCTGTAGCTGCCTGTTCCTGGGCTCCAAAGACTCAGGAAACGGAGGAGTTGTGTCTCCCCACAGAAAAGGTGGGGGCCCCAGGATGCGGGGGAAACGAGAACGTGAGCTGTGAGGTGCTGACAAGGGTCACTTCTCCTAGAAATGGTTGCCTGTCCTGTGGTCTGGGAACTGGGGGCGTCTGAGAGCCCTGTGGTGGCAGGAGGGCCTCAAACTTGAAACACCTGGGCTGTGGAGGCAGTGTGGGTGGTGCCACGGCGGGCTTCCGGCAGCCTGGCTCCCCCAGTGGACTGTGTGGCCTGGGGTGAGCTGTCAGCCCCTGGGTGGGAATTAGATGAGCTAGCGCATCCTGCACTTGGAACAGGTGCATAGCGACACCTGAAGGGTGGGCTGAGCCCCTGCCAGACGCTCAGCAGACACCTACTGAAGGAGAGGAGGAACTTGAGCGGCCGCCTGTGGCTCAGTGGACGAAGCAGGGGCAGCAGCTAGACTAGGTGGAGCCTAGATGGAGCTGTCTACACTTTGAGGCGTTTCGCTGGCAGAGAGGGTGAGAGAGTGAGCTCGTGTGCACTGAGTGCTTTGAAGGGTACGTCTTTGACGCAACCTGTGGACTGGAGCGTGTCCCTCTGTGTGTCTGAGGAATGCACACATGACGATGCAGAGGTCGGTCCCAGGAACCGGGGAGGAGCCCTGGTCTTGACTGGCAAGCGAACTCCCTTCCTCTCTCAAGTGAAGCATCAGATGAAGCTGCCACCGTTTTTAATCAACTCCAGACGCAGGCGGCTCAAGGAACTTGGGTCTGAGGGTGCGGCCCGGCTATGGGGTAGCTCCCAGGACTCAGTGCTGTGCTCTCCCAGTCATGTGGTCCAGGAGCCCCTCAGCCCCTCTGGGCTCCCTCCCCTTTCGGGCAGCCTGGTTCTCTTTCTGCGGCTTTATTGAGGTATAATCGGCATACAGTGAACACGTATTTATTTAAAGTGTGCAGTTTTGGCAAGTTTTGACAAATGTACAACCATGAAACCTTCACCCCAGTTAAGACAATGAACATGTCCATCACCCTCAAAAGTCTCCCCTTTGCCATCCCCCCAGGCGACCACCAGTCTGCTTTCTGCCACTGTCCCTTCATTCGCATTCACCAGAATCCCATGTCAGTGGGATCTTTTGGTGTGTGCTCTGTGCTGACTGGCGTCTTTCGCTCAGCATAATTATTTTGAGATTTGTCCATGTCCTAGCGTGTATCAGCAATTCATCCCTTTCTACTGTTGAATAGACTGTGATGTGGTGGTTCTGCAGTTTTTCTGTTTATTCACTGACTGACGGACGTTTGGGTTGTTTCCAGTTTTTGGCTGTTAGGAATAAAGCTGCTATAACCTCTGGGTACAGGTCCTTCTATGAACACCTGCTTTCTTTTCTCTTGCGTGTGTACCTAGGAGTGGACGGGCTGCATCGTGTGGTAAGTGTGTGTTTAACTTTTAAAGAACCTGCTGAACTGTCTTCCCACGTGCTGTGCCGCCCTGTGTCCCCCAGCCGTGTGTGTTCACTGCTCTGCATCCTTGCCAACACCATGTGGGCCTTTTTTATTTTTAGCCATTCGAATAGCTATGTGGCGGCATCTCATTGTAGTTTTAATTTGCATTTCACTAGTGATGTTGAACATCTTTTCATGTGCTTATTTGTCATCCTTATATCTTCATTGGTGAAGTGTCCAGATCCTCTGCCAATTTAAAAATTGTTCTTATTGAGTTGCGAGAGTTTTTTGTATTTTGGATGCAGGTCCCTTATCAGATATAGGATTTGCGGTATTTTCTCCCTGTCTGTGGTTTGCCTGTTCATTCTCTTTAATATTATCTTTTGAGAAGCAGAAGTTTTTAGTTTTTATGAAGTCCAGGTTATCAGTTTGTTCTTTTATGGATTGTGCTTTTGATGTCACGTCTAAGAAATCTGTGTCTAACCCAAGGTCACACAGGTTTTCTCCCTGGTAGTTTTGTAGTTTTAGGTTTTACATTTAGATCTGTGATCCATTTTGAGTTTTTTGTTCATGATGTGAGGTATGGATGCAACTTCATTGTTTTTGCATGTGGATGCCTTTTCTCCATTAAACTGCCTTTGCATCTTTGTCAGAGTCAGCTGTCTGTGTTTCTGGACTCCGTCCCGTGCATTTGTTTCTCTCTCCAGCCCTGTGCCAGGGCTACTCTGTCGTGGTGACTGCAGCTTGGTTATAAGTCTTGGAATTAGGTGTTGTCAGTCCTCCAACTTGGTGCTTTATTTAGATCCTTTGCATTTCTGTATGAATTTCTAATCAATCTGTCAATTTTTCCAAAAAAGCATTCTAGGATTTTGATTGGGGTGATCTTGAATCTACAGATTAATTTGGGGAGAATTGACATCTTCACGGTAGTGCAGACAGTGTTAACAGCAGGCCTGGGACTGCTGTCCTTGGAAAGGCCCACTTGCCAAGTTGGCCGCAGGCTGATATCTGGGAACGTGGATTTGGGGAGACTTCCCATCATCCCCAGAGCTGGGAAGAGTGGCTCTCTGTGCCTGGACTGTTTGCACGGTGCGGGGGATGCTGAGTACCTGCTTTCCTTCTGGAGGTCTGCAAGTTTGGTCTGTGCCAGGTGGAGGGTGTCTGCATGAGCAGCGCCCAGCAGATACCCTGGGTGCCGAGTCACTAAAGAACCTCTGGCAGCCACGAGTCACAACTCGTTGTTGGAGGAGTTAGCTCACCCTGCGGGAGTCCGTGGGAGAGGGCTCCTGGACGCTCGTCCCTGTTTCCTCTGGACTTCGCCCTGTGAGTCTTTCCCTTTGTTGGTTTTGCTTTATGCTCTGTGCTGTTATAAATCACAGCTGTGAAGTTGACTGCGTGCTGTGTGAGTCCTAGAAAAATCATTGGACCTGGGACGGTCGGAGGACTCCCACCCAATAATAAGGAAACTCCCAACACGTGGAAGTCTTTTAGGTCTTTAATTTCTCTCACAGTGTTTTGTAGTTTTCAGTATATGGGTCTTGCACATCATCAGATTTATCCCTAAGTATTTCATACTTTTTGATGGTACCATATATGGTATCGTTTTTAAAATTTCAGTCTCTGAGTGTTCATTGCTAGTATGTAGAAATGCAATGTATTTTTGTGTATTGATTGTAACCTGTAGTCTTGCCGAACTCACTTATTAATTCTAATGGCTTTTGGCGGGTTCCTTAGATATTTTATGGGTAAGATCATGATCGTGTCACTTGGGAACAGAGGTAGTTTTTCTTCCTTCTTTTTCTTGCTTAATTGCCATGATGAGACCCTCCAGTGAGTGTCGAATAGCAGTGGGGAGAGCGGGCATTCTTGCCTTCTTCCTGATCCTAGGGGAGAGTTTTCAGTGTTTCACGCGGAGTATGATGTTAGCTGTCAGCTTTTTGGATGCTTTTTATCAGGTGGGAGAAGTTCCCCTTTATTCAGTTGTTGAGGATTTTTATCAGGAATGCATGTTGAATTTTGTCAAATGCTTTTCCTACATCTATTGACATGATCATATGTTTTTCTTTTTTAGTTTAATATGATATGGTGAATTAAGTTGATTGATTTACAAATATTAGAACAAGCTTGCATTCCTGGGATAAACCCTGCTTGGTCATGATGTATTAAACATTTTATATACTGTTGGATTTTCTTTGCTAAAATTTTGTGTAGCGTTTTTGTGTCTATGTTCGTGAGAGATGTTGGTGTCTCATTGTGATTAATGCCTTTGTTTGGTTTTGGTGTCAGAGCAATGTTCGCCTCATAGAGCAAGTTGCGAATTATTCCCTACTTTTCAATTTTCTAGAGGAGTTTGTGTAGAATTGTTATTATTTCTTCTTCAAATATTTGATAGAATTCACTAGTGAAGCCATGTGTACCTGGAGTTATCTTTGTGGGAAGATTTTTAATTAAAATTCAACTTCTTAATAGACAGTGTTATTCGTATAAACTATTTTGTCTTCAGTGAATTTGCATCATTTCTTTTTTCCCTGATCATTCTGTCTAGAGGTTGATCCATTTTATTGATCTTTTCAAAGAACCAGCTTTTGGTTTCATTGATTTTTCTCTATTTTTCTGTTTTCTATATATTGGTTTTTGTTCTGCTCCTTATTATTTCCTTTTGTCTAATTACTTTGAGTTTAATTTATTCTTTTTTCCCCCTAATTTAAGAGGTAGGACTCGAGGTCATTGATTTGGGATCTTTGTTGTTTTCTGGTATTTAGAGCATTTACAGCTCCACGTTTTGCCCTAAGTACTACTTTAACAGCATCCCATAAATTTTTATATGTTACATTTTTATTTTCATTCAGTTCAAAATACATTCTCATTTCTCTTTGGCCCATGAGTTATTTAAAGTGTGTGATGTAGTTTGTTTACGTGCATGACTGGAAGCCTGTGTTGGAATTGTGTGTTGGGATGATTCTGTGGCCCATAGTAGGGTCTGTATTGAGAATGTTACGGCTGCACCTGCCAAAACGAGTAGTCTGTGGTGGATTGTTCTATTCACGTCCATTAGGTCACGTTAATTGAGGGTATTGCTCACATCTGTATTCTCACTGATTTTCTGTCTGTCTGTGCTCTTGGTCATTGAGAGAGGGTATTGAAATCTCTGATGTGGATCACGGGCATGTCTGTTTCTCCTGCGGCTCTATCAGTTTTTTCTTCCTGTATTTCAAAACTCTGTTGTTAGGTACATAAGTGTTTAGGATTTTTATGTCTTTTTGATTAATTGACTTATTTATTGTTATTAAATTACCACCTTTATCCCTGGTAATCTTTACTGTGAAATACACTTTGATATTTCTCTAGTGTTCTGTACACTCCAGCTTTCTTTTGGTTGGTGCTGGTGTGGTTTATCTTTTTACTTTTGACGAGGTGTTTGTGTTTGTAGTTCAAGTGTGTGTTTTGCAGGCAATATATAGTTGAGTCTTGCTGACAATCTCTGCCTTGTAATTGGGTTATTTAGACCATTTATATTTAATGTGATTATTGATAAGGTTAGGTTTAAAATCTATCATCTTGTTGTTTTCTGCTTGTACTCTCTATTCTTTGTTCCATTTTCCCTCTTATTCTGACTTCTTTTTGATGAATTGAGTAGTTTTTCTGGTTCCGTTTTACCTCCTGTTGTTGGTTTAGTAGCTGTGACTCTTCATTTTGTTATTTTAATGGTTGCTTTAGGATTTTATTAATTTATTTTTTTGTTTCATTTTATTTTGGTAAGAACCCTTAACATGAGCTCTACCCTCTTAACACATTTTTAGGTGTACAATGCATTATTGTTGACTGTAGGTGCAACGTTGTATAGCAGGTCTCTAGAGCTTATCCATCTTGCTAACTGAAATTTTATGCCTGTTAATTAGTAACTTGCCATTTCCCCACTTCCCAGCCCCTGGAAACCACCATTCCACTCTTTGATTCTGTGAATTTGACTATCTCCCTTACTCAAATAAGTGGAATTATGCAATAATTGTACTTTGTGTGACTGGCTCATTTCACTTAGCATAATATCCTCGAGGTGTATCCATGTTGTCACATTTGTCAGAATTTCCTTCTCTGTAAAGGCTGAGTAGTATTCCATTGTGTGTGTACCACATTTTCTTCATCCGTTCATCTGTCGATGGACATTCACTTTTAGGTTTACAGTATTCATCTTTAACTTGTCTTAGTCTACCTTCAAGTGATATTATACCACTTTATGTAAGCTATTAAGAACCTCACAATAGCGTGCTTCTGTTTCCCCTGCCTGCCTTTGTGTAATTGTTGTTGTACATTTGTTTATATATGCTAAAACCTCATACTACATTGTTATTATTTTTATTTAAATAGTCACATATATTAAAGAGATTTAAATTATAAGAAAAAAATTGTACATATTTACCCATTTAGTTACCATTTCCAGTGTTCTTCATTGCTTTGTGTAGGTCTATATTTCTATCTGGTATCATCTGTCTTCTGGTATCTGTCTTCTGTCTGAAGGACTTCCTTTAGCATTTCTGGTAGTGTGCATCACTGGTGATAAATTCTTTAAGCTTTTAAATGTAAAAAACGTCTTTATTACCTGCTTCCATTTTGAAAGACATTTTCACTAGGTATAGAATTCTCGGTTGACAGGTTTTTCCCAGTGCTTTAACGGTGTTGCTCCACTGTCATCTTGCATTGTTTCTGATGAGAAATCTGCTGTAATTCTTATCTTTGTTCCTCTGCATGTAATGTGCCTTTTCTTTTTCTTGCTGCTTTTACAGTTTTCTCTTTCTTAGTCATTTTGAGAAGTTTGACTAGGATGTGCCCTGGCGTAGCTTTCTTTGTGTTTCTTGTGCATCTGTTGTGCTTCTTAGATTTGTGATTTATAGTTTTCATAAAATTTGGGGAAATTTTGGCTATTGTTTCTTCAACATATTTTTCTGTCCTCCCCTCCCACAATTCAGGGACTCCAGTCACACATATGTTATACCCCTTGAAGTTGTCTTGCAGCTCACTGGTGCTCTGTCAATTTTTAAGATTCTCTTTTCTATTGTATTTTGGATAGTTTCTCTTCCTGTATCCTCAGGTTTGCTAATCTTTCCTGCTGCTTTGTTTAATCTGATGTTAATCCCATCCAGTATATTTTTCATCTCAGACATTGTAATTTTCATCTTTAGGTGTTTTTTGAGGTGGTGGGTGGGGAGGGGCGGCTTTTAAAGATATGTATAATTTTCCATGTCTCTACTGAACTTTTTGAACATGTAGAATGAAGTTATAATAACTTTTAACATCTTTGTTGGCTAATTCTAACATTCATGGCAGTTCTGGGTTATTTTGGTTGACTGATTTGTCTCCTCATTATGGGTCATATTTTTCGGTTTCTTTGCATGCCTGGTAATTTTTTATTGGCTGTTAGACATTGTGAATTTTACCTTGCTGGGTGCTGGATGTTTGTGTTCCTATCATTATCCATGAGCTTTGTTCTGGGATGTGGTTATGTTACTTGGAAATGGTTTGATCTTTTTAGAACTCGCTTTTGTGATTAGTTAGGTGGGGCCAGGGCAGTGCCTAGTCTGGCTGAGTGATCCCTGCTGCTGAGGAAGATCATGCTGTGTGCTCTAGCCAGTGCCCTGTGGATCTGGAGGTTTCCCAGTCTGGCTGGTAGAAGGGCACTGCTCCTGGCCCTTTGTGAATGCTGAACACAGTGAGTGCTAATCCTTTTGGGTGGTTCTTTCCCTGGTTTTGTGTGGTTTGCTCACGTGCACGTGCTGATGTGTGCTCAGCAGAATGAATGCTTGAGGGGACCCTCTGCAGATCTTAAGCATTCTCTCTCCATGCAGCTCTCCTTTCTGGTGCTCCATCTTGCAAACTCTAGCTGCCTTGTTTCCCAGACTCGGCTCATCTTCTTCACTGAGGGTTTCTGCTGGGCGTGATCTGGGCTCCCACTCCTGGTCCTTGTCCTGGGAACTCTCTCAAGGCATAGCCTGGGACAATTCTGGGCTCACCTCACCTCCTTCCCATCTATCTGAGATCACTGTCATTCATTGCCTGATGTCCAGTGTCTTGCAAACATATGTTTTGCCCATTTTTTTTGGTCTAAAACTTCATATATTTTGACCATTTTTGGTTGTTTAGGAGAGTACATCTGATCTCTGTTGCTCTGTCTTGGCAGGAAAGAGACGTGACAGCTCAGTTTTAATTTTTCTGGCCTTTATGTTCTTCTAATCTCTCCTGGCTGCTCAAGTGTAAGTAGCCATCTAGTGTGGGGTTTTGTTCCTCTCCTGCAGCCCAGAACTTGCCAGAGTGGCAAGATGATTGATGTGTCTTCTCAGGAGTGGTGGCAACTGTGACGGGCGCTTCCTTTTGCGTCCTTTGCTCTGGATTGGAGTTGCCACCCTGGGTGGCATAGGAAACCACTCTTCCTTCTCCCCTCGTCTTACTCCCTCCCCAGGCAGACACCTGTCGTCCCTCTGATGCTCCTGGGAGCTCTCCTTAAATGGATCTGTGAGTGTTAAATGCACGAACTGAGGTTACCTAGTGTGTGTTAAGCTCAGCAGTGCCTGTTTATAGGAAGACTCTATGTCTTGATTTTCAGTGACAATAAATGGCACTGTAGCCTGAATGAATTAACAGCCTGAGATGGAACCCGATATGCTCATTCAGTTGTTACAGGCCATAGATAGGGACCGATGACTGCATCTGAAGACCGAGAACGTTAAGTGGCACCGTTGACAGGCCATCGCCATGGAAACACAAGCTGGCCATCAATGGGTTCTCATTCCTCTTGACCTCAATGCACTCTTGCCTTCCTCTTTCCTTTCAGATATGTAATAAATGTTGTTAAAAGGCATATGAGGGCTCTTTTTCCTCTGTAGTTCACTGATGTTTCATCTTGGAAAGGGCCAGATGCTGTCCCTGGTGCTGGCACGTTTTTCTGGGATTTCAGGTACAGTGGTAGACCCACCTCCTAAAAGAGAGGCTGTCTTGGTGCCTGTGATTCAGGCAGGAACAGACTTCTGGAAAGAGCATTGATTATGATCCCTCCTCTCTCTCCTGCTGACCCGTTCCGGTTCCCACCTCCTCCCAGTCGTGCTCCTCGTGCCCGTCCTCATTCCTACGGGGAGTTTTGTCTTCACCTCCTAGAGGAAGTGCTGCAGATCACCATGCACTCGTGCCCATGGGAGGCCGTGAGCTCTTGGGCCTTGTTCTCTGATGCAGTAAAGTGCTGTTTGCCAAACAAACATTGAATGAGGCCGCTTCATTGCCGGTGCTAGAATTTACTCATAATGCACTGCTCATGGGTGACGGTGCCGTTATTGGACCTTTTGAGAAAACACCCTTCGTTGCTGTATTCGTTCAAGGTGTATTCATTTGATTCCACCTTTTGCTAACCATAGGACAGAGACCAAGTTGTGTGACTTCTTGTTTCTAAGTTCCCTGCTCGGACGTGGGCGGCCTGGTTGTGTTGCTCTGGCCGTGCCCACGTCTGCACCCGGCAGTGCCTCTGCTCCCGCAGGCGGCTTCACTCGCCCCACCTTCCTGGGCTGCCAGCTCTTTGTAGCGCGTAGTGTCTTCACACACTGTGACACACTGTGACTTCCGTGCCGTCGGGTGTTTGTTTCATGTTAGAGTTGCGTTTCCCTGAGAATCCGGATGGGAGCACTTTGGGGGTTTATCCCGCACATTCTGAACTATTCCGTTGTCGTGGTGGGCGGCACACCTGTCATTGTTGTCATCATTGCGTTGAACAGCTTGATGTGGACCCTTGAGTGATAACTTGAGAACTCCGATGCTGGAGCTCTGCTTAGAGTTTGGGCTCTGGCTCAGATGGTGAAGTTTTATAAACCTGAACCGTAGGAGTTAAGTTTGTTACTGAAGGTCATTGCAGTGAGTAATGGTAAAAAGATGTATGTCTCTTAGGTCCTTAAAATGAATTATTTGGATTTAATCCTCAAGAGGGGGACAGTTTCTTGCATGTTAAATCCTAGGAAACTGATGCGTGCCGTGACACACCCTGTCCTGGTTTCTTTGCACACTCGGGGGCTCCGGCCCACCCTACCGAGTGTCCCTCCGTCCGTGCCGGGCTGACGGAAGGAGGGCTGAGTTCTTTGTTATGCTGCGGGCAGGGGACGGTGGGACAGGCTTTATCTGTCTGTATGTAGTCCTTGCTTTCAAAAGGAATTCTTTAAAAATATACCTATGAGGCTGTATTTTCTGCCACAAATTAGTTTAATTACACAATATTCAATTTTGTGAGTTCTTTTGGTGTAAACCAAGATCAGTTTGGTTTCCATTTCTCACAGGTGATCCTTTACAGACTTAATGAGTCAGGTTTTTTGGCAAAGAGCAACCATGTGAGCTAGACCTTTGGGGTGTGTGTCTTGGCTCTGGAAGAACCTCGAGGCTCCGTGGGTCCTGGGACGGCGGTGACGCTGTGTCTTGTCCGGGGAGGCCATGTGGGGCTGTGTCTGGGGGGTGAGATGGAGGATTGCTCCGGGCCCCCTGTTGGTCGTCTGGGTTTTGTTTTCTCCTGAGCCCATGGCAGTGCGCACAGCTTCTCTGTCGGGAGGGCCCTGTTCTGGGTGTGGTGTGTCTCGGGACGAGCTGCTCTCCCAGGGTTATTTTAACCCTCAGCGTGTGCCGTTTCTGGCCGGTGTGTGTGTGGTTTGCTTGGCTAAAGCAGCTGTGCAGACCTGCTCGTGACACATGGTGTCAGCATGTGGACCAGCAGACCTGGGCCTGCGATGGCTCTAAGGAAACAGGAGGGCGCCGCTGGCAAGAGGTCAGAGGCAGCCGTGCGGGCTCCTGGCAGCCTCCTCCGGCGCCAGGGTGAAACCCTGGGCCCTGTGATGCCACTGCATCTCCCTCTGGGTACCATTCTCTGTCCAAGCGTGTGGCAGAGGCCTGCAGTTCCTGTGGCCTCAGGACGTCTGTGGGAGTTCTCTGGCTCTGCTCCGAGGTGTCACACGTGACTTCCCATCGGCAGAATGTGGGCTCCTGCTGGCATCTGTGAGGGTGTGAGCTGGCTGCTGAGGTGGCTGGCACGGTCTGGTGTGGACAAACCAGTGGCCTTGGCTTCATTAGCACCAGCAGAGAGGACGTGGGAGTCCTGTCAAAAAGCTGCCCACTGCTCGACCCCTCATAACCCTGATCCTGTGGACACGGCCCGTCCACCCACAGGTGGCCCCAGTTGTGTCAGCCATCTCAAGCAGCCACCAACCTACTTTCTGTCTGTGTGATTTTGATGACTCCAAGTACCTCGGGTAAGTGGAATCACACAGAATTTGTCCTTTTGTGACTGGCTCATTTTACTCAGGAAAATGTCCTCAAGGTCCGTTCATGTTGTAGCAGGTGTCAGAATCTCCTTCCTGTTTAAGACTGCGTAACACTCCATTGCATGGATGGACCACATTTTGCTTATCCGTTCCTCTGCCAGAGGGCACTTGGGTTGCATCCACGTTTTGATTATTGTGAATAAGGCTGCTATGAAGATGGGTGTACAAATAGCTGTTCGAGTCCCTGCTTTCAATTCTTTGGGGTCCTTACCCAGCAGTGGAATTACTGGATCATATAGTAATTCTATTTTCAATTTTTTGAGGAGCCACTGTACTGTTTTCCACAGTGGCCGCACCATTTTACATTCCCTCCAGCAGTGCACAAGGGCTCCGACTTCACGTCCTCACCAGCACTTGGTTTTCTGTTCTGGGATAATAGCCATCCTGATGGGTGTGAGGTGGTATCTCATAGTTTGGATTTGCATCTCTCTAATGATTAGTGATGCTGAGCATCTTTCCATGTGCTTATTGGCCGTCTGTATATCTTCTTTGGAGAAATGTCTATTCAAGTCCTTTGCCCATTGTTTGAATTGGGTTGTTTATCTTTTTGTTTTTGAGTTGTAGGTATTCTTTATGTATTCTGGATCCAAATCCCTTATCTGATATATGATTTGCAAATATTTTCTCCCATTCTGTGGATTGCCTTTTTACTCTGTTGAGAGTGTCCTTTGAAACATAGAGGATTTTTTTAAATTTAATTTTTTCAGCTTTATTTATTATTATTGACATATAACATAAAGTTTAAGGTATACAATATTATGATTTGAAACACATATATTGTGAAACGATTACCACAATAAGGTTAGTTAACACCTCTATTGGCTTACCATTTTTTTGGTGGTGGTACCATTTAAGATGTGCTCTTAACAACTTTCAAGTATGCAGTACATTATTGTGAACTGTGGTCATGATATTGTACATTAGATCCCAGAATTATTCACCTTATAACTGTAAGTTTGTGCCTTTGACCAGCGTCTCCCCCGGTCCCCCACTCCTCAGTCTCTGGAAACCACCGTTCTACTCTCTGTTTCTATGAGTTCGACCTTTTTAGATTGAGATTGTAGGTTCTCACTCACGTAAGTGAGAACATACAGTGCTGGTCTTTCTCTGTCTGACTGATTTCACTTAGCGTAGTGTCCTCAAGCTCCATCCATGTTGTCACAAAAGGCAAGATTTCCTTCTGTTTGTGGCTGAATAATATTCCGGGGTGTGTGTGTGTGTGTGTGTGTGTACGTACCTCAGAGATATTGTCAGTTCAGTTCTATACCGCTGCAATAAAGGAAATACCACAATAAAGCAAGTCACATGAATTTTTTGGTTTCCCAGTGCATGTAAAAGTTATGTTTACACTGTTCTGTAGCCTGTTAAGTGTGCAATAGCATTGTGTCTAAAATAACAATGTACATACCTTAATTTAAAAATACTTTATGGCTAAAAACTGCTAACCATTATCTGAGCCTTCAGCAAGTCATAATCTTTTGCTGGCAGGGGGTCTTGTAAAAAATGCAGCATCTGCGAAGCACAAGAAAGTGAGGTATGCCTACGTTCACCTCTTCTTTATCCTTTCGTCCTTCAGTGGACACTTAGGTTGTTCCTGTGTCTTGGCTACTGTAAATCATGTTGCAGTGAACATGGGGGTGCAGATTCTCTCACAGTTAGTGATTTCATTTTCTTTGGATAAATACCCAGAAGTGGGATAGCTGGATCATATGTTAGTTCTATTTTTAATTTTCTGAGGAATCTCCATACTATTTTCCATAGTGGCTGCACCAATTTACATTCCCACCAATAGCGCACAAGGGTTCCCTTTTCTCCTTATCCTCACCAACATGTTATTTCTTGTCTTTTTGATAAAAGCCATCCTAACAGGTGTGAGGTGATGTCTCACTGTGGTTTTGATTTGCATTTCCCTGATGATTAGTGATGTTGAGTACCTTTTCATGTCCCTGTTGGCCATCTGTGTGTTGTCTTTGGAAAAATGTCAATTCAGGTCCTCTGACCATTTTTTTAATTGGATTTTTTTTTTGTTATTGTTATTGAGTTGTATAAGTTTTTAAATTTACTTTGGATATTAACCTCTAGGTAAGATAAGATAACCAAGACAGGTGGTTTGCACATATTTTCTCACATTCGTAGTTTGCCTTTTCAGTTTACTGATTGTTTTCATTGCTGTGCAGAAGCCTTTTAGTTTGATGTAGCTCCATTTGTTTGTTTTTGCTTTTGTTGCTTGTACTTTTCGTGTCATATCCAAAAAATCTTTGCCATGACCCATGTCAAAGAGCTTTTTCCCTATAAACACAGAAGTTTAAAGTTTTGATCTAGTCCAGTTTATCTATTTTTCCCTTTGTTGGCTGTGCTTTTGGTGTCATATCTAAGAAATCGTTGACAAATCCAATGTCATGAAACTTTCCCCGTATATTTTCTTCTAAGAGTTTTGTAGTTTTATCTCTTATGTTTAGGTCTTTGATCCATTTTGAGTTAATTTTTGTATATTATGAGATAAAGATCCAACCTCAGTCTTTTCTCAGAAACTTGTGAATAAGAATTTTGTGTTAATCATTTGCCAATTGACTTGCTCCTTGAGAACCTGAAATAGAAAAGCTTCCAAAAGATTGACCTCAGACCTAGTTTTTTAAGGTCCCTGGACCCTCACCTGGTGCCCTCAGCTCACCTGTCCAGAGCTCGTCCCTGTCCTTGAACCCTCACCTGTTGCCCTCAGCTCACTTGTCCAGAGCCCATCCCTGTCCTTGAACCCTCACCTGGTGTCCTCAGCTCACCTGTCCTGAGCCCACCCCCATCCTGGCCTGAGTTCTCAGCTCTGACCACATTCTCCCCACTCCTCTGGCACAGAGGGTAGGGACTGCAGCCAGGTCTGGGATCCTCCCTTCACTGTGTCCTCTCATGACCTCTGTCTGGAGTACCCCTGCATTTGCCCCAGTGCTGTATCCCAGGCCCCCAGCGCACTCTGCCCCATGCTGCAGCTGGGACTTCTTCGTGAAGCATACATGGCTCACACCCTGCCCTGCTCTGGGAGGTGACGCCCACTCTGGTGTGACCCCCACCTGCAGACCGTGTCCATCCCTCTCCAGCCCTCCCACCTGCACCCCTCCTTTCTAGCTTAGAAGCCTGGTGGTGCTGTCACATGGGGTGAGGGTGGAGTGGGGGGCAGCCTGGGTCTTGGGGCTGGGAGGGCAGGGCGTGTGTGTGCTTGCACACCCTCCTCATGGCGCTTCGTAGGCCCCGGACAGCCAGCCCTGGCACCTCGTGACCTCACCCACAGCTGCAGCCCTGCTGGGCCTTTTTCCTGGTGGGTGCCCTGGCTCTGGACCCTGCGCTCTATGGGCCGGTCAGGCTCGGGCACATCAGGCCCCTCGCGCGCTCCCTCTGTGTTCGTCCCCATCCACCTGACCTTCCCCAGGCCCTCCCGTGTTCGTCTTCCAAAGCCCGTGAACTTCATGTAATTTGCTGATTTGTGTGAGTGCTTATGAATTTGGTTTCTACAGGATCCATCTATTGAGCAAACGATAATGTTCTGTCAACTCAGTGTGTGGTGATAATAATTATATACATTTATTGGGCCCTTATTGTGGACCGGGAACTCTGTAAGATTCGTGGTTAACTCATTTAACCATTAAAACAACCGCAGGAGGCGGGTAGTGTATCCCTTGTTGATGTTGAAGAAACAGAGATGCGTGGTGAAGTGATGCAGTTGTGGATGGGGATCGGGGGTTCCCACCCAGGGAGGAGATTCCAGAGGCTCTGGGATAATCCTGCACTGTACTGTCAGTGCTGTTCTAGGATGAGTTGGAGGGTTTTAGCATCGTTTATGTTGAGTTAATATCTGTATCAGGGCTCCCTCAGAAGTGCCTGGGTCGAGAGCAGTTGGAACCCCACAGCTCACATCTGTCCCCGCACACTGACCTTGACCTCCTCACTCAGTTCACGTCTCCCCTCACGCTGACCTTGACCTCCTCACTCAGTTCACATCTCCTCTCATGTTGACCTTGACCTCCTCCCTCAGTTCACGTCTCCCCTCACGCTGACCTTGACCTCCTCACTCAGTTCACGTCTCCCCTCACGCTGACCTTGACCTCCTCCCTCAGTTCACGTCTCCCCTCACGCTGACCTTGACCTCCTCACTCAGTTCACATCTCCTCTCATGTTGACCTTGACCTCCTCCCTCAGTTCACGTCTCCCCTCACGCTGACCTTGACCTCCTCACTCAGTTCACGTCTCCCCTCACGCTGACCTTGACCTCCTCCCTCAGTTCACGTCTCCCCTCACGCTGACCTTGACCTCCTCACTCAGTTCACATCTCCTCTCATGTTGACCTTGACCTCCTCACTCAGTTCACGTCTCCCCTCACGCTGACCTTGACCTCCTCCCTCAGTTCACGTCTCCCCCCACGCTGACCTTGACCTCCTCACTCAGTTCACATCTCCCCTCATGTTGACCTTGACCTCCTCACTAAGTTCACATCTCCCCTCACGCTGACCTTGACCTCCTCCCTCAGTTCACATCTCCCCTCACGCTGACCTTGACCTCCTCACTCAGTTCACGTCTCCCTCCTCATGCTGACCTTGACCTCCTCACTCAATTCACATCTCCCCTCATGTTGACCTTGACTTCCTCACTCAGTTCACGTCTCCCTCCTCATGCTGACCTTGACCTCCTCACTCAATTCACATCTCCCCTCACGCTGACCTTGACCTCCTCACTCAATTCCTGTCTCCCCTCATGCTGACCTTGACCTCCTCACTCAGTTCACGTCTCCCTCCTCATGCTGCCCTTGACCTCCTCACTCAGTTCACGTCTCCCTCCTCATGCTGACCTTGACCTCCTCACTCAGTTCACGTCTCCCTCCTCATGCTGACCTTGACCTCCTCACTCAATTCCCATCTCCCCTCATGTTGACCTTGACCTCCTCACTCAGTTCACGTCTCTCTCTTTCTTGCCCTAGACTTTGACCCTCACTACTTTTGGCACTGGAGCAGCTTTGCGGACTACGTGCAGTGTGTCCTGGCCTTCACGGGCATAGCGGGCTACATCACATACCTGTCCATTGACTCGGCCCTGTTTGTGGAGACTCTGGGCTTCCTGGCGGTGCTGACCGAGGCCATGCTGGGCGTGCCGCAGCTCTACCGCAACCACCGCCACCAGTCCACGGAGGGCATGAGGTAGGTGGGCACGTGATGCTCTTGCTGTGCCCATCAGCACCAGGTTGCCCACATGTTTGGTAAAAATGAAATATGTACAAATCTAGCTGCTTTATTTTCAATGATATGTGTAAAACTTCCAGTTAAGGGGCAATTTAGATTTGAACACATTGGTCCTTTGACCTCCTGATGCATGAGCATTAGTGAGTGTGCCACAGGTGAGGGGAGCTGAGACCCTCTTATGAAGCAGATAACCGGTTGCAGGAGCTGAAAGCTGCTCCTTCAGGGTTATGGAGCCTGAAGCGTTGTGGTGGGAGGGAGGTGCTGAGCATAGAAGAGGGGCGGGAGGGGAGTAGGCTCTGCCCACAGAGTGCGGAAGCGTACAAAGGCAGCCCCGGCTCATGCTGGTGGCCCTGTGAAATGAGATGTGCTCTCATTGGTGGTGGGGGCCGTGTGTCATGAGATGTGCTCTCGTTGGTGGTAGCCATGTGCCATGAGATGTGCTCATGTTGGTGGTGGCCGTGTGTCATGAAATACGCTCTCATTGGTGGTTGCTGTGTGTCATGGGCAGAGCGAATGTCCTGCTGCCATCCATGTCTTCAGATGTCCTCCAGGTAATGAAGGCCAGTGTGGGATGGTACTTGAAGCTGGTGCATGGAGCCCTTCCCTCCCCTGCGTGGGTCTGCAAGTGTCCCCCATGGCACTGGGTCTGGGTGTCCATTGGAATCCCTTGGGCCCCTCTTGGATTGGTTGCTCAGAATCATCATTCCTGCCAGGTGCTCCTCTAGCACTTGCTTGCTCTCTGTGATGGGGAGCTCTGTTCTTCATACAGGAACTAACAATTGTATGTAGGCTCTGTTAGAGGCCCCTTATGTAGTGCCTGAACTGCTCATAACTTCTTCCCTGAAATCCATGTGGACCGACCCTCAGTCCCGCCCTGTGTGTGTGAAGGTCATCATGACCCCACTTCCCGAGGGGTCTCTTCTCTGTGCTCACCCCCCTCAGGCATGTCAGCTGTTACTCCTATGATATGGCTTCCAGTCCCTTCCCCACCGAATTCTCCCTGGATGGTGTCCTTTCAAGTGACACGTGATGGCAGAAGACTAATGTGCACCTTCAGAACTGGACATGGCTGATCCAGTGGCTTTGGAGTAGCGTCCCCTCCCCGTGGGCCCTCGGCCTCCACTGACTCACTGAGGCTGAACACCTGCTTTGTGGCGCAGTATGCTCACACCAGGCTCACACTGCTCCCACACCTGCTGCTTCTGAGTCCATCAGCCCATACATGTGTACCTGTGTGCTGGGCTGCACCTTGGCTGTCACTGTTTACCGGTTAAATCCTTTGACATGTCTGCAATCAGCGCTTGTATCCGGCATGCAGGGGACACCCTGAGAGTGTGAATCCAACACTGTCTTGACTTTCCAAGTCCAAGCTTTTATGATGGGGAAGGGCCACCCATGGGTCAGAGATAGGCCAGAGAGCAGGCTACGTGTACGAGTGGCAGGAGGCCATGATCCACAGTGTCTCCAGAAGCTGAAGGTTCAAGCCCCTTAATGTAGGAAATGACACCCCAGCTTACTCCCCCAACACCACCAAGAGGAGGTCTCAGGGCACTCCCTTATGGGGCGGCCCTCACCTCGGGGAATTATGAAAATAATTCCATTTATAATAACATCAAAAAACTATAAAATACTTAGGAATTAACTTAACCAAGGAGGCGAAAAACTTGTACAATGAAAACTACAAAACGTTGCTAAAAGAAATTTGAGAAGACGTGAATAAATGGAAACACAGCCATGTTGATGGATTGGAAGACTTAGTCTTGTTAAAACGTCACTACCACCCAAAGCGGTCTCAGATCAATGCAGTCGCTGTCAAAATCCCAACGATATTTTCCCAGAAATAGAAAAACCCAGTCTAAAATTCATATGGTATCTCAAGGGACCCTAAATAGCTAAAACAACCTCAAAAAAGAACAAAACTGGAATCTCACACTGAGATTCAAAAATTACTACAAAGCTACAGTAATCAAGACAGTGTGTTATTGGCGAAGACAGACATATAGACCATGGAAGAAAACGGAAAGCCCAGAAATAAACCGTCACATATATGGTCAAATGCTTTTCGACAAGGGAGCCAAGACCACTCAGTGGGGAAAGGAGAGTCTTTTCAACAGATGATGGTGGGAAAACTGGATTTCCACATGCAAAAGAATGAATTTAGACCCTTATCTAACACCATTTACAGAAATTAACTCAGAATGGATCAAGACCTAAATGTAAGACCTAAAGCAGTAAAACTCTTAGAAGAAAATCTAAGACAAAAGCTCCATGACATTGGATTTGGCAATGATTTCTTGGATATGACACCAAAGGCACAGGTAACAAAAGAAAAAATAGACAAATTAGACTTCATAAATTGAAAAAATTTTGTGCCTTAAAAGACAGCATCCACAGAGTAAAAAGGCAACCCACAGATTTGGAGAAGCTATTTGTAAATTATATATCTGATAGGGGATTAATATCCAGAATATATAGAGAACTTCCAAAACTCAACAGCAAAAAAACAAACAACCCAATTAATGGGCAAAAGACTTGAATGAACATTTTTCCAAACAAGATTACAAATGGCCAATAAGCAGAAGAAAAGATGCTCAATATGACTAATCTTTAGGGAAATGCAAATCAAACTACAATGAGATACCGCCTCACACCCATTAGGATGGCTACTGTCAACAAAACAAAAAAGAGTAAGTCTTGATGAGAATGTGGAGCAATTTGGAAGCCTTATCGCTATTGGTGGGAATACAAAATGGTACAGTCATTGTAGAAAACAGTATTAAAAATACTCAAAAAATTAAAAATAGAATTAGCATATGATCCAGCAATTCCACTTCTGGGTATATACCCAGAAGAATTGAAAGCAAGTTGAGATATTTGTACACCCATGTTCATAGCAGCATTATTCACAATAGCTCAAATGTGGAAGCAACTCAACTATCCATTGATTGATGAATAGATAAGCAAAATGTGATATATATACAGTGAATTATTACTCAGCCTAAAAAGGAAGGAAATTCTGAAGTATGCTACAACATGGGTGAACCTTGAGGACATTATGCTAAGTGAAATAAGCCAGTCACAAAAGACAAATACTGTATGATTCCATTTGTATGAGGTACTTAGAGTAGTCAAAATTATAGAGACAGAAAGATGGAATAAATAAAAAATAAAATAAAAATAGTTTGGGTGGTGAACATGATGTAATCTACACAGAATTCAAAATATATTATGATGTACATCCGAAAGCTATATAATGTTATAATCCAATGTTACTGCTATTAAAAATAAATAAATAAATAAATAAATAAATAGAAAGGTGGAGATTGGCAGGGGCTGGGGGAAGGAAGAATGGGGAGTTAATGGGGACAGAGTTTCAGTTTACAGGATGAAAAGATTTATGGGAATGGATGGTGGTGATAGTTGCACAGCAAAGTGGATATATTTCATACCAGTGAACTGCACACCAAAAATGATTAAGATGGTAAATTTTATGTCATGTATTTTGCCTCAATAAAAAATAAAGTAAAAAATAACCTACCAAAAAAAAGGAAATAAAGAAATAATACAGGGAGATCCCATGTACCCTTTACCCACTTTGCCCAATTGTAACATTTTGCAAACTACAGCCCAGTCTCACAGCCAGGATGCTGACACTGACACAGTCCAGACGCGGCATCTGTCACCCCAGGGCTGCCTGGCACCCTTTACGGTCACACCATCTCCCTCTGTCCTAGCCCTACCCACCTAACCCTAAGTCTTGGCAACCATTGATCTCTTCTCCATCTCTGTAATGTTGTCGCTTCGAGGATGTTGTATAAATAAGATCATACAGTATACAATATTTTAAGGTTGCCTTTTTTTACTCAGCATAATTCTCTGGAGATCCATCCAGGTGGTTGCTGTATCAACAGCTGTTCCTCGTGGTGTCTCATGGCGTGGTGTGCCGCAATTCGTTAACCATTCACCTGTTGAGGGACATGTGGGTTGTTTCCAGTTTTCAGCTGTTACAAATAATGTTTCTGTAAACATTCATGTACAGGTTTTTTCATTAACGTAAATCTGTTTCTCTTGGATAGATGCCCAGAATGCAATTGCTGGATTGTGTGGTAGTTTCATATTTAGTTTTTAAAGAAATTGCCAAACTGTCTTCCACGGTGGCTGCACCATTTTGCTTTCCCGCCAGCAGTTTCTCCACATTCTTGCTGGCAGTGGATGTCTGTTTTACATTAGCTGCCGACAGGAGTGTTGTGATATCTCATTGGGGTTTTCATTGTAATTTTCCTAATGGCTGATGATGTTGAGCATCTTTTGTTTGCTTATTTGCTATCTATATATCCTTTTCAGTGAGATGTCTCTTTATGTCTTCTGCTTGTTTTCTAATTGGATTTTTTTTTACTGTTGACTTTTGAGAGCAGTTATTATATATATATATTCTAGATACTATTTCTTTCTTGGATATTTGGTTTGCATATACTTTGTCCTAGTCTATAGATTGTCTTTTCATACTCTTAACGGGATTTTTTTATGGAGAAAATGTTTTTAATTTTGATGAAGTCCAACTTATCAGTTTACCTTTTGTGAATCATGATTTTGGTGTCAAGTCTAGGCACCATGCGTGGCCTAGCCCTGGGTCCTGAACATTTTCTCCTTTGTATTTTTCTAAAAGTTTTAGTGTTTTGTGTTTTATATTTAAATCTGTGATCCATTTGAGTTAATTATTTTGTAAGACATGAGACTTAGGTTGATGTTCTTTTTTTTTTTTTTTTTTTTTGCACCTTTGTCACAAATCAGTTTGGCATGTTTGCATGGATCTCTTTCTGGGTCCTCTGTCCCATTGATCTGTCTGTCTCTCCTTCTGCCAATACCTTACAGTCTTTAGTTCTGCAGGTATATGATGAGTCTTGAAATTGGGTAAACTGACTCCTCCCATTTTCTTTTTCTTTTTAAGGGTTGTTTTTGCTATTCAAATTCCTTTGCCTTTCATATACATTGTAGAATAATCTTGCCTATACCTACCAAAAATCTGGCTGAGATTTCGATTGAAATTGCATTAAAAATGTGTATCAGTTTATGGAGAAGTGACATCTTTACCATGTTGAGTGTTCTAACCCGTTAACATGGAATATCTCTCTATTTATTTAGATCTTCCTTGCTTCTTTCATCAACGTTTTCCAGTTTTCAGGATACACGTCTAGTACATATTTTATTAAACTTACACCAGAGTATTTCATTTGCTTTTGAGTGATTGTAATTGGTATTGCATTTTCAATTTAATTTTCCATATGTCGTTGCTAGTATGTAGAAATACAATTAATTTTATGTGTTTATCTTATATCCAGCCACCTTGCTGAATTCATTAGTTTTAGGAATTTTCTTGTAGATCCCTTGGATTTTCTATGTAAACAATCACGTATAAATAGGGACAGTTTTATATCTTCTTTTCTGATCTGTATGTCTTTTATTTCTTTTTCTTGCCTTATTGCACTAACTAGAACTTGCAGCACAATGTTGAATGAGAGCAGTGATAACAGAGTGGTTGCTTGTTCCCAGTCTTAAGGAGAAAGCATTTAGTGTTTCACCATTAGGTATAATGTTAGGTGTAGAAAGTTTCCTAGTCCTGTTTTTCTGAAAGTTTTTGTATTGAATGAGTGTTGAATTTTGTCAAATGCTTTTTCTGTATTGATTGATATGATCATGTGACTTTTCTTCCTTGGCTAATGGTGATTACATTGATGATTTCCAAATATTAGACCAGTCTTGCATCCCTGGAAAAAACCTCACTTAGCCATAGTGTATAATTTATATATATGAATGTATATATATCTATGTATCTGTGTGTGTGTGTGTGTATAGCTGAATTCTGCTTGCTAATATCTTAAGGATTTTTGTGCCTATATTCATGGGGGATATTGGTCTGTAGGTTTTTTTTTTTTATTTCTTTGGCTTTGGTATTAAGGTAATACTAGATTCACAAAATGAATTGGGAAGTCTTCCATCTATTTTCTGGAAGAGATAGTGCAGACTTGGTGTTAACTCTTTTTTTAAGCATTTACTAGGATTCTCTGATGATCCATCTAGGCCTGAATATTTCTGTTTTGGGAGGTTTTAAATTACGGATTCAATTTCCATAATAGTTACAGTTATTCAAATGATCTATTTCATATTGGATGAGCTGTGGTAGTTTGGGCTTTTTTGGGAATTGGTCTATTCAATCTTTGTTGTCAAATGTAAGAGTGTGGAGTTGGCCACAGTATTCCCTCTTGTCTTCTCGATGTTGCAGGGTCTGTGGTGATGTCCCCTGTTCCATTCCTTGTAATTTGTATATTCTCTCTTGCTAGAAGTGTGTCAATTTTATTGATCTGTTCAAAGAATCAGCTGTTTTGTTCATTTTTCTGTTTTAAATTTCATTGATATTTGCTCTTTATTTGTTGATACAAGACTTGTTGATATAAGAATTTTTCTTTTTTAATGTAAGTGCTTAGCACTATAAATACCCTCTCAGCACTGCTTTAGCTGTCTCACAAATTTTGATGTTTTCATTTTTATTCATGACTATGAATGTGTGTTTCCTTTAAGACTTTCTCTTTGATCTATAGATTATTTAGAAGTGTGTTGTATCATTTCCATGTGTTTAGAGATATTTCTTTTGTTTATTTCTAGTTTGATTATGGTTAGAGAACACACACTGTATGATTGCAGTTCTCTTAAATTTGTTGAAGTTTGTCTTATGGCTCAGAATATCTTCTGTCTTGGTATGTGTTCCACGGGCACTTGGAAAGAAATGTGTATTATGCTGTTTTGAGTGGAATGTTCTCAAGGATTAGAGGACTTTGGGTTCTAAGGTTAGATCTTTGGGTTGATGGTGTTCTTGAGTTCTTCCATATTGCTGATTTTCTGCCTAGTTTTCTATCAGTTGTTGAGAGAGTGATGTCGAAGTCTCCAACTATAATTGTGAATTTATCCATTTCTGGTTTTAGCTCTGGTAGCTTTTGGTTTACATATTTGGCAGCTTTGCTATTTGGTGAAAACACGTTGAGAATTACTGTGTCTTCTTGGTGAGATGAGCCTTTTATCATTACGTTAGTCTCTCTCTGTCTCTAGTAATTTCATCTGGTCTGAAATGGGCTTTATCTAATACTAATATAGCCACTGCTTCTTTCTTTGATTAATGCTTGCATAATATATCTTTTTCCATTCTTTTGCTTTCAACCTGCCTGTGTCACTATACTGGAAGTGAGTTTCTTGTAGACAGCATATAGTTGAGTACATTTTTTTAATTCATTTTACCAATCTTGGTCTTTTAATTGACATCTTTATACCCTTTGCACTGATTATAATTATTGATATGTTAGGGCCTAAATATGCTATGTTATTTTTTGTTTTCTGTACTGTTTCTTGTTTCTCTGTTTTCTTTTTCTGACTTTATATGGCTTACTTGAATGTTTTTTTGAATTTGTTTTTATTTAATGTTTTTGAGTGTGTATCCCTTTGTATAAATTTTTTTTAGTGATTTGTCTGTGTTACATTAATATACACAACTTATCACAGTCTCCTTGTGTCACCATTTACCAGTTTGAATGGAGTATAGAAACTTTACCTCCATTTATTTCCCTTTATCCTCCTCCATTTATACTGTAATTTTCTTGAATATTTCCTCTACTCATATTTTGAACCACATTAGACAGTTTTATAATTTTTGCTTCAATCAACATAATGCAGAAACTGAAGAGTAGGAATGTCTATTGTATTGACTTTTATGTTTGCTTATCGAGTTCTTTCTGCCTCCTGCTCTTCCCAGATCCCTTCTTTTACTGTTTTCTTTCTGTTTTGAGAAGCCCCTCCGCCATCTTTCAGGGTGTATCCAGTGGCGGCAACACTTTTGCCTCCTCTGAGAGTGTCTCGACATCCCTTTCACCCCTAAAGGATATTTTCTCTGGATATAACGTTCTGGGTTGATAGTTCTTTTTTTTTAGTGCTTGAAAAATATTGTGCCACTTCCTTCTGGCCTCCATGGTTTCTAATGAGAAATCGCCTGTCATTTTAATTATTTTTTCCCCTGTAAGAAAGGTGTTATTCCTCTCTAGCAGCTTTTGATATTTTTTTCTCTGTCTTTAGTTTTTAGAAGTTTGACTGTGATGTGTGTCTTGGTGTGGATCTATCCTGTTTGGGATTCATTTGGCTTCTTGAATCTCTAGGGTTCTGTTTCTGGCTAATTTGGGGGAGGTTTTCAGCCGTTATTGCTTTGAGTACTTTTTCAGTCCTGCCCTTTCCCCTCCTCTTCTCTGCCTCGATGATATGGATGTTAGATCGTTTGTTATGATCAAACACTGCCCTGAGGCATTGCTCCCCTGCCTGTCTTCTCTCTTGTTCAGGTTGGCTGATTTCTGTTGTGCTGTCTTCCAGTTCGCTGGTTCTTTCCTCTGTCCCACCCATTCTGCTCTTGAGCCCCTTCACTGACTTTCTTTTGGGTTGTTGTATTTTTGAATACATCAAATTTCCATTTGGTTCTTCTTTATATCTTTTATTTCTTTGGCAAAACTTTCTCTTTATTGAGGCTTTCTATTTCTTTAATTTGTTTCAAGCATATTCACAATTGCTCATTAAAGCAATTTTACAGTGGCTGCTTTAAAACCTTTAGTTTTAAAAAAATTTCTGTCACCACAATTTTGGCATCTAAAGATTGTCTTTTTTTGTTCTGTTAGATCTTCCTGGTTCTTGGTATTATGAGTGATTTTCCACTGGAGCCTAGACATTTCCGTGTTATAAGACTCTGGGTCTGTTTTAGCTGGCTTTCTCTGTCACCTCCCTGGCGGAAGGACTGGGTGGCTGGCAGGGGTGGAAGACTAGGATTCCCACTCTTCTTTGCTGTCATGGGTGGTGGAGGAGCCATACTTCTTGTGTGTTGTTTGTCTAGAGTAGGGCCTTTAGTGTCTAAAGTTGCCTCTCTTGCCAGGCAGCCCTGTTCTTGGTCTCTCGGATGGAGAGCACAGCTGGTTCCTGGGGCTTTTTGATCTGCATCTGCTGGCTTTCTAGGTTGCTGGCTTCTTCAGCTCCAAGTCTGGGATTCATGGGGCAAAAAGAAAACCCAGGGTTTCCCACAAGGGCTGGCCACTGTGTCGTCCTTGAGTGCTGAGGTCCCTAGCCTTCTTCTCTCCACCTTTGGGAGTCTTCTTGTGTGTGTTATACGTGATGTCCAGGGCCATCCGTTGTACTTTGTGGGAGGAATAGGGAGATGAGTCCATCTTCTGGGAAGCCCAAGTTCGTGTCTCGCCTGGTTTTGACTGACCTTTGCTTTTCTGTGCAATGGTTTTCTCTTCAGTACGGAAAACATGTCTGCAGCTGTCTTTTAGGCCGGACTTTTCATCTTCCTGTTATTAACTGTTTGACCACTATCTCCATGTGCCTCCAGAAGTGTCCTTGCCGTCTGACACTGAGGGGAAGCCCAGAAGCCCAAGTGTCTCACCTGCTTGACGGAAGGCCTTGAAGGCAGGGACGCATCCATTCATTTCTCCCCAGTGTTTGATGAATGTTTGGAAAATTACAGCAGTTCAGTAAATATTTATTGAATGAACAAATGAAGGAGTGAAATAGTTGACTCTCTAAATCACCTGTGGAAAATAGGACACCTGGGGAGACACTTATGAATGTGGAAAATCTACAGTATAGGCACTAGGTGATTGTCCAAATTCTTGGAGAATTTGTGTGTGACAGCAAAAGATGCAGAAGAGGCCCCCTGGGGTAACGGGTTCCTGGCGGGGCTGTAGTAACTCATCTGGCAAAGCAGTGTTGGGAAGAGACTCCCGTCGAGAGTGCTGGGTCTGTCTCACTCTGCAGAAGCACCCTGTGGGCACGGCTGTGTGTCCATTTCCCACCTGAGGCTCAGGCCCTCGTCTCAGAAGCTGGTCGTGTGAGTGGCAGAGAGCGTGGCCTTTGGAGTATTTGACCTTGAGAAGAGGAATGGCATGCGCCGACTGAAATCTTGACGTCAGGGTGTGAAGGACGTGGGTGGTCATCAGCCCTCAGTGACCCAGGTCCCTCTCCCCGGTGGCCCCCCCGCCATCTTCCACACGGGTGCTGGCTGTGAGAAGGCAGAGAGCGGAAGGAGGGAGTTGTCCGCGAGAGAAGAAGGGGATTCCAGTTGAGACTGTGAGGAGGTTTGGCTGGAACGCCCGGCGTGTGTGTGCGTGTGGGGGGCCCGAGCCCTGCGGGGACTGACGACCTGACCCACAGAAGTCGTCACGTCGTGAGCAGAGTCCCGCGCCCACGCGGGGAGTCAGTCTCTGCCATGGGCGTGAGTCGCTAATTCAGTCGGCTCCAAGTGCAGGGTCCCGTCAAGACCGTGTTTGTCCTTGTTAGGAAGACTGAGAAATAAGATGTCCCTGCCATCTCAGTGGAGATGTGGTCACGTTAGGTCGTGTTCAGAGTTGCCATCGTGTTATTGAGCGTGGGACGCCTAGTAGAGCATCTCCATGTGAAGGGATGCAGCTGGGGCTTACGTGGGCGAGCCTGCAGGGCCAGGCCGCTGGGGGTTGCCTGGGCCTTGAGCCTGTGGCCTGTGTTCCTGGCCTCTGGCATGCCACCCTGCCCTAAATCTGCCTGAGGTGGAGAGGGGTGATATCGGGGTCATGGAGGTGAAGGGGGCAGTTCTGGGTGGTAGGGGGGTCACAGGTTTCCCGCTCAGAGCTGGCATCCATTTCCTGCCCCTGGAAGTTAAGCGTGCCAGAGTTAATGTGGGAAGGTGACTCTGTTCTCTGTTTAAACGATAAGCGTCCTTTTCTCAGGGGCGAGCACAGACTGAATGTGTGTTGGAGGGAGATTAAGTGCAGGGGTAGATTACAGTTTTGTTTCCTATAAAAATTTATTCATCTTCAAAGAAGTCTGTGTAGGGAAACTTTAAAGGTGTTTTCATCTAGTAATGGATTAAATTTAAGCATGTGCATAAACAAAACAATCCTGTTTCTCTTATGGGCAAGGGACAGCGGTTTTGCCATTTTCCATTTAGCATTCGCTTCTCTTAACCAAGTTCATGTGCACCCCAGGGCCTTTGCACATTCCTTTACCTGGAACACTCTGGCTGGTCCTCTCCTCTATCCCCCAGCTCCCTGCTCCATCCTGCCTTCTTGATCTAAAGCTGGGCCTGCCACTGTCTAAGGTCCTCTCTCTTTGGTTGTCACTTTGTCTTCTGCCCTAGGGCAATGACCTCCTTTCTCCTGCTCTGTGCAGCGTCCCCAGAGCCCAGAGCAGCTGGCAGTCAGGTTGGTAAATCTGACTCGGTGATCCTGAAAATGAGGATCTGAGTGTCCCTGTGCAGGTTGATGAGTGAGCTTGATGGAGCGCGTGTGCTTCCTGGGGTGTAGTCTCCAGTTTACAGTTATGCATTTGAGATGCATGCACACACGCTGGCACTTACAGACGCAGGAGAGGCAGGAGATGGACGGAAAGCAACAGAAGCCTGAAAAATGACGCATGAAGCTTTTCTCTGAGGACCAGCCAGCACTGGCGGCCTGGGCCACAGGAGGTGTAAGTGCCACCTCGGACCCGCTTTGGGACATTTGGCCTCAAGTCCGTGTCAGATCAAAGACTGTTAGGATGTTCAAGGTGGGCAGGCTCTGAACTTCCGTTTGTCAACTTCCTCGTCAGCCTGCCGCAGGCCGCCTCCTGGAGGGTCCTGCCTCACCGGGCTTGTTTAAGGGGTCTGAGTGCACACACGTGCGTGCACACACACCCACATGCACACATGTGTACGTCCACACACCTACATGTAAACGTGGGCACATGTGCATGCACAGACACCCACATGCACACACGTGCACGTTCACGCCAACATGTGCACATGTGTGTGTACATGTGTATGTACATGTGTGTATGCGCATGCACACACCCACATACACATGTGTACACACCCACCCACATGCACACACCCGCCCACATGTACACATGCACACACGTGTATGACACATGCACACATACTTTTTCTTTGGAGCAACTGTCAGAGATATTTTTGAACGATTTCCCTTTAAAAGAATATTAAGTGATTGTTGTCTGAAGCAGTAATAAAAAGTGATGAGGCGCTTGAAGTGACTTCACTAATTAGAACGGGAAGCTCTGAGAGGCAGATGCTGCGAGAATGCCAGCCGCCTCCCTCCTCCATGTTTTCCTGGGTCTGAAGACTGTTCCCTAACAAGTAATTACTGGGGAGCCCAGGGTGGGTGGAACAGATGAGAAGAGGCCAACGCGTAGGCCCAGCGATGGGGAGGGTGCCGTGGGAGGACATATGGGGAAGCCTCTGGAGATGCCAGGAGCACCGAGGCACAGAAGTTCTGGAAGGCAGCGCGGGGCGCCCGCCCACGGCAGGCCCTGGTGTGACTGGCCGCAGTGGCCTGTGAGGGGGTGGCAGGAGGGAGGGAGGGGCCGTGTGTCCGTCTGTGTGGGGCACGCGTCGCAGCCATCGTGCAGTCGGGGGGCTGAGCCGCAGCTGAGGTGGGGGAGCTGAGGCCGCGCTGTGGCAGCAGTGGGCAGAATTTAACCCACCTCTCCAGGGCAGCATCTCAGGCTGCCCAGGCCACGGCCTAGTCCCAGCTGGGACACCTGGTTTTCATGCCTTGACGGCCGCGTCCGGGAGACGGGTCACCTGGTCCAGCTCTGGCATCATATTGAGCCCCAGGTGAGCAGCTTGGAGTCTTAGCTGCCTGGGGATGGAGCAGCGTCTCCCCAGGGGCTGCATCCACTCCACTTCTCAGCCCCCACACGTCTTTTTTTTTTTTTTTTTTAAAGATTGGCTCTGAGCTAATATCTGCCAATCTTTTAATTTTTTTCTTCTTCTTCTTCTCCCCAAAGGCCCCCAGTACATAGTTGTATATTCTAGTTGTAGGTCCTTCTGGGTGTGCTGTGTGGGGTGCTGCCTCAGCACGGCCTGACGAGTGGTGCTAGGTCTGTGCCCAGGATCCGAACCGGTGAAACCCTGGGCCGCCAAAGCGGAGCGTGTGAACTTAACCTCTTGGCCCCGGGGCAAGCGCCACCCCCCCGCCCCGTGCGTCTTCTTTATGCCGTCCTTGACACACGGTAGGCCCCGTAATTGTATGAGTGGAGGATGCCATACACGGCGTGTGTGGTTGAGTGTATGTGTGCACACACATCCCACATATATGCACCTGTACACACTACATGTACATGCACACACACACACACACACACACACAGTCCAGTCAGCCAGCCAAATATAAGAGGAGACTAGAATAATAACGGTTCAGAAAAAGCCCCTTAAAAGGAAGAAAAAGCCCTGCCTTCTTTATAAAATAACTTTATTGAGATATAACTCACCATCCAATCACTCATTTAAAGTGTATGATTCAGTGGATTTTAGTCCATTCACAGACTTACGCAGCCACCACCACAGTCTAATTTTAGAAGATTTTCATCACCCCAAAGAGAAGTCTTGTGCCCTTTAGTGCAGGTGTACCTCGGAGATCCTGCGGGTTCCGTTCCTGACCACCGAGATCAAGCAAATGCTGCAGTAAAGGGAACATCACAATAAAGTGAGTCACACAAGGTTTCGTTTTCCCAGTGCATGTGACCATTGTGTTTACACTATCCTGTAGTCTATTAATTGTACAACAGCATTATGTCTCAAAAAACATACATACCTTAACTAAAAAATACTTTATTGCTAAAAAATGCTAACCATCACCTGAGCCTTCAGCGAGTTGCCCTCTTTTTGCTGGTGGAGGGTCTTGTGCACACGCAGTGTCTGTGAAGGGCGGTAAAGCGAGGGGTGCCTGTAACCGCTCCCATTGCCCCAGCCTCCCCCGCCCCCAGCCCTAGGCAGCCACTGATCTACTTTCTGTCTCTGAGAGTTTGTCTGTTCTGGACGCCTCATAGAAATGGAATCATACAATACGTGGTCTTTTGTGTCTGGCTTCTTTCATTTTTCATAATGTTCCCAAGGTTCACCCATGTTCCACATATCAATTTTGTTGTGTGGATCCTTGTATGGACACAGCACGTTTTGTGTATCCATTCTTCAGTTGATGCGCATTTGGGTTGTTTGTCTTTTTTGGCTGTTGCGGATAGTGCTGCTGTGAACATTCGTGTGCCAGTTTCTGTGGACGTGTGTTTTCCTCTCTCTGGGAACTTGCCGAGGTGCAGAACTGCCGGGTCATGTGGTAGCCGTGTTTAATCGCTTGAGGACCTTCCAGGATGTTTCCCATGGTGGCTGCACATTCTGTTCCGCCAGCGGCGGATGGGGTCCTGACCTTTCCACACCCTCGACAATGCTCGTTACTGTCTGACTTTTGATTCTAGCCATCCTAGTGGGTGTGAAGTGGGATCTCATTGTGGACTTGATTTACGTTTTCCTGATGAGTAATGAGCATCTTCTTATGTGATATTGGACTTTCTTTGGAGAACTATTCAGATCCTTTGCCCATTTTTAAATTTGGTCGTTTGTCTTTTTATTATTGAGTTGTACAGTTCTTTAGATATTCTGGATACTAGAACCTTATTGGATATATGATTTGAAAATATTTTTTCCTATTTGGGTTGTCTTTGCACTTTTTTGATGTTTTCCATTGTAGCACAAAAGATTTTAATTTTGATGTAGTTGAATGCATCTTTTTTTTATTCTCTTTGTTTTGGGTGTCATACCCAAGGTCACAAAGACCAACTCCTTTGGAGTGTGTCTTGGGTGGATTTTGAATCATGGGAGAGCTTTTGAGGGGCGGAAAGGAGGGGCAGGTCTGGGCCCAGGCTGGGAGGTGCCAATGAGGAGGGGGGCGGGGGAGGCTGAGGGGGTGCAGGTGCCTGAGTCGTGGGCTCCAGGGGAAGTGGGTGCAGGCACGGGAGTTTGGCCCTCACCTCTTGGGCACTGGCCCAGGAGAGGCTTTCTGGACTGCTGGGCAGGGCAAAGGTGAGGTGAGAAGTGTCTTAGGAGTAGTGATCTGGCAGCCCAGTTTGAGAAGAAAATGCTGGAGCCAAGAATGAGGTAACAGGAGCCCAGATTAAAATAGTGGGACAGGGAAGGGAGGGGAGGGCAGACGAGGCAGCAGCTGGAGTTGGGGATGGATGGGCGGATATGCGGAGGGACCTAGAAAAAGGAATCCAGCTCCCAGGCCACCAGCCTGAGCCAGAAGAATGCAGCCTGGGGCCTGGACAGTGACCGTCTCCCCTCCCACGCAAACTGACTTCTGCAAGGTGTCTGCTCTGTGCCCTGCGGGTGGGCTTCCTGCACTGTTGGAACCGGGGCTGCTGGAGTTTCCTCTGCCCAAGGAGGGAGGGCCTTCATCGGGGTGGAACTCCCACCCCCAGGACGAGGCCAGACCCACCACTCCGGACTTAGTATCTGTTAGGACATCCCTGGTGTGTTCATCAGTGATAGCCAAACCTCTGAGACTCCTCCCTGCCTCCTCTGTCCCTCCCTCCCTTCCTCCTTCCCTCCCTCCTCGGTCCCCCCGCCCCCACTTCCCTCTGTTAGTTAAGGGTGAAGGATTACATAACAGCCTATTTGGGGAGCAGGAGTGCATAGCTGTGAGGATCCCGGGAGGCGTGGGGAGTGCAGGCCTGGGCTCGGGCAGACGCCTCACCCACCATGGGCTCCCAGGGTGACCAGAGGGTGTGAACGAGGGAGCCTGGCTTGGAATTGGTGGGAGTTTGTGCGTCCAGCATCCCTGCCCTCCACATGAGAGCGTCCCCTCTGATGCACATGCCACTCATTCGGTGGTGCTCACTTCCTGCTCAGGACCCGAGTGGAAACAGCTGATTGACATTTGACCTGGCTGCTGTGCCCCTGCGCTGCCCAGTGCCCACTGCACATGCAGCTGGTCAGGGGGCCTCAGCGAGGCGGTTAGATTCCCAACCCCGTGCCATAGCTGACTGGAGGACCGAGGCCAGGTGATGCATCTGGGCAGCTAAAAATGTTGCTGTGTGTCAGGCAGGGCCCATCTCTGAGCAGTGACCTCACAGCTCCACCTGCTGGGGTGCAGGGTGCACCTGTGCATCCAGAGCCCAGAGGAGCACTGACAGGGGGCCGGGACAGGCGACAGGTGGTGCCGGGATGGGGCTCCTGCTGTGCCTCTGCCATCCCCACCCCACCCCTAGCCCCATGAGGCACTTGCGGGGTGCCCTTGGGCGAGTCAACCTCTCAGTGCCTCAGTTTCCTCCTCCATAAAAGAGGAGCCACACAGGCTACCTTATTGTGTTTAAGGGCGGGGGCCTGGCCCCAGCAGCCAGGATGTGTGATGGCACCAGGCAGGCTGTCTTGTACGCTGGACCACCACATCGGTTCTAGCTGTGGAACTTTGCAGCGGGGCCTGAGCAAAGCAGGCCCAGAGCCGCACCTGTTCAGACGGGCTCCGGTCACAGCCTGGCGCATTAATGACCCCTGGCTGTCCTCACTGCAGCCGCCTGGCCCCCGTCTGACCAGGGCTGCAGCCAGCTGGCTCTTGGGGCAGCATGGTGCTATTTTTGTTGGTGTGTGCAGGCGTGCACGCAGTGGCTCTGGCATTCCCGTGAGGGTGGCTGTCCCGCATGCTTCTGGGCCCACCTGCTCGGGCAGAAGAGCAAACGGGCACGCTCCCCACTGCCCCTCTGGGGGCCCTGGGTCTGCCCTGTGGCCTCGAGCATCTGGAGTGGCCCCACCCCCACTGGGCAGGAGCAGAGCTGTCCAGCTCTCCCAGTGCCTGCACGTGAGTCACCCAGTGTGTGAGCCCAACTCTGGGAAAGGAGTCATGAGCCGGATGTCAGATGGAGACCTAAAAAGAAATGAATGCAGATGTGTCTTTGTGTTGACAGTTTCCAGAACATCAGTCTCACCCTTGGCAGTTGGGACCTCCCGTGAAATTGAGCAGTCCCGTTTGTTCCCCCTAAGTGCAGTGTGAGCACAGCTGCAGAAGGCAAAGCAAGTCTGGCTGCATGTCTGGGTCATTAAGGGGGTGGCTTTCCACAGAGGGAACGTCCGTGATGACTGTCCCCAGTGGGACTGGGCCTTGTGCTCCCCCCTTCTCCCTCACTTCAGCGTGGACAAAGCAGAGGATGTGAAGGGAGCCATCCCCACTCCTTCTGGGCTGTCTAATCTGTGACTTTGAGATCAGCCCAGAAAGACCATTTCTTGCTTTTTTGCCGGGCTTCATGCATGTAGGAAAGGAGGTGACCGAGGGTCCGGGGCGGGGAGGAGCAAGGTGGGGACACGAGGGTGACAGTGGGGAGGCGTCTTGTAGGAAGGCTCCGTGGGCACGTCCATGTGCTCAGTACAGGGCTCTGCTGGAGGCAGGGCCAGCCGTGGGGTGTGCACAGCAGACCAGGGAGACTAAAGCCCTGGCTCACCAGCCGGAGGCCCAGGAGAGGGGCCCTGAGAGCACAGAGCATCAGGGAGCTGGAAGAGACGATGCATCTTGGGAAAGGGATCCCATAAAGTTGTGCATGAACTCCTGGGCCCACCCCCAGGCTGGGCATGCATGGAAGGGGCCCTAGGCCACACCCCCAAGGCTTTGAGAACTGAACTGTGGGATACACCACCAGCCAAGGCCCAGAGTGGCCACTGGGTGCTGTCTGTGTGGCAGGTCCAAATAGCACTGACGAGGTGTTGAAAATGTGCAGGATGTAAACCAGAATTACTCACTGTATGAAGAATCAGGAAAATCTCAACAACTCTCGAAGGAAAACACAACCAACAGACAACAAGGACAACCAACAGACGGTCAACCAGGGTGACGCGATACCGGGATTTCAGAGGTTTTACAGTCACCAGTATGACCGTGCTCAGAAGAGCAGGACCACACACTCTTGAAATGAATGGGGAGATGGAACATTTCAGCAAAAAAATGGAAGCTACAGAAAAGAAAACAGAAAAATTTTAGGAAATTTTCCATTGAAAAATACTATTAGCTAAATAAAAAATGTACATGAGTTCAGTAGTAGAATGGAGGTGAGAGAGGAGTCCGTGAACGTGAAGATAGATCAATAAACAGCCTCCACTCTGAACAACAGAAAAAAATCAGGGGAGGAAAAAAAAGAACAGACTCGGGACAGTACCAAAAAGTCTAACATTCACACCATCTGAGTTCAGAGGAGAGGAGAAAGTGTGGAGCAGGAAAAATAGTGAAGAAATAAATGCTGAAAAGTTCTCAAATTGGATACAAGATACACTCACAGATTTAAGAAGTTCAGCCAGTCCCAAGCGTGCACCACATCACTGCTGAGGCCTGGAGTCAAACGAGTGGGAGCAGCCAGAGCCAGGACTCACCGCCTCCAGGGGAAAGACGACCCGCGTCACCACGGCCTCGCTCAGGAGCCACGGCCTCGCTCAGGAGCCACGGACGTCAGAAGGAAGTGGCACATTTTTCAGGTGCAGAAAGAAAAGAACTGTCACTCCAGAGTTCTATATTCAGCAAAAATATCCTTCAGGAATAAAGGTGAAATGAAGACCTTTTCAGATGATGGGAAACTGAGGATTCCTTGCCAGGGGAGTTGAGGGGCCATTAAAATTGTAAGCCTGTGGTCAGACTGACAAAGAAGAAAGAGAACACGAATTCCACCCTAGGAGTGGAAGAGAAGACATTCTGTAGACCCACAGACATTAGGAGGAAGCACTGTGAACGGCTCTGCCCATAAACTCGACAACTTGGATAAAATGGACCAATTACTTGAAAGCCACAAACTACCAGGACTGACCCAAGCAGAAACAGATAACCTGAATATCTACTGAATAGATCACCATACCTATTAAAGAATTGAACGCATACTTTAAAATCTTCCAAGAAAGATCTTTTTCAAGGGAAGCCAGGAATCTGGATTTTTTTTTTTTTTTTTACACAGAATTAGTCATCTGCTAATTCAAAACAAAAGTTTTGAAACACTGTGTGAGCCGACACCACAAGCCAACGAAGGTGCACCGTGCTCACCTGGCTGCGGGGAGCCTGACCACAGACGAGCCGGCCCGGAGCGCGGCTTCTTTGCAGCTCTCCGAGCCTTGCATCGCTTTCCGGGTGGTGATCCCGGAAGACCTGGGACAGCCGGGGTGAAAGGTCAGCAGAGATCTCCACTTCCCGTCCGGTTCTGCCTGGTCGGTTGGATGCTTCAGTGGGCCCAGGAGGGGATGTTGAGCAATGTCTCAGCGCCTGCTCCGTCCACGTGCTGAGCGTCCAGGAGAGGGGCTGCTGACTGGGTTTTATAGATGAGAACTGACCTGGCCTCAGAGGTTGTCAGTGGCTCCCGGGTGAGGTGCAGCCCCCTCTGCGATCTCAGGGTGCCCCACTGTGCCCTCGGCGGCCTACGGAGGGCTCCTTGGCCCAGCGTTTGCAATTCTTACATGTGTCCTGTCCACTCGGGTCCTCACCCTCCTTCCCACTGCCGGGCAGCTCCCACTCCCACAGACTCCGTGGTCTAGCTTAATTAGCCGTCACAGTTCACCTTGCGGATGGAAATGGGTCCGACAGAAACGTTTTATGCAGGAAAACACAGCGGTGTTTATGGTCGCACTCCGCTAGCCGGGGCGTTAGAGGCCGCCTGCAGATAGAGAAATGCGTGGACCGTGGGCAGTGAGTGGCATTGTTCCCTGTGACCAGAGGGTCTAATAGAGGCATTTGAAGGAGGGTTTGCACCGATTACAGAATTGGAAGCGCCTCAGATTATCTTCTGAGTGAAGGGGCTGGGCAGGGACTCCTGAGAGCTGCCCACTTCGTTCCGCTTCACCCGGGGGCCTCTGGTTCCGATCTCAGCACCCCTGGGTGCAGGCAGGGGCCCCAGGGGCCTGGGGTGGAGGGGCTCGGGGTGAGAGGGGCCGCCATCAGGCTCCATCAGCAGCACATGGGGCACACTAGGCCAGGTGCCACGACCTGGGGCGGCCCTGCGGTCCCTGTGGCCAAGGGCTGCCCTCCTGAAGTTCTGAGGCAGCTGCTGCCCCTGCTGAGTGGGCCCCCAGGACGTGGTGTGAGCAGGTGTCTCTGAGGCCACCATGAGTCTCCCGAGGGACACACAGCGGATCTGCCTGCAGCCAGGAAGGGGGAACGTCTGGGAGGCCACGTGGGCCCTGCCCGGAGCTGGCCCCTTCCTGCCCCACTGAGCCGAGGCTTCTCCATCCATAGGGCCCTCCTGTCCCTTTGGCTGTGCACGCAGCAGCCTCAAGGGACAGGAGGAATGGGAGGGACAGGCTGGGGCCTGGGTGTCTCCTGACTGCCTGGTGGGTCCCCGACCCCCTGTGTGTCCCCTGACCCTGTGAGTATTCCCTGGACCCCGTGTGTGTTCCCTGGACCGCTGTGCGTGTTCCCCTGACCCCTGCTTTGCCCCTGACCCCTGGCTCATGTCTCCACAGCATCAAGATGGTGCTCATGTGGACGAGTGGCGACACCTTCAAGACAGTGTACTTCCTGCTCAATGGCGCACCCCTGCAGTTCTCCGTGTGCGGTCTGCTGCAGGTGCTGGTGGACCTGGCCATCCTGGCGCAGGCCTACGTGTTTGCCCGCCACCCTCCGAAGCCGGCCCCCCATGCGGTGCACCCCGCCAGTACCAAGGCCCTCTGAGGTGGCCGGGGAGGACGAGGACGTGTGACCGCTGGCCACAGGCACCAGCCCGGCCATCTGTCCTCCTGTGTGGGGCAGGCAGGCACCGTGGCCCCCTGAGATGGTGTCCCGGCCACTGGGGTCTCAATCAGCCTCTGTGGGCTCAGAGGGTGGCGGGCAGGGGGCCTGTGTGCCAGTGTTTGTGCTCATTCACTCCCAGGACAAGCGAGCAGATTTTACACCCAAGGGTTGGGATGCGGTTGTTTTCATGGGGATGGAAGGCGAGTCTCCTCTTGGAAGACACCCAGCGAGAACCTGGTAGCTGCTCACGGACCCAGGGAACGGCAGGCTGGGGCCGCCCCAGGACAGAGGGTGTCAGGGAACCTCGGCCCCTGAGATCAGCTCAGCCCACAGCGGGCCCGGGGCGTAGGCTGGGGGCTGAGCCTCTGACGGGTGGGACTGGGGATCAAGAAGGAGAAGCAGCATCAGGACAACCAGGGTCCCAGCACACAGAGCCCACAGTCTCAGAACGGCCTGCGAGTGGACGCCCTGGTGACGGCATGCAGCCAAGTGGGACTCCGGCAGGGTTGGGCCCAGGTGCAGAGAGCATGGCCAGTTTTATGTGTGCCTGGCACTCGTGGAGAGGAAGCCGGAGGGATGCCATGACGTGCGCTCTCCTTTATCAGGCCAGAGTTGGTCTCTCCAGGGCCTCCTTCACCACAGCTGCCCCACAGGACCTGGGCTTGGCCCTCCACTTGGCAGTGGGGCCCGGGGCCCTCGTTGCTACGCTGGCGTCCTCCTAGGAGAGGCTGCTGTGCACCCGCCCTGGGGGGACAGAGCCAGCCTGTGTCCACCACTGGGCACTGGCCAGGGCGAGCTGAGGGGTGTTGGAACTAGAGCCCAGAGCACTCCGTGAGCCCCAGGGGCGTGCGTGTGCGTGCATGGGTGTGTGCGTGCATGCGTGTGTGTGTGTGTGTGTGTGTTGGGCGGGGTGCGGCCGGCCAGCATGGGCTCCAGGGAGGGCTGAGGCCCAGGGTGGGGCGGGGCAGACTCACCACCACCCCGGGAGGCTGCCCTTGCATTCAGGGTTGCACACACCTGCTGTGGCACAGAGCCTTGGGTGTCCGTTTTCCAGGACGGGGACAGCCTGCAGGTCAGGAGAGGATGCTGGAGGCAGGCGTCCCCCCCGGCGTGCAGGGCATCCGCACACTCTGAGCTCTCAGGCCTGCAGTGACGTTCCCAGGTGGTGGGCTGTGCCTGGCGTGGGCATCCCTGCCCAATGTCCTCCAGTCTGTGTGCGCTTCTCCATGTCCTGCCTCTGGCTGTGACGGGGCCGCTGGATATCCCTCCCTCTCAGTTTTACACGAGCATCTCAGAGCATCTCAGCCCTGTGCCAGCCCCCAGACCCCAAGGCCGAGGGTTCTAGATGCTTCTGTGTGGCTCCCGCAGGCAGCGTTTCCCCTTCTGCTGGGCGGAGGGGCGGCTCTCTGCAGTGTCCACGCCATCTGCGGCCAGTGCCAAAGCTCTCATGGTGTCTGCTGTGGCCGGTGGGAAACGTTCAAAGCTGCTGCCCCCTGAGTTTTCCTCAAAAACTCCTGAATGTTTGAGTGAGGGTCCTGCTGGTTTTTTGGCCTGTAAGATGCTTTGAAAATGTTTATTTTTAAAACACAAAAGGAGATGTCTGTAGCAGCAATTGCCTACAGGTTAAAATGTCACCAGTTGAAGCAGTGACTGAATGTGCCGTGTGCGGGAGCATTCAAGGTTCTGTCAGTGTGGTGACTCTAAATCAATAAACCGCTCGCGGATCCAGTGTGGCCTCGTGAATGGAGTCAGAGTGGGGCCCAGGCCAGAGTGGAGCATTGGTCCCTGTCCTCATTTCACCTCGGTGGGGGGACCCTGGGAGGGGCTGGCTCCAGGCACTGGCCTCTGCCCTGACACATCCACATGCCCTGGGCTGGGCCGGCACCAGGTCCCTTGGTACAGCTTGGCCCCTGAGAGACCTCGGTGGCTCGCCCAGGCTCCCCCAGAACAGACCAGCCCTGGGGACAGTGACTGCCCTGTGCCAGCAGGGCCAGGCCAGCGTGGGCTGGCGCCTGACCCCGAGTCCTGGGCTCCCTGCAGGCGAGTCTGTGTCACATCTTGGTGCCTTGGTCTCTGCCAGTTCACACAGAATGCCTCGAAAGGATGGGAAGGATCTCATTTAACTGCCAAGAGAAGTGTTTCAAGGAAAACCGAGAGCACACGGGACACTTGCAGGACAATCCGGTATAGCAAGTAGGGACGGAGCTGTCTGTCCTGAGCAATTTGCTTTTTCGCATGGAGAGTATTTACATTGGGGGCAAGATATTAAAAAAATATATGAAGTGAAAATATATGAAAGAGATATATTTTTAATTGTTTTGGCGAGTCACCCAGCCTCTGGCACCTGGGAGACCCAAGAATGGGCTGATCAAAGTGGCGACCTCCGCGCTCCTCTGAGGGTGCAAGGATCCTCACTGTGGACCTGGATCCACTTACTGACGCAGGACAGGTCCTGCTTTGGGGGTGGACTTTTCCCTTCTGATAAAGTGTTAATTAAAATGAACTATTTTAATTAAAAAATTAATGCCTACAGTAAAAATTCAAATAGTAAAAAAAAGACAAAAAAATATACGAAGGTGCTTTTTTGGGTAACCCCTCTCTCTTCCTGTGAACTTACCTGTAGCCTATTTCTGTGGTTCTGAGAAGGAGCTGAGAAGTGACAGGGAGAAGGCGCCCGTGTCCCTCTGAAGAGTCCCTGGAATTGCCATCAGAGGCGGGGCCGCAGGAGCTGTTTCACGGGCCCAGCTGTTGCCCCGGCCGAGCGAGCTCTGCGCCCTGAGTGCCGGACACAGCCGTCCAGCAGGGAGAGGCCAGAAGTTCTTAACAGCCCCACGAGCAGTGGTGCTTCTAATGGAAAAATACATGAAGATCACTTTTCCCCAAAATCATAAATCTCCTATTTGTTTTTATAGCTCTTCCTCTCAACAGGAGAGCATTTTGGAAATGGGAGCAAAATGGTGATGCTGCTCTGGCTCCTGGGTGGGGACGAGCCTCATCTCATTGAGTGGAGGCTCTGAAAGCTTAGAGCACTCACAGCTGTGAGTGTTTTGCTGAGTCAAGCTGCCAAGAAGAAACTGTGTGTGGGGGGAAGGCGGGGTGCATTTTCCCCTAAAATAAGGGGTATAGGAATTAGGCCTGTTTTGGCATCAAATATGGGGGTTTTCAGGCCTCCAACATCAACAGTGGAGCATGTTCAGTCTGAGGGGTCCCCCAGATTCCCCAGAAGCACACACAGTGGGTGGGTGAAGAGAGCAGGCTGGTGAGGGGGTGGAGGGAGCAGGTGGGTGAGGTGGGTGGAGGGAGCAGGTGGGTGAGGGGGGTGGAGAGAGCAGGTGGGCACAGGTGGGGGATAGAGGAAGCAGGTGTGTGAGGGGGGTGCAGGTAGCAGGTGGGTGGGGGGAAGAGGGAGCAGGTGGGTGAGGGGAGTGGAGAGAGCAGGTGGGCACAGGTGGGGGATGGAGCAAGTGGGCGCAGGTGGGGGATGGAGGGCGCAGGTTGGTGAGGGGGTGGAGAAGCAGATGGGTGAGGGGGGGTGGAGGGAGCAGGTGGGGGATGGAGGGAGCAGGTGATTGGGGGGTGGAAGGAGCAGGTGATTGAGGGATGGAGGGAGCAGGTGATTGGGGGTGGAAGGAGCAGGTGATTGAGGGGTGGAGGGAGCAGGTGGGTGAGGGGGTAGAGGGAGCAGGTGATTGGCGGGTGGAGGGAGCAGGTGGGTTAGGGGGGTGGAGGGAGCAGGTGGGGGATGGAGGGAGCAGGTGATTGGGGGGTGGAAGGAGCAGATGATTGAGGGATGGAGGGAGCAGGTGATTGGGGGTGGAAGGAGCAGGTGATTGAGGGGTGGAGGGAGCAGGTGATTGGGGGGTGGAGGGAGGTGGGTGCAGGTGGTGGTGGAGGGAGCAGGTGCATGCAGGTTGGAGTGGCCGGCCTGCTGGTCAGGGTACAAGGAAGGATGCACAGCACGAGCAGAAGCAGCCCAAGAGCAATGGGAGAGTGTCATAGATGCAAATCGCCCCTGAAATGCTCGCAGATGGTTTCAGGGAACCGGAGAGCTCTGGCAGGGACTGGGATTTTTCATCTTTGGGATGTGGAGCCAGAAGGTTCTTCAGGATCCCTCTGGTTTTACCACTGAGGAGACAGATGCAGAGATGGGCCTGCCTGCACAGACCCAGCCTACAGGCTTGGGCACCTCACTGACCAGAGTGATCACGACCCATGCCCAGCCCTCCTGAGTCAGCGCATCGGACGGCGCTCTGCACGGCGCGCAGGGTGGCTTCAGGGTTGCGTGTGCACACTGGGCCTCCTCCCGTCCCCCTGGAGCACTGTGAGCACTTGAAGCAGACGGCCTTACGTCACTGGCAGGAGGTGTCTTCAGTGTGGGTTCCATCAGCGTCCCTGAGGTAGCAGGCTGGTAGGGACCTGGCAAGCTCCTGGCCTCCTCATCCAGATGGGAAACTGAGGCCATGGCCAGTGGGAGGCCTACCCAGAGCCCAGCCTGTGGGACCACTGCCTTGGAGGAAGGGGTGGCTGTGGAGGGTCCGGGTGGGTGGGGTGGCCCCTGGCACTTTGGAAGGGAGAGGAAACCCAGGGGCTGGGTGGTCTGCTGCTGGTGGGAAATGAGTGCCACTCCCTCCCACCTCACACCCCTGTTCTCAGCAGCACGGCCATTGGGTGCCCTCATCCCTGTGGCTCAAGGTGGCCTCTGGAGTTCCAATGGCTCTCCTGGTCTTGGAGGGCCCCTGGGCACCCGCAGAACCACTGCAGCCCGGGGTGTGGAGTGGGACAGGACAGCTCCCTCAGGTCCCTGCCGCTGACCTGGTCCCTGGGGAGCCTGGGTTATTTCTGGAGGTCTTCGTGGGAAGGTCAGCGAGCCCCACTGCACAGGGGGAAGCAGCTTACCCTGGAGATCACCAGGCATGTCGGACGAGGAGCAGAGGGTGGCCAGCACCTCGAGTGTGGCATCAACATGTGGGGGTCCCGCGGGCACCAGCAGACGTCTGTGTCAGAGGGTACCAAGCTCGCTGCTCGCTCCTCAGCAGGACCCACCGCTGTCCCTGTGAGAGGGCTGCCAGCTTTGCACCCCGGGCCTGCCCCGTGTTGGCATGTGGGAGCGTCCACTGACCTGGCCACAGGAGGAAGCAGGGCTGGGCCCTGGAGGACTGCCTGGCAGGAGCCGGTACTCAGGTGGGCTCCTCCGGTCCCCAGGTAGACCCCGCTGGCCTTGGCCAGGGCTGTGTGGGCCCAGGAGGGAGGAAGAAGGGGACCCTGGCCCAGGACGGCAGGAACCAGGGCAGGGCCGGGCCTCCCACCCACAGGGAGCCGGCCCCAGGGAGAAGCTGCAGGTGGAGCTTGGGCCATCCTGGCCGTGCAGGCAGGCTGGGTGAGCAGGTGTCAGTCCAGGGTGCCAAATCCAGCCTGGTGGACAGCTCTGTTTCCCCATCTGATACAAGGGGACCCTTTCTTCCCCTGAGAGCTAATGTGGGACCTCCGAGGGAGCAGTCACTGGGAGACAGGCTTTGCCTCCACATGGTTTGGGGACCCTCAGCTCACTCTGACTGTGAAACATTTCTTGGTCACTGGTAAGATCAAGTTACTTCCGTTTCCCTGCTCCCCAGGGCCCTTGTCCACCTGACACTGACCAACAGACTCAATAGGTGGAGCCCAGTACTCACGGAAGACGAGAAGGAGAAACCGAGGCTGCGTCAGGAGGTTCAGCCCACCCTACCCCTGTAGAGTTTGGGCTCATTGTGGAAATCCCTCCCTTCCAGCCCTGGGTTCTGTTCCAAGCCCAGCTCTCTGAGAACACCCAGCCCTGCCCTGGGGAACAATGGGGGGGTTGGGGGGGGCGAGCAGGAGGCTGGGGGTGCCACGGTAGCAGATTCTGGAACTGGGGGAAGGGGCACTGAGGGACACAGCTGGGCTTCGCACACAGGGTGCTGTCCAGGCGGAGGTGTCCTACTGCATGTACTGGTTTCTCTATGATCGCAGGAAACCCCATCCTGGCCGCAAGAGCCCCGTGCTCTGGGGTGGATGCTGGCACTGGTGAGAGGAAGGCAGCCCAAGCTGTGCAGGAGAGGCGCTCTTTTTATTGAGTTGCAGTAGCATCTTAGGAAATGTCTGCAGAGCAAGGGCCCCACCCCGGCCCCGCCGCAGCCAGCCCCTTCCTCTCCACGAGCTGGCCCTACACCAGGGGCCCTGCCAAAGCCGCGTGGGTGGTGGGGGTGGGTGCCCATGTCAGTGGGCCTCCTGGGGTGATGCAGGTCCCCCCACCAAAGGGGCTGTAGCAGCGATGTCTCAGGAGTCGTGGTTCAGCTCGTTGAAATGGAAAAGTACCAAGCAGCACGATTTGGAAAGTTCCACTGCTGATCTCCAGAGCAGAAAAGGCTCCCTCCTCGGTGAGGTCCGGCTTCTCCTCACACCTGCCGCCCAGGGCCCCTTCCTCTTCCTCCCTCTCCTCCCCCACCTCCTCCTCCAGGCCAGGCCCGGGGAGGAGGGAAGTGTTCCCATAGGGGAGGGGAGGGTGTGGTGCCCAGCCCACCTGTGAGGGCCGGGGACCTGCACCTGGAGCTTCGCAGAGGCGTTTTCAGGGGATAAGGTGTGAGGAGGCCATTCAGGAAGAGCCCACAGAACCAGTGCCAGGGAAGGGAGGTCAGAGGGCATGGCTGGGACCCCCAAAGGAACTAGAGGGCTGAGAGCATCGATGTGACACCTCTGTCCCTGTTCCTTGGCAAGGACGTGGGCCTCAGCAGAGCTGCATGTGTAGGGGCCTCCCTCCCCTTGGGCACGGCCACTGTGGCTGACTGGCAGAGCAGGGAGGGTCTGCCTGCCTTTGCTCCCCCGGGGCCTCTTCCCCCAGGGACTTGCCCCCCACTACTCCCCGAGGCTGCCCCCGGTTGTGGCCCCCAGCTCCCGGGGGCTGCCCTGGCTGAAGAGCAGGCCAGGGGACTAGTGTGGCCTTCTGGCATTTGCTACAGGCTCGGAACCTCCTGGACTTGTTGAGTTTGGTTTTTGCTAGCCGTGGAGTCCAGGGAAGGCAGAGGAGAAGGGCTGGCGATGCTTCCGGGCAGTACTTCACTCCAAGCTCGGGATGGCCTTCGGTCCCCGCTGGAGTCAGCCCAGCCCTGGGCCGCCTTCTGGGGACGCTGGTCGGAGCAACATGCACGTGGACTAGATACGCGGCGAAGGGGAGCTGCCGCCCCGCAAAGTCGCTCCGGACGGGGCACGAGGCGAGGCCTCTGGTTCTATTTCTCAAGCCGCAGAGGGGCAGCCTCCCGGCCCCGCGGCCACCGCTGCCCTGTCCGCCACCGCGGTCAGGCCGGTCCTGCCCGCGCCCACGGCGCGTCCGCGGAGTCCCCGGCCAGGTCGGCGCCGTCAGGCCCCTGCGAACTGTCCTCTGTGGCGGTGGGGGAGCGCGTGCTGTCTTCGCGCAAGGCCGGCTCGGGGCTGGCGGCGCGCTGCTGCTGCTCCTTGAGCTCGGAGTAGGAGCGCGAGAAGGTGTGGAAGATGGAGGTGACCGGGAAGGCCATGAGCAGGATGCCGCTGAGGATGCTGCTCAGCGCCACCACCTGCCCGGGGAGGCTGCGCGGCACCATGTCGCCGTAGCCCACGGTGGTCATGGAGATGACGGCCCACCAGTAGCTGGCCGGCACGCTAGAGAAGTCGCGGCGCGCGCCCAGCTCGCGCTCGGCCAGGTGCACGAGCGGCGCGAAGAGCGCCATGGCCACGCAGAGGAAGAGCAGCAGCAGCCCGAACTCGCGCGCGCAGCGGCGCACGGTCAGGCCGAGCGAGCGCAGCCCCAGCGAGTGGCGCGCCAGGCGCATCACGTAGAGCACGCGCAGCGCGCGCAGCAGCCGCAGCACCAGCCCCGCGCGCTCCAGCAGCTTGTTGCCGCCCGCGCCCGCGCCCGCGCCCGCGCCCGCCCGCGCCGCGCCGCCCGCCGCCAGGCCCACGAGCAGCGACACGTAGAAGGGCAGGATGGCCAGGATGTCGATGATGTTGAGCGGCGTCCGCAGGAAGGCGCACTTGCTCTCGGCCTGCAGCGAGCGCAGTAGGAACTCGAAGGAGAACCAGGCCACGCACACCGTCTCCAGCACGAAGAGGTTTCGGCACTTGGGGGAGCACTCGCCCTGGGGAGGAGAGGGGGACACGTGTTAGGGGCAAGGAGCGGGGGATGTCACTCCCCGTGCCTCTTGATCCCAACCGATGCGAGTGTGCCACTGCAGGGGCCAAGGGGTATCGCAAAACCCAGTTCCTGTAAAAAAGATGTACTGGGAGATTGGCTTCTGGCGTGACAGCATGAGGAGCTCAGCTGGCCCGCTCCCCAGCAAACCCGATGAAAATCATCAAAAAAACACAAAACCATTTAAAGCCTCTGGAACTGGTCCTAAGAGGAAATAGCAAATGGAACATCTGTTCAAGAAAATCTGTGAAAACTCGGTAAGAAGGGCAAGAGTCTTTAGTGTTTGAACCAAGACCCCCGCACGGCCCCCCAGCAAGGAGACTGTGCTCCAGAGGCTGCAGCGGGGACGCATGGCTCCCGCCCCCAGCCCCCCGCCCGGGGCTTTCTTCCCAGGAGGAGTGGGACTCCAGCGTTGCTCGTCCTGCCCCCAGCTCCCTGCTGCTGGCTGAGTCCCAGCTCAGGGCAGCTGAGAAGAGGGGCGCCTTCTCTCGCCCAGCTCCACAGGTGGGGTGGAATGGAGACTCTACCTGGTGGCGCACGGAGAACACTGGGGCCCCACATCGCCCTTGCCCAGGCTTGTGAGGGTGGTTTCCCCAGGAGAGGCAAGCTAAAGGACCTCGGCCTGCTGCCTTCCCCTCCCTCCACAGAGCACTCAGCTCTGAGAATGGGGAATCACCAAGAAAGAGGCTTACTACTGTGCCCATCCCCATCCCCAAGCCCTGGTGCAGAGGTTTCACCTGGTGGCTGGGGGACGGAGGGGATGGGGGGAGAAGCAGGCCGGAAGGCAGCTCCTGTTTTTTCCCAAAGCAACAGACTTCATTTGCAACAGAAAGTGGTGAAGTCCAAACCCAAGAGTGCTTTCAAGAGCAGTGGCAGTTGTAGAAGGAAAATGAGGAGATTCACGGATCTAATGAAGACACAGCCTAGGCTGCAGGCTGGCTAGTTTGCAGGAAGAACTGGGGTAGAGGACATCTGGAGGAGCCCTCCTGGGGTCAGAACAAATACCGGACACTGGCCTCAGAAACTATTCCATCCCAAGAGCCACAGTTTGACTGGCTCGGTTAGTAGAGCAATTTGTGCCTCAGGACATTGCTGAAAACAACAGAGGAATCAGCCAGCAATTAGAGGATTTCACAGCTGGGTGTGGTCAGGGAAAGAAAGAGAACCCTGCCCCAAGCACTGTCATCCCAGGGTGACCGGGGGTGTCCCCAAGCTGGGCCTCCCTGGGGAGCAATGGCAAGGGCTGAACGCTGTGTATGTGTGTGTGTGAGGTGTGTGTATATGTGTGTGAGTGTGTGGTGGGAGGGGAGCAAGAATAGACTTCACTAAAATAATCCGGCCAATTTCTAAACAAACAAGTGAATAGCAGTAAAAAGCCCTGAGTGGGGGGCAGCATCAGGGTTGCTACAATGGCTCAGGCAAAGAAACAGAAAAGCACGACCCATCATCAGAAAAAAATAAGGCAACAGAAACTGCCTGTGAGAATGACCAAGTGTCAGATTTAACAGCAAAAGACTTCGAAATAGCCATTATAAATGTGTTCACAGAACTAGTGGAAAGCTTGATTAAAGAGGTAATGGAAGGCTTGATAACAATCCATTGCATCAAGTGAGAATATCAATAAAGAGAAAATTTTAAAAAGAACCAAATGCAAATTTGGGAGTTGAAAATTATAATAACAAATGAAAAACTCACTAGAGGAGCTCCATGGTAGTTTTGAACTGGCAGAAGAAAGAATCAGTGAACTTGAAGATACGTTGATAGAGATTATGCAGGCCAAAGAAGAGAGAGGGAGAAAAATGATGAGTCTCAGAAAAATGTAGGGTACTGCTAGTCCACCAACATGGGGAAATGCAAGTACAGAGGAGAGGGGAGAGAAAGGAGAAAAATGTTCCAGGAAGTAACAGCTGGAAACTTTCAAATCTATTGAAAAATGATAACCTACAAATCAATGAACTCCAGGAGGGGTAAACGTAAAGAGACCCACAGACACATCACAGTAAAAATGCGGGAAGTCAAAGGCAAGGAGAACATCTGGAAAGCAGCAGAGAAAATAACACGTCACTTGTGAGGCAACTCCAATAAGATAACAAACTGACTTCTAAGCAGAAACAGTGCAGGCCAGAAGACAGGGGATAACATATTCAAAGTGCTCAGAAAAAAACCATTTACCAAGAATCCTATATGTAGCAAAGCTCTCATTCAAAAATAAAGGGGGAAATGAAGACTTTTCCAGATAGATAAAACTGAGAGAATTCGTTTCTAGGACACCAGCCTTACAGAAAATCTGAAAGGAAGCTCTTCAGGCTGAAAGCAGGTGATCTAGAACTGTCATAACCTCGGATTTGGCAAAGGATTCTTAGATATGACACCCAAAGCACAAGCAACTGACAAGAGATTTTCACATATTGAGGTATGTGTGGTAACTATTCGGGTTCAAAATTGATTCAAGATCAAAACTTGAACTAAAAAGCCTGACTTCTGGCCTATCAAACGTACATTGTACATCTGCTGTAACCATTGAAATAAAGAATGCACTCTCTTAAGGTGAGAATGGATACTTCCCCTCCTAGCCCGATTGCTAACATTCTGTTGGTAATGCCAGGATTAGTCCCTTTCCCAAAGTCAGGGTCATGTTGACCTGCTAATCTGCAACTAAATACCTCTTTGAAACTTTGATGAAAATGTATCCAGGCTGTGTTTAATGTATGTTCTTTGTTCTACGAAGATATAAGACTACTGAAAACCATGCTTCTCCAGAATGCTTTCTAAGGCCTTCCGGGTTATCATCCTCAATCTCGCTCAGGTAAACTCACTGTACTTTTCTTATCTATAGAATGCTTATTGGTTATTTTGCATCGATATTTCTTGGTGTACTGCAGCAGGATTTCAGAGAAACCCACCGGAGACCACCTGGAACCAGTTTGAACAGGCACTTGGTACCATGCGGGCCCATCTGAACTTTGTTCAAATACCACCATCTCAAGGATCTAAGTATCTTAGTAATGATCTATGTGTTCTCACATTGGGTTGAGGCCTTTCCTTGCGGAAGAGTGAAGGCTTTAGCAGTAGGCAACTTATTGGAAAGGGTAATTCCTGTCTGGGGAATTCCTACTGAGTTTTTCAGTGACTGGGGAGCTCATCCCACCACACAAATTATTAAATCTATTTATGGCATTTGGCCAATAATGCAGCATTTTAACTAACCATATAATCAGAACTCACTTGGCAAATCTTTCAGAAGCATTCAGTCTCTGGTGGCCAAAAGCTCTTCCGCTAGTACTTGTCCATCTTAGAGCTACACTGTAAACATCGGCTGTCTCCTTTTGAAATAATAACAGGACAGTCTATGCAATTAGATGAGGAAATGTATGAACCAACTTTGCTTAAGGGAGATATATTACATTGTTGCCAGGGTCTCATGGAGGTGCTTAAAAGAAATGAAAGATTGCTAGCTGATTCCTTTCACAGAGAGCTCCCAGGAGATGAAGACCTTAAGGATCATGGACTATAACCTGGAGAATTTATTTATTGGAAGAGGCATCAAATAAAATACTCTCTGCAGCCCCGTTGGAAAGAACCATAGCAGATAATTTTAACCATTCTGTACACTGCAAAATTAAAGGGCATAGACTCATGGATTCACATTTCTCATTAAAAAGCCTCCTCTGCCTGGGTAGATTTCAACTCCTGTTTCTGACACCTGACTTTGACTGACCAAGACAAATACCTCCAAACCAGGATGAGAAGACGGCGGCATCTGTTGTAGACAGCTGTCCCTAGCTTCCAGACCAGGCCTGTATTCCCAACCTTATATCTCCTCATTTAAACCCCTGTAATGCTGAAACCATATATCCATTTTATAATTGGTCCATTTAAGGTTTTCGAATGCTATTATACTTAAAGAAAGTGGTTGGTTAGGAACACACTGGTGTTGAAGGCAGGCATTTATTGGATGGCTCCTGGTGGAACTCAGTGGTTGTATGGGACAAACCTCTGGCCTTGGCTGCCACCTGGGTGGTTGGGACGCTGCACCCTGGGTCCCCTGGACGCAGGGAAGGGTTTGCCCTGAGCTAACATCTGTTGCCAGCTTCCTCTCCTTAAGGCCAGATGGGCTCGCTCAGTGTTCCACTGGTATGGCCACCCAGCGGCTATATTTGCTCCTTCTTTGGAGCTAGAAGATGTCATATATCACATATAGAAGCCCTGACTAAATTTACTCAACAAGTCCTTAATGATAGTCAAGTAGGAATAGCATTATCAAATAGTGAACTGTCTTTAATGAGAGAGGCTGCCCTTTAAAATAAAACGGCTTTAGAAATTTTAACTGCATCCCAAGGTGATATGCGTGTAATCATTAGGACTAAATGCTGTGTTTTTATCCCCAGTGAATCTTCCAATGTGCCCTCTCTGCTAAAGCGCGTGAAAAACCAGGTGAAAGCCCTAAGCGATCCCACACCTAGTTGTGATTTATTTAGTTGGCTCCCTTCCGGAATTGGCTCCCTTTTGCAACCCAGATGGCAATTCCTATTTCTATTACTCCTTGGAATTCTTGTATTAGTTATAATATTCAAACTACTGTTTTCTTTACTCAGTGTTGTAAGACTGGCACGTAAGCTAGAGTAATGATTGCTTGGTGACTTGAGATGGTCGATCGATCTTACAACCCTGGATGAATTTCCTTTTCTGATAAAGACTATACCTAAGAACTTATTTTAAACTAATCATTTCAAGTATTCAATTATCTATTCTACAATAGTCATGAACAATGTAACTATAGGACGTCATGTAAAAGCACATGTATGTTTGTGCAATAGTCTAAAAATAATTGACAAATTACATAACCTACGAAATGCTTCCTCTGTTGATATATACCTCTACGCTTGTCCACTATATCTGACTATTTCCCCCCAACGTGGATAACTGGGCAAATCAATGACATAAAAGCCCATCACTGAGGGACATGATGGGCCCAGGGCAGGCAGGAGCCACCCTGGCACCGAGGGACAATATTTTGATCAGCAATGCTTTCTATCGGAAGATTATTGCTCAAAAGGGAGAAATGACAAGTACGTTCTTTGTTTTAAAAAGATATAAGACTGTACTGAAAACCATGCTTCTCCAGAATGCTTTCTAGGGCCTTCCAGGTTATAACCCTTACCGTGGCTCAAGTAAAACTCACCTATTTCTCTTCTCTATACAATGGTTACTGGTTATTTTTTGTCGACACAACCAAGATAAAATAGATGAATTAAATATCAAAATTAAAAACTTCTGTGCTTTAAAACTGTTATGGCCTGAATTGTTTCTCTTCAAAATTCCTATGTTGAAGTTCTAACTCCCAGCACCCAAGAATGTGACTACATTAGGAGATGGGGTCTCTAAAGAGGTAATTGAGGTAACATGAGTTCATGTGGGTGCCCTGATCCAATCTGACTCTCCTCATAGGAAGAGGGGATTAGGACACAGACTCACAGAGAGGGATGAACCGTGTGAACACACAGGAGAAGACGCTGTCTACACAGCAAGGAGACAGGCCTTAGAGGAGACCAACCCTGCCAACACCTTCATCTCGAACGTCCAGCCTCGGGAACTGTGAGAACATGAGTTTCTCTTGTTTAAGCCACATGGTCAGTGGTACTTGTTATGGAGGCCGGAGCAGACTGACAGACACCATCTGGAAAGTAAGACAACCCACAGAATGGGAGAAAACATTTTCAGGTCTTATCTCTGGTAAGGGACTTGTATCTATGAAATATAAAGGATTCTTACACCTCAATAATAAAAAGACAAACAACCACATATTAAAATGGGCAAGGGATCTGAAGAGACATTTCTCTAAAGAAGTATATAAAAGAACAAGTATATGGAAAGATGCTGAACATCATTAACCATCAGGGAAACGCAAATAAAAACAACCATGAGATCCCACCTCACACCCACGAGGATGGCTAGAAAGAAAACTCAGATGACAACAAGTGTTGGTGAGGATGCAGAAAAAACGGAGCCCTCATGAAAAAACACTGCTGATGGGAACGTGAACCAATCCAGTCATTTTGGAAAACAGTCTGGCAGGTTCTCAAGTGACTAAACATGGAGTTACCGCCGACCCAGCAGCTCTACTCCCAGGTGTGTGCCTGGGAGAAGTGAGCACATATGTCCACACAGAAACTTGTACAAGAATGTTCACGGCAGCATTATGCATAAGAGCCAAAAGGTGGAAACAAACCAAGCGTCCACCACTGACGAACGGATAAACAAAATGTGGCAGATCCACACAATGGGATGTTATTGGGCCGTAGAAAGGAGTGAGGCGCTGACACCTGCCACACCACCAGTGGACCCTGAAGACAATTCGAAGTGAAAGAAGCCGGTCACGAGAGACACAGGCTGTGCGGGTCTGTCCTCTGTGAGGCCCAGAGTAAGGACATGCATGGAGACAAAGTAGAAGTGGTTGCTCAGGGCTGGAGGGGAGCGGCTGCTAAGGGGCAGGGGTCTCCTTGGGTGACAGAACGTTCTAAACTTACATTGCGGTGATGGCTGCACAGCCCTGTGAACACACTGAAGGCCACTGAATCCTGTACTCTACAGGGTGAGTCGTACGGCGTATGAATTATATATCAGTAAAGCTATTTTTAAAGAGACTGACCTCTAGGTGAATCCCAGAGTGTGTGGCTGTTTGTGGACCATGGGCGGGGACAGCAGGCCTGCCAAGGCCCCGGGTACCCCAGCAGGCGCTTGGGGCGGGGGCCTTGAGAGGAAAGAAGACAGAGAACATGCAGACCTCTCCCAGCTGCCCAGCTGCTGGAGGGCCCTGGTCTGGCCAGGTCTCACCTTTAACCCTGAGCCCCCACCCAGCCTAAGTCCCTCCCCGGGCGACCTCTCTCATGTCAAGGAACTGGAGAAACATCAGAACACACCAGACAGCTGACGCCTGTCATGCTCACTGCTCGAGTCTGGGCTCAGCCTCCCGGGTGCCTTGTGCCCACCTGGCTCAGGCCCATCTGAGCATCAAGGACACAGCCTCATGCCAGTCCGGCTCCCTGAGCCCTCTCACCAGGTGATAAAGCTTGGGGCTGGCAGAAGAGACCTTCCACCACCAGCAGACAGCACTTGAGAACCCATCGGATACTCCAGATGGAGAACAGGTCATGGTTCAGCCATCGATTGCAAAACCCGGCAAACATCTGCAGCATTGGTACTGAGGGCACCGAGGTGAGTGCGCCCACAGGCTGCTCCTGAGTCCTGTCTTGTATGTTCAGGGCCAGACACTGATGCATCACCTGGTCTGCAAGGAAACCGGGCACACTTGGGTCCTGCAAGCCTCTCTCCAACCCGCACTTTCCAAGCCAGCCACTCTCTGTGTGTATCGGGCGGAGCCCGGCCGTCCCATTAGCGGCTGCCGGAGCCCAGTCCCTGGGCCTCTACATTAATCATCATCCTTGTGTGCTTGAAATACTGGCCACCTGCTCACTCCCTCCATGGTCCCTGGCACAAGGGTGGGCCCTGGGCAGGTGGGTCTCTTCTCAGAAAAGGTGATGGGGCCTCCAGCCCAGATGAAGGGGCCGCCGAGGCTGTGGGAGGAACTTCCGGTTTCCAGATCCTCTCCTGGGGCACGTGGGTCACAGGTCAAGGGTCTTCAATGGCCTGTCCTCCCGAGAGGCCTTGCGGGCCCCACGCCTCCCTGCCAGGTCAGCACTGTGTCGGCCAGGCCAGGGCCTTTCCAGGGGTCGCCCGGCCCATCCCGGCTCGGGAGTGACAGCTCTCTCCAGGCGCTGACTGTGTCCCTTCCAGGAGCGTCCACACCTGTCTGTGCCCCTCACTGAAGGAGCAGCAGGGCTGCAGCCTGACTGGAGGGGCCCAGACTCTTTGGGACAGGTCTGTGGCATGGCCTGGGTCCGAGAATGTCGGTTTCAGCTCCGTGTGCGGTTCTGTGGTGTCTCCCAGCCCGTGTCCCTCTCTGTCATGGGGGGAGGGCAGAGGCGGCTTGCTGTCATCCTCGGGATTAGGATCTGCTGTGCAGGGAGGGGCCCCCACCCCGCCTGTGCCCCCTGATGTGCTCTGCGCCCACACTGGCCTCTCAACCACTCCCACTTGCCGGCTCCCCCCAGCCAGAGCCAGTCCCGGGCACAGGCCAGGGTGCGACGGCAAGCGTGGCTTCCAGAAGGGCGCAGCAGCTCTTCCTCCTTCTCAACAGTGCCGAGGGAACCCGGGGAGGGTCGTGGCTGCTGGGCTCTGCTCCCCCTGTGGCATCTGGCGACAGTCACAGACCCTAGGGGTAGGACACCTGGGAGTGAGGCCAGCGGGAGGACAGCCCACAGCCGGCGGGAGCAGCGGTTAGGGGCAGGGGCACAGCATGGGTGCTGCCTCTCTCCCTTCCGGAAGGTTCCCTCTCTTAGGATGCGTGTCCCAGGAATCCCAGTGTGCAGAGCCTGGCACCATCCGCAGCTTGCTGCTGATGGTGGCCCAGACCTGAGGTGGAGGGGCCTTGGGGGAGGGTCTGGGCCTGGGCCCTGCCCCCCAGAAGAGTCTGACGACCTCAGCCCAAGGGTGTTCAGTGGCCCTGGGACTCACAGCCCCAAAATCCACACAACGTCCCATTCGGGGCTGATCGCAGGCCCTGGGTCCCCATCATCTCAGCATTGCAGGCAGCCCCAACCCAGCGCAGCTTCCAGCACCATTTGGGTGGGCAGACGGGGAGAGGAGACCTCTAGGGGAGGGCCTTGCCCCACGCATGAGGAGTGACCCCAATGTGCCCGCCTGGAGCCCGCAGATTTGGAAAGAGATGGACCCCCCCCCCCCCCGCCATCTCCTTAAGGACCAGCCTGCAGGTTAATGGGAGGAAGCTATTTCTGGAACTTTCAACCCAGAAAACAGACCTCGATTTATCATAATTTGACACATCTGGCCTATTTGGCCAAAATTGGTCAGAAATAAATCTATGTTCAGCCTGGCTCACCCAGTTTTGAAGCCCCTGCCCTCTTTGGTCTCCTCTGGCTTTCTCTGGCATTTCCCTGACATTCACGTTTTTAAATCAGGCCACGAGCAGCAGGTGGCCCTGATGCATTTGCCGTGGGTTATCTGTGTGTGGCTGGCCTGGGTGAGTGACACGGGTGTGCCCGGTGGCCATGGTGCTGGGCCTGGGGTCCAAGTGGTGGCTCCTCTGCCCGAGCTGCTTAGCTTCAGGAGGAGGCTCCTGGGGATCACTCTGTGCCCCCACCCAGGACTGACCACTGGGGCTGGATTGGGGGTCCTGCTGACGGCTTCTGCCTGTCTGCTGTTGGGGCCAAGGAGAGCTCTGGTCCTGGGTCCTGGGTCCCAGGTGGCATGGAGAGGACATGGAGATCCCAGGACAGACACTTCTAGAGGGAGAGAACATGGACCCCAAACTCTGCGATGGGTCTGGCCTCGCTGGCTAGCAGTGGCAAAGCCCCACTTCCCTCCTTCCAGTGGGCGGGGCTGTCCCAGCCTGCCCTTCGTGTCCCCGTGGAATTCCTATGGGAAGGGAAGTGAGTGTGCTCACGTCTGCAGGAACGTGTGGGACCCATCGCCCTCCCATCCCAGAACAACAGCCCTGAACGTACCAGGAAGCCACACAAATGTACACACCAGCCCGGAGCCAGGCAGGCAGCACCCGTGTCCCAGCTCTAGAACCTGCCCGCACTCCTGCTCAGATATCACAGCACTTCCTGCTCTGCACAGGAAATAGGAGGTCATAATAAAGGGCAGCCCGGGAGCCAGAATCCCCCTTATGCCCGGTCCACCATGCTGGGCCCTGAGCCCTGACCCGCCCGTCCTGGCCACCCCACCTCTAGCTGTCTGTGTGGGTGCCGGGGGCCGAGGAGGGAAGTATCAACGTGAGGGGCTCCCCTGAGACGTCTCTGCAGCCCCACAGCTGGACCTGGTGCAGCTGGGCCAGCAGATGCCAAGGGGCAGGGACAGGCCCTCTGCTCCCTCGGAGCTGGGGCACTGGGTTCTCACTGGGGGTGCAAGTGCCAGGCTGGGGTGCATAGGGAAGGAGGCCTCTGGAAGGAGGGCTGCCCAGAGGCGAGTCGGGTCCTGAGAGGTGGGGAGAAAAGGCAGGGGGATCTTGGCACCGGGTGTTCAGGAGCTGGTCTCTGGGGAAGGGGACAGAGAGGTCGGCTTGTCCAGGGGACACTGGAGCCCTGGAGGCCGATGGGGAGGCTGAGGGAGGTCAAGAAGGGGCAGGGAGGCCCACGGGAGGCGAGGGCCGAGCCTGCAGCAGTGCAGAGACCGAGGGATGGGAGGAGTGGGGTTTTGGAAATGGACACATTAGGAAGTGGTGACCGACTAGGCTGGGGGGGCCAGGGGGCAGGACACATGACCGTCTCCACCCAGACAGGCGAGGGGGTTCACTGGGACGGGCAGGACCCTGCAGAGTGGAAGTCCCACAGAAACGCCTGGGGTGGATGCAGATTTGTGCTGCTGCGCAGAAGGATCAAGGCTGCGGAAAGACCCGGGATGGCCTGGAGAAGGGTGGCCCCGAGGCCGTGGGTGGGGAGTTGAGGGGCAGAGCAGACGGGAGGAGCCCAGGCCCCAGGGCCCAGAGAAACGTGCGTTGGCGCGGGCTGGGAGACCCGCTGGACCCACTGCCAGGAAGCTCGGGAGGACATCCGGAGAGGCGGGGTGTGGGGCAGCTTGGGGCTCCTTTCCCCTCAGGACAGCACGGAAGCTTCCAGCAAAGGCTTCCTTGAGCTGGTGAGGCCTGGAGTCTGTGAGCAGAGGTGAGTCGAGACTCTAGGAACAGAAGGGGGTCCACTGAATGGGGAGAGGTCCCAGGAGGGGAGGAAAGAGCCCCCGGGGACGACCTCGTCAGGTCTGGGACAGGAGACCCGAAGCTGCAGTTGTGGGGTCTCCTGGGGAGGGGGCGGGCGGGGGCCTGGGATGGCACACAGGCCGGCTCCAGGCTTCTGCCTGCAGGTCTGAAGGGAAGCCCTCACTCCCCTGCCCGCGCTGGAGGCAGAGCCCTCTCTGCAGACCGCAGCTCCCCACGCCCTCACTCTCCTGCCCCCAGGACTGTCCTGACGCTCCCGCAAGGCCCACGCCCGGCCCCAGGAGCACTGGTCCCCGGTGGCGTTATGAATGTTTGTCCCAAGGGCAAACACCCCTTCTTGGTCGAAGTACATCAGACACTGTGTGCCCCACCCGAGTGGCAGCCCTGGGATCCAGGAACCAACCTGCAAAGTCTGCGTAAGCAGCCCCAGCAGGCGCCTGAGCCTTGGGCTGTGGCCTCAGCTCCTTTCTTGTAATTTGGTTTCTTTCTAGGATGGGAACTGGACACCCTCTAATTCCTGTGGCCCAAGAACCAAAGGTTGGCTGCCTCCACCGAAGTGGCTCAGTCAGCGAGTTCAGCTTGAGCTCATTACAGACACACCTGTGAGGATGGGGGATGGCTGGCGGGGCCCACTGCTCCCACGTCCAGGCATTGCCGAGCCGAATGCCAAAGCTGGTGCCTCTCTTTAAACGTAAGTCAGTGGTATCATCCTCCACAGCCACAAGAAACCACCCCACCACCAAACTGTTAGGAACACCCTACAGGGATGTGAGCTAGAGTTTCCCCAGGGCTTCCTGGGAACGGAACTGTCGGTTTGTCAGACAGGAACATCTTCATATTTATCAGAAATTGCTGGCTTATTCCCCTAAACAGCTACATAAACTTAACATGCTCTCCACCAGGCCAGGGTCACCTGGGCCCCAGCCCAGGCCAAGGATCTGGAGGCCCAGGGTGGCTCCAGAATTGGTAGAAACTTCTGACAAATGTATTTTAAAAGCATTCAAAAGGCTGTGTACAAGTCGACCTGGAAATCCTAGTTTGGGCAGTGGGTTCTCAGGGAATATCAGAAATGCCCACAGATTATGTTGGAGGATATGCTCTCTTCTCAGACCCATGCTAAAGCCATGTGCCCCCTACAACCCCCAACTCCCTGGGCAGCATCTACAGCCAGACTGTCAGCCCAAGGCTGGCACCCCTGCTCCCTTTGCCTTTCCGGAACGTCCCATACAGTGCGTCATGCTGCATGCAGTCTTCTCCTGCGTGTGTAACCTGGGATTCACCCCTGCTGTCTCAGGAGTCAGTGGTGTGTTCTTTACTGCTGACAAGCTCGTGGCAGGGACATACCGCTGGTCATGCCTCCATCTGTTGGTGTACATGTGAGTGGTCCTCTTGGGGCTATTTCAGATTAGTGGCGTGCATGTTCACGTGCAAACCTATGTATGACAGACGCTTCCATTCTCTCGGGTAAACGCCTGGGTGGACTGCTGATCATATGGAAGTGCACTCGCTTATTCATTCTTCAAGCTTATTCGTGGATCTCTTGGGATTCTCACGAACACAGTTTTTCTTTCTAACCATGTACCCTTATTTCCTGCTCTTGCTTCATTTCACTGGCTAGGCCTTCCAGTTTTCCGTGCTGACCAGGCTTTCTCCCTGCCCTCAGGGGGCATCCAGTCTGTCCTGTTTCATCATTATGTGTGTTACCCGCGGTAGGGTTTTTAAATAGATGTTCTCTATCAGGCTAAGGAAATGCCCTCTGTTTCTGGATGGTTGCAGTTTTTTGTTTTAATCATGAATGGATACTGAATTTGCCAAATGCTTTTTCTACGCCTATTGAGATGATCACATGGCTATTTTCTCTGCTGTGTTAATATTACCAGTGATGCCAACTGACTTCAAAGCGGAACCAGCCTTGCTCTCCTGGAGAGCTCCACTTGGTCCCAACACGTGGGCCTCCCCACATGCTGCTGTGCTTGATTGACTAGTGCGCATGGAGGAGTTTGCATCTCTCTTCTTGACAGATACTGGTCTGTATATTTTTTCTCCTAAAGCCTTTGTTTGGTTTGGTACCAGGATCATATTGGTCTCATAAATGAGTTGGGAAGTGTCCCCTCCTCTTCTATTTTCTGGAAGAGATTGTGTAGAAATGCTTTTTCTTCCTTAAATTTTTGCTAGAATTCACGAGTGAAACCATCTGAGACTGGAGTTTTGTTTTTGGAAGGTTTTAAACTATGAATTAAATTTCTGTAATAAGCGCAGGATTATTCAGGTTATCCAATTCTTCTTGAGTGCGTTTTAGTGATTGAACATGTCTTTAATTTTTGTTTTGCAAAAGTAACACATGCATATATAGTTTTTTAAAAACTCCATTAATAATAAAAGGCTTATAGGAAAAAACAGTATTCCTACCCCCCACTCATTTCCCGGATGCAAGTTGTCAATTTTTAGTAGTTTCTTCTAATAGTTACTTCCATACTTTTAAATAACATGCTCGTCTGACTATTGACATGATAATTTTATGTTTCCACTGACTGTCGTTGAGGCCTGGCTCTCACATACTTCACCTCGCCGCCCCTACACGTCGGTTACTACTTTCCTCCAAACATAGTTATTCACGTTGTGGGGAAAGTCAGTAATTATTAAGACAAGGTGAATACTGGTCACTGCTGAGTCAGGTCGTGGTCTAAAAATCACTTTTTTTTTTTTCCTCATAAAATGTTTTGTTTTTACTGAAGTTTTATGGCTGCATTCTAAAACTGCGCAGCTTGCTATGAATATGGTGCATGTTTTCCAAATGCTCCAGCACAACAGAGTTGATGAGTGTGTTTCCTCTCTGGTCTGCCCCCCCACGGGGACCCCTGCCCTCATGTGCAGGTGGAGGGGCGGTTTCCCTTTGCTCCTCTTGATTTGGGCTCCGTGGAGTCTGTGTGCCCCCTCTTTGGTTCACTCATCGTTCTGCTGAAGTACATCCTCCAGTAGCTTCCTGCGGAAAGGTGCCTGGGAGGGAAGCCTGTGCATGGCTAGGAGGTCTTTGTTCTGCCTCCAAGCTTGCCTGCATGATGGCCTGACACAGTGATGGTAGAAATTCATTCCCACTCAGGATTTGAAGGGGTTGCCCCATTATATCCAAGCTTTGCTGCTGAAGTTTCAATTCACAAGAAGGTGCATAAATCATAAGTCAGGGCATTTCCAAACTGAATGGACCCACAGGACCAGCACAAAGATCAGAACTAGAATGCCACCAGCCCGGCCACCCCAGGGCCCACCATCCTGAAGACCAAGGCTGCCGTGACCGTTCACCCTTCCTACGTGACCTTGTATTTCCCTTGCTCCCCAAAGCTTCCAGGAATCCTCTTTCCCTCGAGTTTCATGGTGAGGAGCCCAGTGTGGGCGCATCTTCATCCACTGTGCAGGGTGCCCGTCAGTGCGAGACCTGCGTGCCAGGATCCTGAGACCCGAGGCCCAGCAGGCTCCCCTCAGCCGTCCCTGCTGGAATCTGCTCCGTGAGGGACGTCCTTCCTGCCTCCATGTTCCCACCCCACCTCCCCCCGTTCTCTTGGCATCTAATCCTCCAGACATGCACCAGGTCCTGTTGATCCAGGCAGTGCCGCTCCCAGTTCCCAACTGCGCCCCTCCATCCTTGACTCGCTTCCACAGCGTCTTGTTCGTTTCGTGACACAACACCCCCTCCTGCCCTCTGGGGGCACCGATGACAATTCTTGAGCATCTCTGTTTCCTGTTCAGGGCTTCTCTCCTCCAAGCCCCGTCTCACCCTTCCTTTCGTGTTATCCCTACTTGTCTCAAGTCTCAACTTGTTTCAAGTTTCCCTACTTGTCTCCTTTCCTATGAGGGGGGCCAGGCCTCAAGCAGATGACCAGATGGGGCTGGGCCTTTGTCAGGACCCTGATGCCGGCAGGCAGCTTCTCCCCGAGGAGCTCAGGTCCTCCAGAGACGGGCCCCAGGCTCCTGCGGGCAGGGGTCAGGGGTGGAGGCGTCCTGGATGGGGGAGGTATGCAGTAGGTTCTCCCACAATACCTGTTGCAGCCCCGGCACCCCACAGCCCTCTGTGGTATTTGCACCCCCAAATCCTGTTCACAGGCCTCAGGCTTCCTGGGGCAGGAAGGTGGCCGGAAGCTGTATAGTTGGGGCAGCAGGAGCGGGCTCATCTCCCACGTGCCCCACTCCCCGTCCTCAGCCTTTGTCCCCCAACAGCTGTGTGCTGCCCGAAGTCTGCAGAGCGGCCCACGTTCAGGGATCCAGGCTGCAGCACAGCAGGTGGGCTGGGTGGGAGACAGGAGACTCGGAGGGTGCTCGGGACGCCGCCCAGCCACAGCGAGGCACCGTCCACGCCAGGCAGAGAGGAGCACAGGTGCAGGCAGGCTGGCTCCGAGACCAGGGACAGTGACAGCTGGTCCATGCCAACTTCTGGAAACCAAGAGGTCTTGGAAACCATTCTCAGGAGCATAGCCTCCACAGCACGGTGTTCACTCAGTGCTGGCCCTGTTCTTATTTTCTAGGGAAATAAACAGGAGCACCAGGCCATGGTCTTCGGTGACAGAGGCTGTAGGTGGTCAGCAGCGCGATGTCGGGAAAGGCCTGACCCAGGGTGGGCTTCCATCCCCGGCTCTGTTCCCGTCTCAGAGCATCACACATTCAGTGGCATTAGCCCTTCCAGGGAGTGCTGCTGGTTCTGATACACTGTGCGCCGTTACTCTCGGTAGATTAAAGTGAAGTATACGCATGAGGAGATGAAGTAAAGGCCGTGGGTGGATTTGCCTCTGCACGCTGCACAGCCAGGGCGCCCACTGGGCTCCCAGCAGAGCCCCGTCCCCCGGGTGGGGGGTCTGAGCACAGCAAGCGTCTTCATCAGAGGCCCCAAGGCTGGCAGGCTCCTCACACTTGTCTACTATGTGATTAAGTTCCCAAAATGCTCACGTCCCTCTGCTGCCTGTGATTCTCTGGACACTGACGCCCATCCCTCCATCGACCCATCATGGACCTTGTGTAGCTGGCAAAATCATCCAGGGAAGCTGCTGTCCTCAGTGGGCAGGAAATTCAGCAGTTCCACTCTGTTCACAGACTGGACGCACGAAGGATAATCCTATAAAAAGGACTTAGCGTCGATAACTTATTTACTCATTCACTAACCACAGTGTGCAGTGTTTATCTTTAGCTTCCCATAAGTACCTGAAAGAAAACCCTTATTAACTCATTCATTAACTATGAATTTATAATAATTTGACTTTGAACTGAACTGAGGTTTATTTTTTCCAAGTATCTATGGAAAAAGGCTCTTGTAGTGCCAGTGGAGGAGGAGAAGGAACATTAAATCCACTTAACAGAACAAATTGTTTAAAAATAGCCAACAGTCATTTGCATGGAAATGATGAATGCACTCGTTTCAGATTATCTGCCCTGAAGCAGGGCTGTCAATTCCCTTTCCTGTCAACACTCTGAGGACTGGTTTCAGGCTGTCCTATATAACGAAGTGGAGACAACTTCATTACAAGGTGCCCTGCTCTGCCCTCCCCTGGTTGGAACTGGCCTGGTCTTCCAAAGGCCCCAGCGCAGCGTCTGCTGGTTCTCCTGTGAGCAATGTCCTGCCTGGATGCGGTGAGCTGTCTTCAAGAACGAGTAGGCACCGACTACCGCCAGCATCTTACATGTTGGTGTGCTGAGAAGTGAATGAGGCTGTGTGGTCCCCACAGCTGTGAACACGCGTGCACCACTGAGATTCATTCATTCACTCAACTAGCTTTGCTGAGCACATGCATTGGGCCAGGAACTGTGCTGGGGCCTCTGGGGTCCCTGCCCTCAGGCCCTGACGTCCTCGAAGGAGTGACTGACACGAGCCGTGTACAGACACAGAGGAACAAGACAGTTACAGATGGCAACCCCTCTCATGAATAAATAAGGAGGGTGTCCATCTCAGGAGAGAATGTTCCAGATCATGAATCTGAATTCTACTTGAGTCACAGAAAGGCAGGGCAAGACCATAAACTGCGGAGCTCCGTGCCTCTCTGCACAGCAAGGCCACCTGCTTTCCGGCCCCACAACCCTGGGCAGGAAGCCCAGTGGTGCCGACCAGGAAGGGCCTTGGCACCTCGGCTTCTGTGCTGGGGGCTGAGGGGAGCTGCTTTCTGATTGGGTTCAGCAGGAAGTGACTTTTTCCAAGCAAGGAGCACCTCCCCGGCAACTGCATCAGAGCCTGCAGCAGCCGGAGGGCCAGGGAGCACTGCCCCTGGGGGCTCTGAACACCCCAGCACCTCACAAGCCAGCAGGCTGTGCATCCACAGGATGAGCCAAGGTTTCCTGCGGGACCACGGCGCGGCCAACGCTGAACGGACATCCTTGGGCAAGTTCACGAGCAAAGATCCAGTCCTGCAAAACCCAGGGGGGCAGGGCCTGTGGACAACAGCAGCCTCACTGGCTGGCCCCACTGTGCTCACTTGGGGTGCTCCAATGTGTGCGCGTCAGAACACTGTCGAAGAGTCTCAGTACGACATAAGGTTCTTTATGAATTCTCCTTGACGAACTCTGCCTTGGCAGGTCCACGCACTGCACTTACACATACACGTCACACCAGCTCTGCCACCGCCAACACCGCCAGCCCCGGGGGGCTCAGTGAGTCCCTGCCAGCCCCTCACATCCTGTTTGCTCTCGGGTTCTGCACTAGAGCAGAGAAATTCCACACTCAGTAATTTTCATCTCTGCGTGATGCAGCTATTTACAAAAGTGCAGGAAAGCATTTTAAAGGTCATCTTTAAATAAAAAATGAATATTTTCCGGTCCCTTCTCATGTCCCTCAGCCCGCTACCCAGGAAGCCCCACGCCAGGCCCCACGGGCTCCTGCACTCACGAAACAGACGGAATATGCACCGACACCACCCAGTGTCAATGTCTCCTGTCTCAAGGTGAACACTGTCTGCAGCCTGAACGCATTCAGAGCTTTCTGTGTCTTCACCGTCAGCCCCTTCCCTGGGCTCAGTCCAGACACTGTCTGTCCCCCTCCCCACGTGTGGGGCAACAGGCTCCCACCCACCGACTCCTCCAGCGACCACAAGCCCACCTCCAACTCGAGCCACGACCATTCCACATTTCTGCTCCGCTTTAGTGCCTGTTCAGGAATGGCCCCCGAGTGCAGCTGGTAGAGCTCACGCTGCCACCCGCGAGGACCTGCTCTGCCTCCCTGGGCTCTGGTCCTCGTGGAGCCCCAGGCAGGGCCTCCTCACAGGACCTGGAGTCACTGCTGTGTCCTCGTTCACAGGATTAAGAATTTCAGGACCGTGACAGCCGAGCACTAAGGAAGCAGGGGCTGTCCGCGCAAGGAGCCCGCAGCCTCGGATGCCCTGAGGCCTGCCTGTGCCTCCTCATCTGTCTCCTCGGGCCTGAGAGCAGGCGCCCAACGTGCCTGTGACCCGGGCCTCAGAGAGACGGCCAGAGGGACAGAACATCTGCAGGACGCCACCTGGGAAGAGGCAGAGAGGCAGGGAGCCTCCCGAGCACAAGCCGCTTCCTGCCACGCTGACGAGCAATTTCCAGTCAACAGGCTTCTCAAAGTTAATTTCCATCCCTCTACGGGTAATTTCACCAGATGCGTGACTCCTGTCAGCACCGCTCGCGCATTCCCGTGGGAGCTGGCTCAGAGCTCTGATCCTCACGTTCTTGCCCACGCAGCTCGCCTCCCTGTGGGTCCCTGGCAGGGCCCAGGGCAGGGGACAGACCCTCAGCCAGCAGCCAGGAGCTTCCCAGCCCCGCCCAAGGGAGGAGCCGTGAGCTGGCTTTTTCTCTTCTTGAATACAGTTACTCTGCAGTCCATGTCTGCAATTCCAGCATTCAAAGTCCCATGGATCTGCTTCAGCCTTCCTTCCTTCTCCGGACTGGTATTCACGGTGGCGTGCCTCTCCGGCACCTGTCTCTTTGACTGAGTGCTGAAAACTGCTTTTGAGAAAAAATAAAGTAAACAAATACATATATAAATAAATATTTAAAAGCTGCAAAGAATTTTAGTCTTATTTGACTCTTTATAGTAAGACATTTATGTCTTCAAGTTTTTACCATTGTTTTGTTTTGTTTTTTTGCTGAGGAAGGTTGGCCCTGAGCTAACATCTGTGCCAGTCTTCTTCTATTTTGTATGCCGTATGTTGCCACAGCATAGCTCACGAGTGGTGTAGGTCCGTACCCAGGAACCGAATCCGGGCTGCTGAGGTAGAGTGTTCCAAACTTAACCACTAGGCCATGGGACTGGCCCTTGTTTTCACCATTTTATAAGCAACAGTTCACAGAAACATGCAATTCCAATGATCTCTTGGAGTAAATTCCCAGAAGTGGATTTCCTAAGTCAAGTGGAAGCGTGTTTGATACCTGGGTAGACGTCTCCACATTGGCCTCCTCTTCAGACTCCCTTCAACAATACACGGAAGGGCTCATGTCTAAACACCCTCGCAGGCACGGGTGTGGTCAGTTATTCTAGTCTTTGCGAACAGGGTAAGTAAGATGCTGTCTCCTTGTTTAAATGTGCATCTCTCTGATCATAAAGGAAACATCTTTTCCTATGTTTTGCCATTATTCATCCTCTTTAATTTCTGGCTCATATCTTAGCCCTCCTTTGTACTGAGATGCCATTATTTTCTTATAAATGTTTGAATTTCCTCTATATGAAGGATATTAGCCCTTGGTCATATACACTGCAATTTTATTCTTAGATTTCAGTTCTTTACTGTTTAAATTGGGGAAGTGGAGGCTTTCATTAATTTTATTTTTTTTAAGATATATGGACTCTAGGTCATTTTATTTATGCTTTATTTTCAGAAGAATAAACTCCATGATTGAAAATTATGGCTGTGTTCATTTTTTCTTATCACCTTCAAATAAAATTCATAAAAATCAATGTTCCTAATAATTAGGATACATAAAAATCATCATCCTTAATGTAGTCTTTATTAAACATTACTTCCCTATTTAATAACACAAATAATGAAAAGGTAGTGACTACAATGTGCTTACATCTTGTCTATATAAGTCACTATGATTATTTGTAAAAAAAATGATGTTTTTAATCAATAACCAATAAATAGATCTCTTTCTAATAATTATGCATAATTTAACTTGTAACTGGTTTTCATTTCCAGAAGATTGGCTTGCACCACGTGTGAGAGAGTACCCAGTTAGCACAAGGCCTTACTTCTAAACGTGCAGGGCACAGAGGACGGGGGTGCTGCATCGAGGTCTTCTCATTTAACTCCTGAGAGCACACAGTACAGTGAACCCACACTGGTGGCTGGGATGTAGAAATCAAAAGGCTTTCATTAGTTTTTAATTCTTACATTGTCAAATATTTACTTTCCTTCATGGTTTCTGGTTTTCTTACCAAATTATAAAGATCTCCCCATGAGATTGGCGTGAGATCTGCTTGGGCCAACAGGACGCGGGCACACGGGACCTGGCCATGCATTGGTGCTGACAGAGTTCCACCACCGTGTGACATGCCTGGGCCAGCTCCTGGTGGAAGAGAGAAGAGACCGCAGCCGTCCTGGGCGAGACCCCACTGCACGGTGAGCCCCGTGATGCCTCACGGATGGAGCAAGCTCTTCCAGCCCAAACGCCAACCACGGAATCACCAGCAAACAAGGAGCTCACGCTCTGATCCAACAGGTTTTGGGGTAGTTTATTACACAGTAAGAGATAATTGATATCGGGGTGGGTCTCCTCTTTTATACTTTTGTTCCCTTATTCTCCAGAATTTACAGGCTAGTATTCCATATGTATTTCACTAGATTTTTAAGATTATTTTGTGAGGTTCCAAAAATAACTTTGGTGTTTTGTTGAGAGTGTAATAAATTTAAATATTAACTTCGGGGGTACTTTTCCCATTCAAGAACATGACATGCCACTCTTTATTCAGCCCTTTTCACGTTTCTCAGTAGAGTGATATTTTTTTCTTTTATAGCTATTGAAACTTTCTTGCTGAGATTATTCCTAGGCATTTCATGTTTTTGTTATTATAGCAACCAGAATAGTTTTCCCATTAAATTTTCTATTACTGATAGCATATAGAAAAGTAGCTGATTTTTGCATATTTTCCAGCCAGCCACCTTAACAAATTCATTTATTTATAATAATTTTTCAGCTAATTCTATTGGGTTTTCATTTGATCTGCAAATAAGGAGGCAAATTAGATAATCAGTACAGTTCCCACTTGGTGATGCGGCAAAGGCTGCCTGACCCGGGGGACACACAGTGAATCGTGCAATCTTTATGGGCCAATGTGTGGTATGAGAATTGGAGCTCAGGAAAGAGGTTTTTGAAATGGATCTGGTGATACTCACAGGGCCAGGTGGTAGTCAGGACAGCGCCTGGCTCACCACCTAAGTTTGTACCCAGATCAGAGTCACTGCCCACTTGGTTCAGAATTATTCTTGCTGAGGTGGTGGTCCTAGGGGCTGCCCTCAGACACAAGCCCATCATGGACCTGCAGCCTCCCCCACACAACTGACTCTCAAGTCTCTTTGCAGGGCTGTGACCTGTGAACAGTCTGGGGCCATTGCATGTCCATCATGGTCTGGTGCCATTTGTGCGTCCATCACTGTCTGGGGTCATTTGTGTGTCTATCATGGCCTGGGGCCATTGCATGACCATCACGGCCTGGGGCCAGTGCATGACCATCATGGCCTGGGGCCACTCTGTGTCCATCATGGCCTGGGACCATCGTGTGTCCATCAGGGTCTGCAGCCATTTGTGTGTCCATCAGGGTCTGGGGCCATTTGTGTGTCCATCAGGGTCTGGGGCCATTGCATGTCCTTCATGCATTTGTGTGTCCATCACAGTCTGGGGCCATTGTATGTTCATCTGCGCCAAGGTCACACGGTTTCACCAGCTGTGCACAGAAGCAGTGCCTGTCTCTGTGCTAAATCGCTCTGTCTGGAGTCCAAGGGTGTCTCCTGGGAGAAATATGCCAACACATTACCTGTTCCAGCCACTCCGTATTTTACAGTAATCACTCACATCTTCCCAAACTGAGAGCTAAAATTCAACAACGCCCATGAAGACGAGCCGTGTGCTGTGCTCCCTGCAGGATGCAAAGACCAATAAGACAAAAGGCCTCTTCACTAGGAGTTCCAATCACAAGGGAAATACTGCCAGACTCTGCAGTTCAGGCTGGTCCTGATGCCTGTTTTAGCTAAAATAGGTGCATGGAAGACAGGCCAAGGAAGATGTGGATGGTCTGGGAGGGTTTGTGAAGAGGTGGCACTGGAGGGGGGGGGGGTTGAGCAGCAGGAGTCCCACAGAGGGGCAGCCTAGGGCACTGCAAGGAGGTTGGAGGGCAGCTGAGCGAGGGCTGACAAAGGTGGGTGGTGGTGGAGGGAGACCCTGGCTAGGGATGGAGAATGGGCTAGAGGCTGGCAGCTGTTCTTCCCCGGGAGGGGATCAGGGTGTGAGCACACTGGGAAAATATCTCCAAGCATACACAGAATTAAGAAGTACAAAACAACAACCTAATAAAGGTGGACAGAGAAGGAAAGGAAATCCTCAGAAGTGTAAACGGCAGGTGAAGGCGTGAAGAGATGTTAGCCTCCCAGTGATCAACTGCAAATCAAAAAAGCCAGGAGATGGCTCTTTTTAAGAGACAGGCAAGTTGTCATAAGGACACCCAGCAGGGGTGCTCATGCAGAACACCCAGACCACCCTGGGTGGACAGCGAGAGCCCCGGGCAGTGACAACCCTGGACTCTCGCCGTCCACCCATGGGATGGGTACACCCAAGGAAATAATCAGTGGAGTGGACAAAGATCTGTGAACAAGAATGTTCATGCCAGTCGCTTATAACAGCAAAGAACTGGAAACGAAAGCAGCAAGGAGGGAATAGTTATAATGACAAAACAGCACGACTGCTCAGCTGTTGCAGTTTCTGGATGATGCTCAGGGTCACAGTGTTACAGGAGCCCAGTGGCTATACGACCATGTGTAAAGGACTTTCAGAGTTTCACAAAGAGCATCGAGAAGAAAGCACCTGAGCTGAGACATTCAAGAGACAGTCATTGCCTTGCAGTTGGTTTCTACTTTATTCTCTGTACTGCTCTGTTCTTTCCCGGCTCTCTATAAAGAACAAGTGCCATGTCGCGATCAGGAAAACTCTCTGAAGAGCTGCATGCTCTCTGGCTGGGTGGGGAGCAGAGGGACCAGCATGCCCCCCAGGGCCTGGAAAGCTGGGTGGCGGTGGGGAGAGGGCTGGCTGCCCATGTCCCTGGACAGCATCTGAGGTCCCAACTCTGCACCAACCTGAGCCCACATAACAGTCCTCGCAGACGCGCCTGGTTTATTTCTCAAGATGTTCATTTGCAGGTTGAATCAGAAAATAGGAACTCCTCCAATCCCCACGGTCTTCGCTGAAATCCGTGCTCCTCCAAGCACAGCCGGCTCGGAACGTCACCTGCTCCCATCGAGGACCCAGGAACCACCAGTTTAGGGACTCATGAACGTATTTCCTGCCCACCTCCTAGCTCCAAACCTTTACCAAACTTCTTACAGCTGTTGATGAATTAATATTTTTGGTAAAATAAACAGCACAAGCTCCTCCTCTGGGACTAGCCAATTTGCTGAATTATAATAGTTAATGCCTTCTTATTAAAAACATCCTTTCCGGTTATCCTTAACATTTCAGGCTTAAGTGGAGCCTAAAATCATCTGAATTCCAACTTCTCGGGTCTCTTCACAGCCCCAGTTGGGTGATGCCTGATAAATTTATGCTTGGATGAATTCGGCTCCCTTAAAAATGTGGCTAAGTCAAAATAACTCAATCCTATGAGGGAAGTGCCAGGAGGCAATGAATTACACACACGTGGAGAGACCCTTCTTTTCCTCTTGTTACTAACCAGTTAATACTCTCATAGCCACTCCCATGCTGGCAGCTGCAGAGAAAAAGTGAAGACAGAATGACTCCTGCAGTGTGCACTGAGGGTAACAAGACAGAGAACTTCAACCCCGCAGCCTGACGGGGCCCTGGTTTAGGCAACGGCAAAGTCCCCTCATTAGAACAGCTTTAACTGCAAGAGCACTTCATCTTGGTGGACCCAGGAGAGGGGACTCAGTGGGGACGGGGAGGGGTGGGACACGAGCAGCCATGACCTTGGCCCCGAGGGGCTACAGGGCACCATGCTGGGCTCCACATTCTTTCTTCTCTCTTCTTTTCTGCCCATCTTCCACCCCGGCCTTTCCTCCCCACTCGGTCCTGGAGTTAGTGACTGTCCAAGGGCCCGAGGGCAAGGGGCTGCTCGCAGTGGCTGTTTAGGGAAAGCAGGACTCAGACCTGCTTAATCTCAACAGCTCTGAAGAATCTGCACTTATAGATGAGGCAACTGGGGCTCAGAGAGGACACGTAAGTGCCTTAGGTCTTGTGCAGTCAGAGCAAGAGCTGGGATGGAGCCCTGCTCTGCATTAGAGTCTGAGAACTAACCAATACCCAATTTTGCCTCTTAGCGTGACAGAGAAGACAAACCAAAGGCCTTGGACAGATTAGGTCAAAAAGAATCTTGGGACTGGTGTCCAGTTCTGCACAGAAGGAGCTTGAAGCTGCCACTCCATCCTAACAGCAACTGAAAAGCTGAACAGACTGAAAAATCAACCTTGCTTCTTGGATCTGTGAGAGAGGAGGACACAGGGCTGACCTCTGCTCCCAAGACAGGAGAGACGGTCAGGCGAACATGGGAGTCCCGGCTTCCCGGAGCAGAGACCTGAGGCGGCCGCAGGAACCAGGGCCGGGTAGGACAGCCTCACCTGTGACTGACAGATTGCTGGAGGCTCAGTGTGGACAACTCGAGAGTTAGAGCCCCAGGGGGCCCAGTCACAGGGGGAACCCACACATTTTTACTTCCAAGAGCTTGACCAAGTTCTCGTAGTGAATGTCTGAGAAAAGAAGACATCCAGATGCAAATAAGCATATTAAAAGATGCTCCACATCACATATCACATGGGAAATGCAAGTTAAAACAACGAGATACCACTGCACACCTATTAGAATAGCCAAAACTCTCACTCATCGCGGGCGGGAACGAAAAATGGCAGCCACTTTGGAAGACAGTTCGGTGGTTTCTTACAAAACTAAATATACTTTTACCATAATTTTCAGCCATCACACTCCTTGGCATTTACCCAAATGAGTTGAAAATTTGTCCACACACAAACCTGCACATGGATGTTTACAGCAGCTTTATTCATAACTGCCAAATGCTGGAAGCAACCAAGACGTCCCTCGGTAGGTGAGTGGATGAGCAAATTGTGGTCCATCCGGACAACGGAATATCATTTGGCACCAAAAAGAAATGAGCTATCAAGTCATGAGAAGACAGGGAGGACCCTTAAATGCATATTACTAAGTGAAAGAAGCCAGTTTGAAAAGGCTACGTACTGTGTGACTCCAACTACATGACCCTGTGGAAAAGGCAGAACTATGGAGGCAGGAAAAGGATCAGTGGTTGCCAGGGATCGGGGGACAAACAAGCAGAGCAGAAGATGTTCAGGGCAGTGTAGCTACTCTGCATGGGACCACACGATGGATGACTTCATTTCACCTTTGTCCAAACCCAGAGAAAGTGCAACACCAGGAGTGAACCCCGATGTAAACCACGGACTCTAGGGGATGCCGACGTGCCAGTGTAGGTTCATCAACTCCAGCAAACGTACCACTCTGAAGGGATGGTGGTTGTGAGGGAGGGGTACAGGGGAAATCTCTGCATCTTCCCCTCAATTTTGCTGTGAACCTAAAATTACTCTAAAAAATAAAGTCTTAAAAAAAAGAAAAAAGCCTCGCAGCTTCTGTTCTAGGCTTTGAGCTCAGGTCTTCTATTTCAGACTAAAGCGTAAAGCCAAAACACAAACCCCCTATTTTTTCCCTGCCAAATCTGTGCAGAAAGTAGAGGGTAAAAAACGTTCTGAGCTTCATGTTTATCCCTCGGCACATCCGGCTCTGTTTCCAGTGCCTCTGCGAGTCTTGCAGGAGGGAGCCCCACGGAAACAGGCAGCGCCTCAGATGTGGGCGCCGACAGCCCAGCTGTCTGGGGCCTGGGACCGAGATTCTGGGCAGCGAGGTTGCGGCGCGGCTGAGGAAGGGGCAGGAAGGGCCTGACGCCCACTGGGAGAGGGAGCACCACCCCACCTTTCACAGCAGTCAGGAGGGAGGGCCATCCTCATTTTACAGAAAAGAAAGATGAACGGAGGCAGGATCTGAACCAGGCTTGGCCCGCTGCATTGTATTCCCACGGGATTTTGCTGATTCCGGATCAGATCTTTGCAAAAAGGAAAATAAACCAACCAAGCTCATCACCCATTTTTCAGAGGTGGGTAGCCTCCATTCTTGGCAGCCCTCCTCGGGAATGAGGGGGTAATTCCCATGCCCCCTTCTCTGCCCTGGCATTCCTGCAGCCCCAGGGGCACAGGGCAGTCGCCTGAGGTCAGGACCGGCTGCAGGGCTGCTACCGCTACCAGCATCCACCTTTCCTTCCTCCTTTCAGCAAAGAGCAACCTAACCCTCACCCGGCCTGCAGCCACCTGGCCAGGACGACACTCCCAGCCCCTCTGCCTGCATGTGCCAACAGGATGCAGAGGGCTACGAGCTGCCGACTGCTCAGCCACGTTTCCATGTGGAAGCTGGCTGTCCCCCGCTAGGCGGGGACTGGCGCCTCTTAGGACGAAGTGGAGGCAACATGCTGAGCGTGCACAGCTGCAGGCCCCCACGGCGCAGCCCCCGATGCTAGTGGGAGGCCCCATGGTCTGGCTCCTCTGTAGCTGACACAGCATGCTTATGCCGTCAGGGACGGGAGCAGCTCCACCAGGAGCTCAGGAGGAAAGACCAAGCCCCCAGCTCAGCCCCCAGGAGGTTCCTATGCATGCTGGCTCAGTCCCCGAGGCTGCTATGATAAACACCACACCCTGGGGCTGAGAGAACTGGCACTTACTCCTCGTGGTTTCGGAGGCTGGAAGTCCAAGATCCAAGTGCCAGCAGATTCCGTGTCTGCTGAGGGCCTGCCTCCTGGTTCACGGACGGCGTCTTCTCGCTGTGTCTTCACATGGCAGAGGATACAGGAGCTCTCCAGGCCTCTTTTATAAAGACGCTAATCTCATTCAATCACCTCACAAAGGCCCCCTCCTAACACCATCACACTGGGGGCTGGATTTCAATGTCTGGATCTGGGGGGACACAACATTCCATCCACTGTACCTGCTCTTCCAAAGAAATCAGTTCTCAGTGCAGAAGCCCCAGCCCCCCAGGGCTCAGACACACATAACTCTGCTTTCAGGCTTGTGTTTAGGGACAGGGATGACAGTCCCATGCCAGGCGTCATGCCATGGCTCCCTTGTAAGCCCCAGTCAGGTCCCCAAAGATCCCAAAGGACAGGTTAGAACTGCTGATGCTGGGAAGCCGATTTGTCATCTCTGAGGGCCAGCCTTGTGGGATGTGCCAGTGAACAGAACACCCCACCCAACAGATACGTCTGTGAAACAGTGAGCGAGAGCCAGCGCTCAGGCAGTGGTTAATTTTATGTGTCAACCTGACTGGGCCATGGGGGCCCAGACATTTAGTCAAACACGATTCTAGGTGTGTTCTGGTTGGGATTAACTTTTTTTTTTCCCTCCCCAAATCCCCCCAGTACATAGTTGTATATTTTCAGTTGTGGGTCCTTCTAGCCGTGGCATATGGGACGCTGCCTCAGCATGGCCTGACAAGTGGTGCCATGTCCGTGCCGAGGATTCGAACCAGCAAACCCTGGGCCACCAAAGCGGAGCACGTGAAATTAACCACTCGGCCACGGGGCCAGCCCCTGGGATTAACATTTGAATCAGTGGACTCTGAGTAAAACAGACAGCTATGTCCCATGTGGGCGGGCCTCACCCAATCAGCTGACGGCCTGAACAGAAGAGAAATGCTGACCTCCCTCAGTTAGGAGCTCCTCCCGCCCGCCTGCCTGGGCTGGAACAGCCTGTCTTTTGTACTCAAACTGAAACATTGGCTCTTCTTAGGTCTCGAACCTGGGGGCTTTCAGGCTGGAACACCATCCGTTCTCCTGGGTCTCCAGCTTGTCGACTGCAGATCTTGGAACTTCTCAGCTTCCATCACTGTGTGAGCCAACTCCTTATAAAATACATGTATTTTATGTATTTGCATTTTATCTACCTATCTATCCATCTGTCTGTCTCCTGCTGGTTCTGTTTCTCTGGAGAACCCTGACTAACACAGCTCAGAAACAGTAAAGCTCTCACTCCAGCAAGAAGCTGGCCAAATTCGATGTGTGTTGTATGCCCACACACAGCAGAGACTTTGTCACCAGCTTTCGATGCTGCTGCCAAATGTTCTCAGTGCATTCAGTAGCTGGAATCCCAGTCATGAAATCTATAACTGATTATGCGGGTCTTAATTTAATCACGTGAGCTCAAAGGAAAAAATCAACATGCAGAGCCAAATACCAGCCGCGATGTGAAGGAAGCAATAGCTTTAGAGAAACAACCTGCGCCCTGCAGACGTTCCATGAAGACTCGCTGTTCTGATGGGCTGGCGCACAGCCTGTCCCCGCTGCCAGCCAGGGCCCAGGCAGGCGCCCAGCACGGTCTCCAGGCAACACTCCAGCCGCCACCACACAAAAGGGATCTAGGAGCTACTCGCTGGAATAACTTCTGTCCACCCATCCTCCAGACAGTTCTGAAGGCCTCTCCTCAGCTATCGGGTCGCTAAAATAGATGTCACTGCAATGGTCCTCACAGCCAGCACCTAGGTGCGCCCCGGGCCTCCCCTGGCCACGGAGAGCACTCGACCCCAACAAGGCACCACTCTGCTGCCCCGTCACCTAACAATCCAGACGCACGTTTCTCGGGAGAATCAGCACCCACCTCCCGGCGACTCGCGGTAACTAGGGTGCTCTGGTCACACTGTGTGCTCACGTGGTGCCTCATCAGGGTGCTGGCCACAGCACGGTGGTGGCGGGGTAGAGAATGAAGGCCAGAGGCCCACGGAGACTCCACAAAAGCCACGGGAAACAGAGGCTCTCACCGTCCGCTCCGTCCTGGGCCTCCTCGGCGACCTGGAGTGGGAGGTGTGGTCAGCTCTGGAGCCGCCTCGCCGTCCGAGAGCCTGGAGAAGTCCTGTCAGCACTGAGCCTGGGCTCTCTGATGTCTAGAGGGTGCAGCACCACGTCCAACTCTGACCCTACCGCAGCCGTGGGGGCCATGGCCCTCCACACTCCCCCGAGCACTTGCACGAAAACACCGACTTGTCTGCTGGGGGGCTCCGTTCAGCCGGGTAACTAAGTGGTGGAAATATCTCTGGATGATTATCACCGTGACTGTTTCCCTAGGAACCACAGTGCACACTGAGTGTGTTTTCGTTTCCAATGTACTATTCGGGGGTCACAGAATTCAGGATAACTTTCTGTGGCCATGGATGTTTAGGGTTTTGGTATTACTAACCTTTGTCCCTGCAGGCAAGATGGAACCATTGCACAGATCACCCTAAGGCCTGGGTCTGGGAAGCCACAGCCACCATGTGCATGGTCCCGCCGTAGACCAGGCACTGAGAAGTGAGCCCCACTCCTGGCAGGAGTGCTGGGGGAGGCAGTGCTGTTAGGCGCAGACCTTCTGGGACAGGGCAGGGAGCCCCTAGGTCCTGTAGGTAGAGGCTGAGTCCCAAGGGCCCCTGGGGGGTGATTCCACTGGGGGGACACGGGGTGCAGTGGGGTGGGGGCTGGGCAGCCTTGCTCCCCTCTCTGTGCCCTCGACCCAATAAGCAGTCCCTCTCGGGCGGGGCGTGCTCCAAGATGCCCACAGCAAGGAAGCAGTTGACTTGTGTTAAAGATGCTTCATTCGTAAGCTCTGAAGAGCTGTTGGCGACACGTGGCGAGCGTTTGGCTGGAAGATAATTTAGGACTGGAGCGTGTGCCACTGGTTTTCTGGGCAGCTCTGTTTCCTCGTCTGCCCACAGTTGGGCACATGTGCCCGACAATGAGGTCTTCCTTTCTCATGAGTTTTATCCTCGTCACCAGATGGAACCACGGTTCTTTCCTGGAGGCTCTGTGACGGCCAACTCCGAGGCTGCAGCACTGAGTCATCCCTCTAGGGTCCCATGCCCTCGATGCCCTCAGACAGGAGGGGATTCTTCATTGAAAAGAGAAACGCCTCATGTCTGCTTAGTCTGAGACCATGGACACATGGCAGGATGAGGACAGCGGTGTCTGAGCGGCTGCAAGGGCTGAAAGCTGGCGGGGTGAACACTGTGGCTTGGACGAGGGGGGAAGCACCCCTCGGATGCCGATTATTGCAGACAACCCTGCTCCTCCTGGTCACCTCCGGGCCATGCAGATGCTGCTTCTCACCATCTGGGTCCCCCGGGAGCAGGCAGGTGGCAGGTGCTCGCAGGCCCTGCAGGCCCTGCAGGCCTTGCACCAATGGTGCTGGCAGGGGAGGTGTGGCTGCTGACCCCGACGGGGCTTGGAGAACAAGGAGCAGAAACCTGGGCCCTGAGAATTTTCATGACTGCGGTTGGCTGGATAATGCCCGGAAGACACCCAAGTCTTGGTCCCCAGACCTGCAGCACCTTCCGCGTGTGTCACCTCCCGTGGCAGAAAGGGCTGTGCAGGTGGGACGAAGGTGAGGGCCCTGAGCTGGCAGAGGCCTGGATTGCGGGTGGGCTCGGTGCAATCACAGGGTCCTCCTAAGAGGGAGGCTGCAGGGTCGGAGGCAGAAGGAGATGAGGGCAGAAGAGACCAGAGCAAGGCACTGTGAGGACGGAGGAAAGGCCACGAGCCAGGCACACTCCAGCCCTACCAGCTGGAAGGCCAGGAAGGGATTCTCCCCCGAGCCCCCACAGGAACCAGCCTGCCGACTCCCAGACAGCATCCCAGTGAGGCGGGGTCGGACTCCTGGCTCCAGGACTGAGAGAGAAGAACCTGTTGCCTCGACCAGGCGGTTTGTGGCGGTCTGTTTCGGTGGCATAGGGAGCACAGTGACCCAGGAGGGAGCTCCAGTGGCATTCCCGAGGGGCCCACGGCCAGCAGCTCCCCATGTAACCAAGTGTCCCTGGGCACCTGCCATGGCCCAGCCCAACCCTCGCCCGCCCGTCAGGCTGGCCAGGGTCCTCCCCTGCCAGCTCGGGCCCCGGTGTCTCTGCACCGCCCCCCGGATGCCGATGGCAGCCGTCTCTGCCCACGGCCCCCGTGCCGCGGCCCGCCGGCTCCTCGCCGCCCTCTCTCCCTGTGGGGGGCGGGGGGCGGAGCGCAGGAGGGCCCCGCCCCGGCCCGTCTGGGTGCAGCGTGGGGCCGGGAGCCGGCGCAGCCCCGGTGGGCCGACCGTCCAGGCGACACCACCCGCAGGGGCCGGCGTCCGACAGGCGCTCTCCGCCCCAGCCGGGGCCTGCTCAGCGGGGCAGGGGCCCTCCCGGAGCCCCGCGTGCCCGGGGTGCGCGGCTCCTGTGAAGCACGAAGCGGCGCACGTGGCAGCGTCAGGGCCGCCCGCTTCGGCTCGGGGGCTCCGGACACTCGGGACGGTACTCACTCTCGGCAGAAGAGGGGACACGCCGCCGTCCCAGGACCGCGCCCGGAACCGCCCGAGGCGGCACCAGCGGGGGACCGCGCCCCGGAACCACCGGAGGCGGAACCAGCGGGAGGCCGCGCCCCGGGCTGCTCCTGGGCGAGCAAAGGGACAGAGGGCCTGGTGCTGGGCTGCTCGGGGAGCGGCCGGCGGGCTCCTCTCCTGCACCTGCCGTGTGGGGCGAACGGGGCGGCGCGAGGACACACCGCGCCGCGGGCAGAGCTCCACGCCTCGGCCTCACCGCGGAGGACCAGCCCCAGCGGTCAGGGGGTGGACAGAGCACCAGCGCACGACCGAGGACGGCGAACAGAGCCGGGGGGCGGAGGTGATTTGCTGCCCGGCCACCCCTGGGGTCTCTGTTGCGTTCTTCCATCCGGACACCTGAGCAGCCCACTGAGCGTGGAAGACACAGGATTTACCATCTTGGCCCACCCAGCCCTGGGCAGGGGACTCACTGCGCGCCGAGGTGACGCCTGTGCAGACAACGTGGGGCATACACACAGGGGAGTATGTTCTGCCTTTAAAAGGAAGGAGAGCCTGACACCTGCCTCAACATGGACGAACCTGGAGGTCGCAGCCTGAGTGGAATGAGCCAGTCACAGAAGGACGGATCCTGTATGACTCCACCCACGTGAGGGCTCAGAGTCGTCCAGTCACAGAGACACAGAGCAGACGGTGGGTGCCAGCGGCGCAGGAGGGCGAGGGGAGCTGGTGTTTAATGGGGACGGACCTTCAGTTTGGGAAGCTGAGAAAGCTCTGGAGACGGATGGTGGGCACGGCTGCACAACAGTGTGAACGTACTTAATACACTGAACTGTGCACTTGAAAATGGTCAGGATGGCAAATTTTACATACATTTTACTACACACACAAAGGTGATGACACTGGGAGTTTCCTCCTTCCTGTGCAGCGCACTCAGCACCCACCGTGTGGCTGGGTGTCACGGGGGACCCCGCACTTGGGAGCGGCCAGCACACAAACGTGTTTCACCACACATCACTGACACAGGGATCATTACTTTCTAAACCGGTAACTGGTTTGGTGAGACACACCTAGTGGTGTGAAGTGATGTTTCAGAGAACGGGGAGGAGGTGGGTGGGGGTATGAACCGTGGTGATGTGGAGACCAGTGGGCGCCTGGGAGGATTCTGCAAGGGCCCGGCCTGACTCCAGGGATGACGCCACCAGGAGAGGCAGCCCTAACGCCTCCTGTTTCCTGATTCTCATGTAAATGATTCCCTCCCGCATACTGTATGGGGTTGTTGCTACTCAGAAAATCCAGACACCTCCAGTGTCTTTTCAGAAGCAGAATCCAAGACGTGGCCTGGTGAAGACAACTGGAAATGATAGCTCAGGAATCAGGCACCCAAACAACGAAGGAAGCCAAACCAATTTCCTAAAATTTACATTTAAATTTAATCTGCAGTCAGGGTCACCACACTCCGGGTAAAGCCAGCTAACAGCGAATGTTCCGGGAGGAAGCAAGACATTGCCATGATGAGCTGACCCACCGGACGTGCTCCGGGCATAACCTCTGGACCGCGGAAGGGCTCTGAGGCTGGGATGATGAGCTGCTCTGCCCAGAGGCTGGAAGGCAGAAGCAGGGCACCATCAAGCAGAGGGGCAGGCAGGACGCCCCCCACCACCCCATCAGGAAATGCAGGCCAACACTCAGCTTCGTCCTTCAGATACAGTAACACCCTCTCTTCTAACCCACCAATCCAACAGCACAGAGCCTTCCCCGAATGTTTCCTGAACCTTCCACTACGCACTCAGTGCACAAACAAGGACAGGCTTTGGAGAACATTCTAGCGGAGAATTACACTTCTGCCCACGTTCTGTGCCAGCATTCTCACCCGACACACAGAAGGGGGCAGGAAGGAGCCCCAACACCTGGATGAAGCCAGCCCTGGGTTTACCTGAGCTGGAAGCCCGGCCCTGGCTCTGTGCCCTGGAAGAATGCCCAGGCCACAGGTCACGTCCCTGTGGCCCAGGACTCGGGACTCGAGGTAAAGCACACAGCTCTCTAGACCCTTCCCACACCAAGTGTTTCAGCTTCAGGTTGACCGAGCGTCCGGGGCCTGACGTTGGAGAGAGTCAGCGGAGAAGGCCTGCTCAGCAGGCCTCGCTGCGTTCTCGAGGCTGGCTGTAACTTGGAGCCTGCGCTGTCAGTGCACAGCTGCCGGCCTGTGTGCCCTCACTCGGGGGGTCACTCGAGGCGCCTGTCAACAGCGCGGGAGAGCTGGGTCCTGGACATCTAAGACCACTACTCGGCGTGCGCTCCCTCGGCCCAGCTGCCTCTGGCCCCAGCCCCACCCCCTCTTGTCCCCGCTGCCTGGCCAACCCCTCAGCCCCTGTCCTGTCCACGCCGCCCGCCCGGTCCGGGCCCCAGCCGCCCCCGTCCCCGCTCTAGCCCCGGCGCGCTCACCCGCTCCTCCTCGGCGCGGATGTCCGGCATGGTGCTCAGGCAGAGGCCGACGGCGGTGACGGCCACGAAGGCGACGGACACGCAGGCGAAGAGCTTGCCGGCCGGCCCCGAGTGCGGGTTGTCCACCACGTCGCGCAGGCGCCGCCGGCCGCGCGCCAGCCGCCCGCTGGGCCCCAGGGCGCGCTCCGGGCTGCCCGGCGCCCCGCGCCCCGCCGGCTCCGCGCCCTGGGCCTCGGCGGCCTCCTCCTCGCGGCGGCGCAGGCGGCGCAGGCAGCAGCGCTCCAGACGGGCCTCGTCGATGCCCCAGTAGGCCAGCTCGTCGCGGAAGGCCAGCGCGCACGGGCCCCGCAGCAGGCGCAGCTTGCCGGCGCGCAGCAGCGCCACGATGGCGCGGAAGGCGCATGGGCTGCGGTCGAAGAAGAACTCGTCGCGGCTCACGTCGTAGTCGTCGCACACGCGCAGCAGCTCGTCGTGGCCGCGACAGGCCCGTAGGCGCTCCAGGCGCGCGAGGGGACAGCGGGCCAGCGCGGCCCAGGCCAGGCGCACCCTGCAGCCGCCCACGTTGATGATGACATGCCGGGCGCGGGCCCCGCCGCCGCCGCCGCCCGGAGGCTCCAGGGCGGGGGGCTCCGCCTGCCCCGGGAGCAGGGCCATGGCCCCATGCGCTGGGCCGGGGCGCATAGGCCGGGTCAGGAGGCTGGGCCTGCAAAAGGAACGGAGCGCGCGTTAGGCCGCGCTGTGGAGCCCGGGGAGCACCCTGACCACACACGACCCGGGCCGGGGACCGAACCGAACCGAACCGAGCGCTCTCTCGGCCCACGCACTTGGTTCTTCTCTCCTGCAGACCTGACGTCTACCGAGGATCCAAAGGGGGGACCCCTCATGCTTTCCAGCAGACCCTGGTTAAGTGGCACCCTGTCTTAATCTGTCTCGGGGAGACAAGGGAAACGGCCAACTTTGGGCCGCAGAACAGGAAGTACAAGGAAGCCGGCCTTGGGGACGCGGCCTCGGGAGGTCTGGCCACGGGTGGGTATCAGCCTCTTAGCTGCCGGGCACGAATAGGGAGGCGGCTCCACGTGTGAGAGATTCAAGAAGCGTCAGCCAACAGCCAAGTGCCGCAAGGACGTTGTTGGGATTCGCATCAGAGGGAACCCACTAAAAAAGACATTTAAGAGTAATTGAGAACCCCTTGCACTACACACGACTTTAAGGAATTTTTTAAAGGTATGAGAATGGTATTGCTAAGAACGGGAGTTCTGTCTCTTAGGGCCCACAGTGAGGTATTCGCAGCGAAAGATGTCTGGGGCCTTCCCTAAGTGGGTCTCCCTGGACTGTGCAGACAGACCTTCTTCCTGCTTTTCACAGCCGGGGCGTTGAGTGATGGGGACCCTGGGGCTCATTAGACTTTCTCTCCACTTTTAGGCATGTTTAAAAATTTCCATAATAAAAAAGGTTTTGTTTTTCTTTTTAAAAAGCTTCCAGATAATTTTGCACACAGCTGGTGTTGAGAGACACTGTCTGGAGACAGACACTTAGTGCCTGCTTCTCCTGCTGCCTTGATTTCTCTAAATCAGAGGTTCTTATCTGTTGTCCATGGAGATTCTTCAGGGTGTCCACAAGCCTAATAAAACTACATGCAAACACTTGTGTATGTGCAATTTCTTTCCTTTTTTTTCCTGAGGAAGATTCACTCTGAGCTAACATCCACTGCCAATCTTTCCTCTTTTTGTGTGGGTCACCGCTACAGCATGGCCACTGACAGACTAATGGTGTGGGTCCACACCTGGAATCCAACCCTGGGCCACTGAAGCGGAGTATGCCAAACTTAACCACTAGGCCGTCTAGGTTCGCCCTATGTTCACATTTTTCTAATGGAGGGTCCTCAGACTCTCTAAGGGATCTATGGCCCGCAAAGCTTAAATCCATTGCTCTAGACATTCAAAGAAAGGAAAAGATCTTGGGAGCATAGGAATTGCCAACCCAGGTAGCCTTTCAGAGATGCTGAATCTGTGTCCGCTGCACTAACTGGCAGATACTTAGGGCATTCTCCATTGGACGCCTGCTCTGGAAGACGTGGGCCAGGGCGAGAGTCCAGCCAGGTCTCTTACACGAGTGATGACTCATTTGACTCCATGACCAGGTTCAAGGATCTCACAGAAGAAATACTAAATACTATTTCTCTTCCTAATGAGCATCTGTCCTGGCATGAGCAGAGACTGGCAACCACAATTCCTAAAAGCATAGCTTACGCAGCACTCATTAAAGGGACACTTCACGAACACATAAATTAGGCCAAATCATTTTTTGGCCTGAATATGAACATTTTAACTTTCATGGTGAATTTTGCCACATTTGCACTTTACGTTCATTCCTCTGCCCAGTGCCAGGTCACCCCCTTTAAGTCTGTGTATCTGTCTGGAAATAGGGTCACTGACTCAGGAACCACCTCAAAGAGGGTCCATAAGTCAGCCAAGGCTTTTGACCTTCACGGAGACAGCTGCGGCTTCTCCTCCATGCTGCTGAAGGGCAGTCCTCCTCCCCCAGAGCGGCTGCCTAAGATGTCTCTCTGCTGGCTGACACGGCGAGGCCAGGTGCTCTAGCTCTAGGCACCTCTGTGTACTCGGGCAACGGTGACAACAGCAAAGAAAGCAGGCAGATCCCAAGCCAGGGCCACGAACTCTAAAGACATCGGACAGTGCTTATGACAGGCCCATCTCCCAGAGAGGAAATCTCGGACGTCAGACGAGGCGGTAACCTGGAGAGGAGAGACACAGTACCAGCTCAGTGTTCTCAAAGCATGCGCTGTGGGCCAACAGCATCAGAGTCATCAAGGAACCTGCAAAAACTGCACATTCCTGCCCAACACTTAAAATTCTGAGTGACTGGAAAATTGTATAGTAAGGAGCTCCAAAAACCCATCCCTCTACCAAAGCAACAAAAAGCTGGTAAAAACCATCAGAACTGAGTCTTTTGTAACTCTGGAAATTAACCAAAGGCTTGCAGCAGCCAGGGGAACACTGAAAAAACACGGCTGACTCGGCAACAGCAGCGAGCTCGGCAGCATTTGAACACCCGGCTCCCAGCTCAGCGTCGTCACCCTGAGGACGACAGCCTGGCATCCCGGTACCAGGAATGCACCAGAAGGAGGAGACGGACCTATTTCACAAGGAAATGTGATCATTTATTCTGACCTGAAGGACCGGCTCAGAAGGCTTGCCTCTCTCCCCTAACTTGGGACTCTTCAGCGCTAACATGCCACCTGGGCAGTTTGTCAAAATCATTTCCAGGAAAATGTTTTACCTATTTCTACCTGAGGCAACTGATAACAGTTGAGCAAATGACAGATTAACCAGGAAGCTCGGGAGGAGAGGCTGGGGAGTGAGGTGTTTGGGGAATAAGGGCTTGGAGAAGCTTCTCCCGATTGCTGGAAATCTAGGACATGCAGGTGCCTGGGGCCATGCAGGTGCTCAGGAAGGCCCTGAGAAGGAAGGCCCTCCCTCTCTCCCCCACCCCGCACCTTCAGACTGCACAGCAGGAGGGGAAGGGGAAGAAAGAGTGTGAACTGCGTGCTGAGTGTTGAACATGAGCCGCCCACCACACACACACAGCCCATCTGCAAGGCTGGTTTGCTGTTGCTTTGGTTCCAGGCATTTAAGAGTCTCTGTCTAATCATTTGCTGACCATTATGTTAATGGAACAGAGATATCAGTGGCCACACAAGACAGAAATTGCAGACTTTGCATAATTAGTTCAGAAAAGTCACGAAAACAAACAAAAACACCTACACAGACCCTGGGGAGGGGAGAGTCTGACAGAAGAAACGCAGGGGTGGATCTTCATGACCTTGATCAGGTGGTGCTTCCTGAAATACGATATTGCACAAGTGGCGAAAGGAAAAGAGATATGCCAGACTTCGTCAAAATTAAACTCCTTTGTACATTAAAGGACTTTCAAGGAAATGAAATGACAATTCACAGAATAGGGAAAAAATTGCAAATCATATATCTGATAAGGGTCTAGTGTCCAGAATATACAGAGAACTCGACACCTTAACAACAAAAAGACAAACAACCCAATTAAAACATGGGAAAAGGACGAGAACAGACATTTCTCCAAGGAAGACACAAAAATGGCTGAAAAATACATGAAAAGATGCTCCACATCATTAGTCATCAGGGAAATGCAAATCAAAACTACCAGATACCACTTCACATCCATTAGCATGGCTATAATCAGACAAATGGAAAAGCAGCGTTGGAGACGATGTGGAGAAGCTCGAACCCCCACGCCGCTGTGGGGACGCGAGACAGTGCAGCTGCTGTGGAAACAGTCAAGTAGTTCTTCAGAAAGGTCAACAATTCCACTCCTAGGTATACGCCCAAGGGAAATGAAAACGCCATCCACAGAAAAACTCATACATGAATGTTCACAGCAGGATTATTCACAATCGCCAAAGGTGGGAACACCGGACTGTCCATTGACTGATGATGGACAGACAAATTTGATCTATCTATACATTGGGACATAATTCAGTCATAAAAAAAGAAGTACTGATCCACGCTACAACATGGATGAAACTTGAAAACATCGTGTAAGTGAAAGAAGCCAGGCAGAAAAGGTCTCGTGTGAATCCATTTATAGGAAATGTCCAGAACAGGCAAATTTGTAGACAGAAAGCAGGTTAGCAGTTGCCAGGGGGTGGGGGAGGGTGTGATGGGAGTGACTGATGAATGGGTATGGGGTTTATTTTAGGGTAAAGAAAATGCTCTGGCATTAGATAGTGGTGATGATTGCATAACATTGTTAATATACTAAAAACACTTAATTGTACACATTAAAATGGTTGAATGGTAGACTTTATGTTATCTGAATTTTATCTCAATTTTTTAAAAATAAAAAAAATTCTGAGTGAGTTGGCCTGGGGTGAAGTCCAGAACTATGCATGTCACAGAGCATGTCTAGTGACTAAAGTCTGAGCCCCAAAGCTTCAACTGTCAACATCAAGACTTTCTGTCGTCATGTTAATGATTTTATACTCCAACCACTGCCAGGTGAAGCTGAAACCCACCGCCCGGCGGCTCAGGAGTTGTCAAGCCAAGAGGCATCCACGTGGATGTGCTCAGCATGCAGCCCACCAATGCCCACCTGACCCAAGAGTGGGACTCACCTGAGACTTGAGCAAAGGGGTTGGGGCGGGGGTAGAGCCTAAACAAGATGCAATCAGCTAGCTCGACTTGGCAGCTAGGTCTCACCTGCCAGTAAAGAATTTGAGAGTTTCTTGTGGATGTGAGAAAAGTTGCCTTAGGGGTATAACTGCATGAAGGGAGTGAGGAAGAAGTTTTCACAATCACTGGGACCGTGTGTGCCCTGACCTTCAAAAGCCAGCTCATTGCAGAAATGAGGAGAAAGTGACCACAATCAGTGCATTGTCCAGTGAATGTCTCACCCGTATCTGCTGTGTCACCTGATCACCTGGCGATGCTTTGTGGGGCTTACAGTCTGGGGGCCCACGCACCCAGCGCCTCCAACACCACAGTCAGGTCTGTGCAGGGAAAGCAGAGGGTGCTCGGGAGGGCACCCAGGGAGCCCAGGACAGCCAGGAGGGCTTCTCAGAGACTGCTGGCTGGGCAAAGAGTTGGGGAAATTTGGAAGAAGTTGTGCTGAAGGAGGGAGATCTTATTTTACTTAAAAGGGACCAGTTGTTTAGGTCATGGGAACTTGTTGCAGAGGTTTCCTGCGCTGTTTCCTCAAATCGAGGACTCCCGGGGATTCAAGGCTCTGAGTGGGCTCACAGACTGAACTCCAACGAGGAGCAAGGCCTCAGAGCACACTGCGCCTGCAACAGCAGGCAACGGCAGCAGTGCTGTTGAGGACATCTCACTGGGGCCTGCGCGTGGTGCTCACATGCCCTGCTGTCTCTCCAGGGACATGAGGCCAACTGGGAAGGACAGAGTGGTCTGTGGTTCCAGGAGCGGCTGGCAGAGAGAAGGTGCCAGCCTGGCGCCCAGGCTGAGCCGAGGCTTGCCTTCAACAGTGCAGATCAGCAGCCTGCCAGAGGGAGAGGCTGCTCGTCTGCCTTCACAAAACTGCTGAAATCTGCGCTGAGACCAGCAGCTTCCACCCGGAACACAAACATCAAGCTTCACCCTAAGGAACAGAGCAATCACCCGCCTTACACGACAAGCACCATGCTGGAAAGCCGCATGGCTGTACACAGCGCTGATGCCTCTGCTTTCTCATGTCCCCCTGGGGTCATGATCTAAACATGCAGAACAGGTTGACTGACTCTCTGAAGCCAAATCAAACATGAATTCCAAATTCTTGGTAGGTAGGGATGAATAATCGTTAAACAATAGGATACACTGCGCTAGAACCTGGAACTCTTGCTGGAAAGGGTTTTCTTCCCCCAAAATATACATTTACAAATATAAACATAAATTATATGTTACTTTGTGTTTTTAAGTCAACTTCTTGTTGACTTAAGAGACTTCTAAGGTACTTCTGGAACCCTGAAGCACATTCCCCATCCCCAGCCTAGAACATAACAGACTCTGAAGTGCTGTTCGTTTTAAGAAAAAGACCGACAGCTCGATAGAAAAGATGGGCAAATTGTCATAAAGTTGACAGTAAAGCAGAAAAATAGCCTTTAAACATATGAAAACATGCTCAACTTCATTCGTAATAGCAAAATAAGCATTTCAAATTACCACAAGGTATTATATTGGAATAGATGACAAAGTGTGATGATACACTCTGTTGTCAAGGATGTGGGGTCTACCAGACGCATTCAGTTTTGCTGGATAGTAGATTGGTACCACCATCGTGAGAAGAGGTAAGGGTCTGAACTAACCCCACAGGAAGCAGGGACCTTTGTAGGACTACATCCTCAGCGAAAGGGACAACTAGGAAAAATCTACCTATGGGGACAGGAAGGTTGTAAGACTTCTCTGCCTGGATCTAGGTAAAAAATGAGACCATGTGTCTGAAGCCACAATGGGTTTGAGGTTGGAATTTTGGTCTGTGAAACCCACAGGTAAGAACTTACGCCGATAGAAGTAGTCTCAGGGTGGTGTTAGAACCACACACATAAGCAGCCCAGAGCCGCGGTTCTCAGCTGGGGGTGACTCTGCCCCTACTGGGCATTTGGCCAGAACTGAGGACACTTTTGGTTGTCAGGACTGGGTGTGACTGCAGGTAGCGGGTAGAAACCAGGGGTGGTCCCAAGCCATACAGAGCACAGGACACAGCCCCAGAACTAAAGGCTGGGCCCCAGCCCAGAATGTCAGTAGCGCCACTGGCCTGGAGGGACAGACTCTCAATTCAAGCCCGTGGATTCCCACGATGAAGCCCCAGTGAGGATGGATTTACAGACCAAAGTTATAAAACACACATGATAACAACCCACATGAGCAAACAGCAGCAGAGACGTGAGTAATAGGTTTGGCTCCTAGGAACTTCAGATAATAGAATTATCAAAAATAATTAAAGACATGAAAGAAGGAATTAAAAACACCAGAGAAAAAAGATATTATCAAAAAGACCAGGATGGGGGCTGGCCCCGTGGCCGAGTGGTTAAGTTCGCGCGCTCCGCTGCAGGCGGCCCAGTGTTACGTTGGTTCGAATCCTGGGCGCGGACATGGCACTGCTCATCAGACCACGCTGAGGCAGCGTCCCACATGCCACAACTAGAAGGACCCACAACGAAATATACAACTATGTACCGGGGGGCTTTGGGGAGAAAAAGGAGAAAAATAAAATCTTTAAAAAAAAAAAAAAAAAAAAGACCAGGATGATGTGAGTAAGAAACAAAGCTGCTGGAAATGAACAAATGCAGCTGTAGACGAGGTTGAAAGCAGAGAAACTGGGATCAGGTAGAGGCACTCCCTCCCAGGAGGCCTCCCATACAGTCAACAGGAGACAAACATTACAGAAAAAGCCACACATGCAGAGGAGGAAGCAAAATTCCCAAGGTCTGTTCGCCAGGAATCCCAGAAGAAGAGGCAAAAATAAACCAAGGGAAGAAGATGCATCAGGATTGGGAATTTACCAGTGCTCAAGATGGAAGACTCCCAGAGTGCCAAATAGGATAAGGAAAATCCCACGCCTGGTGCTGTATAGGGAAACCTGGGAGCCTTAATCCTCAAATAAATGTATCCAGGGGAACTGGATGGTTTTTCAGCTTGGGAAGTAAGGAAAGCTTTCGTCTTTCTACTTCTGGGGAAGATGCTCTTCAGGGCTGAACCCCACTGCGGCCCGCACAGCCTCCCCGCTCTCCATTAGCCACACTATTTTCAGCCTGAATCCCTGTAGCATTTGGTAACTGGGGCTGGGACACACTCCAGGGTCATGGACAGAAAGGGCTGGGCGGCCAGGGTCTGCTCTTTCTGCGGCAAATGCATTGGAGGCAAGGAGAGGCTGCCTCCCCCACTGGCTGTTTCCTCTCGAGCCCTGCTCCTGGCAGGCGCACACCCGTCCTCAGAGCTGCCGAGCCCGCTGCTCACACAGGCTGCTGCGGGAAACAGCGCCAGGCAGTGCTGGCGGCTTGCAGAGGAAGCAGAGAACACAGGCGGGGGCGTGGAGGTGCCAATTAGTGATGGTCTCTCCTGGGGGGGCGAGGAGGCCACGCTGGCAGAGGTGTGAATGTGAGCGTGAGCGTGTGTGCAGGGCTTCCTCGTCCAGGCGAAAGGAGAGAAAAAACAGGCCTGGTTTGGAATGGGATGCCAGGCATCAGAAGGCCAATCCACAGCTGAGGAAACATTTATTCTGTAACTGAATCTACCATTTTGTATTGAGACTTAAAAATGTTAATGGGAACAGACTACAACCTCTTTATTGACCACGAAGTTTGGATTTCACCCAAAGAAGGGAAGTATTCTTTTCTAGGAGAAATTTCTTTCCTTGTGCAAAAAGAGATAGAGCTTTCTCATTAGAGCAGCTGACCTTTAAAATGAGACTCTTGATATACTCGGGCAGATGGAGCGCCGCTGATGGGAGCCCCGCCATGGTCCCCACGTCTCTGGGGCCCTCACGTGCCCCTGGGCTGTACACCTGCATCTCTGTGCCCGGGGCTTCCTCTGGCCACCAGGGTCCATCCTGCCCACCCAGCACAGGCCAGGGATGCCTGAGCCTTAGCGCTCCCCGGAGCAGCCTCATGGTGACTGAAGGAGCTAGGCGGCATGGCCCCCAGGGGCCCCACTGTAGACTGGCTCTGCCTTCCCGTCCCTGTGTGGCTCCCGACTGCTGGGCTGGCTTTCCTGGGATGACTCGCCAAGGAAGTCACCTGAGCCCTTTATCAGGATCTGCTCTGGAGTAATCTGAACCCAGAGTCGGGAAGGGTGAGGCCAGCACTGCATTTCGAGACCACGGTTCCTGGAACTTTATGGAAAGAGAAACATGCAGGGAAAAAGGTCTGAAAGAGCATGTTACCAAGAGTCTCATTCATCCTTTCATTCGCTCAACCAACGATCGTCCGGCACGTCCTATGCACCAAGAGCCGCGATTCAAGGATGCAACCTGCTGTCTCTTATTGTAGAAAGAAAAGGGATTCAATGACACTATCTTCGGCCACTTCGCTGGGTCTTTTATAGGAATTAGTCTACTTTATGATACTATGTCTGTGAACCGACAGTGCCCAACCTTTGCCCTGCCGATCACCTGCTTCTCTAAGCAACTTAGGGTGCAAATAATTTACCATCCAAACTGGGACACTCTCTGGAAGGCAGGGTGCTGTTAACAATGACATGGGCCGACCAGAGTAAATGAGAGGGAGGTTACCTGCCCCGGGAAGAGCAGAGGGGACCGGCGTGGGATGCGGGAGGGAGGATGGTGGGAGAGGGAGTCTGCCACCCTAGTCATGGCCTGCCTGCGTCTTGGATCCCCAATTGTGAATAAGTGATTTGAGGGCTAAGATGGGACCAGAGCAGAGGAAGGGAGGCACTGTGGGAATTGTGGTTGAGCTGGTCCGGGCTTCTCACTGAGGCTGCGCCCATACTTAATGCCTCAGGGGAAGGCAGGATGGGGGGGGGAGGGGGAGGGGCTTGAGGGAGTGGCTGGATGTGCAGAGGCAGGCGAGGGAGGGCAGGGAGCCGAAGGAGAGCACAGACCTTCCTGCACTGACCCCTGGTTGTGAAATGCACATTGCGCATGGCTGTTCACTGTATGCATTCAACAAACACTCATGGAGAACGTGGCAGATCCCAGCAAAGCTCTAAGTCCTTACAAATCAGCTGACATCCTACAGGCAGGCAGGATTATTGTCCACCTTCTATGCTGAAGGTCACTGAGACACAGGGAGGTGAGGTAACCTGCCCAGGGTCACCCAGCAGACGAGGCAGAATAGCCCGGCTTCTGTCTGCTCTCACCCTGGAGGGGGCGGCTGTGGTACCGAGGTTTCCAGGGGCACAGAACATGAACAGCCAGCAGTGGTGGCCTGTCGGAGGTGCAGCTCCCAGGCCAGTCCCCACCTGCTTTCTTCTCACCACACGGCCGCCCTGAAGGCGGAGCATGGGTGCAGCAGGCTGAACTCTGTCCCCCGAAAAGACCTAATCCCCAGCATCTGTGAATGTGACCTTATTTGGAAAAAGGGTCTTTGCAGAGGCTGTCGAGTTAAGAGGAGGTTGCTGTGGGCCTAACCCCGTGACTGTCCTCACAGGGGGAGGAGACAGACACACAGGACAGAGGCCACACGACGTTGGAGGCGGGGCGGAGGAGGATGTGGCTGCAAGCTGAGGAGCGCCCAGAGCCCCCAGAAGGTGAGGAGGCAGGAAGGATCTGCCCTAGAGGTTTCAGAGGGAGCGCGGCCCCGCAGACGCCCTGATTCTGCTCTTCCCGCCTCCAGACTGTGGGAGAATACATTTCTACTGTTTGAAGCTCCTGTTTTGGGTGCTTTGTTACCGCAGCCCCGAGAAACCAATACAAGGGGTAAGGGTGAAAAAAGACCATGTTTTCTTCCAGGCAGAAGGCAAAGCACAGACACAGGCATCCACAACACCATTGCACCAAAGGAAACGGAAGAAATTGTCTACCGCACCCACCAAGGCCTCCCACCGTTGCTGCACCCCACGCTGGGGTTTCAGCCATTGTTTTTCACCAAAAGAATTGAACTTTGGTTTGGCGAAGGTCCCGGGTCAAGTTTTCATGTTCAATATTCCATTTATAACTGTTAGTCAGCATTCTTCCCACCCAGTCTCACTCCCCTCCTAGGAAAATAATCAAGTTCTGTATGAGTCTGGCTGAATACTCGTAAATAAGTTAAGTGGCTCTAGGACCCCTCAAGCAGTTTGAAATAAATTGTGGCTTAAACTAAGTCACAGGTGTAATTCCATTTGTGCTGGTCAGCCTGCACCGTTATCCTGGAGCCGCTGCAGAGATGCACATCCTTGCCACCCCGCCCCAGAACAACGGAGGTGCAGGGGACTGTCCAGCACCCAGACACCTCGTCCCAGGAAGTGGCAGCAAGTGCGGGTTTTCCTACACAGGAGCGTGTGAACATGAGATGGAGGACAATGACAGCACGAGCACCACAGAGACTCTCTGGCAAACATAATGAATAAAGAGAAGTTGCTGAGATATGATGACACTGACAGCTCTGAATCAAAATCGCTCAGAATTTCTACGGGCGTTCATTGGGGGCGCTCCCTTACACAAACGAGGCCTCACTCGAGGTGGGCGCTCTGTACATCCAGGGGTCTGTAATTTACATGAGCGCTGCCAGGATTCACACAAGCTGCTCTGGAGACCAGGTCATTATCTTTAAGGAAAGATAGCCCAGGGGGCCAGGGAGTTCCCAGACCAGGGCTCTCAACCAGGGTCCACTCTGCCCCCCAGGGGACATATGGCACTGTCTGCAGACATCTCTGGTTGTCACGACTGGGGGACCACTGGCATCAAGAGGGTGGAGGTCAGGGGTGCTGCTCAGTTCCCTGCAGGGCCCAGGACGGCCACCACAGAGAGTCACCCAGCCAACGTCAGGGGTGCAGAGGCTGAGACCATGCTCATACTCATCAGTCTTACCGAGTAAAGAACTCACTGAAGCAGCCGTACAAGGAAAGAGACGACAGAAGCTAGACATCAGTTTAGATGCTGGGAGACATCACCAGGCTGTTGAGGGGACACAGAGGACCAACAGGCTGCCACCAAAGCAGGGCATCACGCGAGGAAGAAGCTTGAAGAGTGGTTTGATCTCAGCTTAAAAGCCAACTGCTCGAGGATCTAAAACACGTCTCACACTAGAGATGTTGCAAGATAATTAACTCGCCAATTAAAGGCTTTGTAAGTTGTTCCCTGCCTCCACCTTGGTTTGGGTGTCTTCATAAATTGGGTTCACACCTGTTTACCTTTTCCCTCATCTCTTCTCGACATCAGCCACCCCAGGGCCAAAGGGGTTGGTTTGTGGGAAAGGGGAGCCATGACTCGGACCTTTCTCAAAGACTGTCCCAACCTTCTTGCTGGTCTTGTCTTCTTCCAGATAGGCACTTGGCTTTGTAGTCAAAACACTTAACCTCTGAGACGGCACAGCTTCACAAGAACAGACACGTGAGACGGGCCATGTGACAACAAGGAAGAAGTGATGCAAATAAGAAACGCTTTTCTTCCACCGACCAGCATACAACTGTGGCTGAGACAATTCAGAGTAAAAATGCATGAGCCTCATGACAGTGAAGAGGTCACAGGCTAATATTTGGTGAGCCACTAAATGTTTTGCCTTTGAATTCTTACTGTCCTACCATGACAAACACTATATGAATTAAGATAAAAATCACCTAAGGGTTAAAAACAAAGAGCCAAAGTAGATAACTAATTTTAGACAAAATAAGACTCTAAGGAGATTTTCACAGTCTTAAAATAAAGACAAGTACTATTAGAATCATTCCACAATTTCTTTCTGGTTGTTAAACTCATATGTATTCAATTATTTTGTTTTAAATGGTTTTATATTCTATACGTCAAAGTTACACAAATTACAAAAGCCTTCTAAAGTGTATATATGAACAGAACTGAAAACTTGCTAATTACATCTATTTTTAGCCATGTTATTGACAGAAACATTGACAATTATTTTTCAGTTACGATTTCTGAGAACCACATATAGTCTCCAAATCTATAAGACACATAGGAATTTGGTAACTAACAACTCTTATCCACAAAGCAAGGTGTATACGGCAGAGCTGTATATAACTACCCCCAAGAATTTTTTAAATCAAATTTTTAATTTTGAGATTGTAGAGATCCCATGTACCTTTTACCCAATTTGCCCACTGGTAGCATCTTGCAGAACTGCAGCCCACTCTCACAACCAGTATGCTGACACTGACACAGTCCAGACGCAGGGCATCCATCACCCCCTGACACCCTTTTATAGTCACACCCACTTCCCTCCCTCCCACCCATCCCCCCACACCCACCCCAGCAACCACTGAAACCACGAATCTGTTCTCCATCTCTATACTGCTGTCATTCCAAAAGTGGTATATAAATGGACTCACACAGTTATGTAACCTTCTCGGATTGGTTTTTTTCACTCAGCATCACTCTCTGGAGACCCAGCCAGGTTGTTGCTGTATCAACAGTTCACGCCTAGTGATCTCTTGCCTATGGATGTGCCACAGTTTGTTTAACCATCACAAGTTGAAGGACATCTGGGTTATTTCCAGGATTTGACTATCATGAACAAAGCTGCTGTAAACATTTCCATGAAGATTTTTTTTTCCTCTGGGATAAATGCCCAGTGAAGCAAAAGTTTTTACTTTTGATAAAGCCCAATTTATCATTTCTTGTATTATTGACTGTGTTTTTGGTATCAAGAATAATTTTTCTAGTCCAACATCCCAAAGACTTTCTACCGTTCTTTTTCTAGAGTTTGTAGTTTTACATTTTAAGTCAGGGATCCATTTTGAGTTAATTTTTGTACCAGGTGTGGGACTTAGATCAAGGTTCACTGTTTTGGCCTGTGGATGTCAACTGCTCCAGCACTGTTTTGAAGACTATCTTTCCTACGTTGAATCACCTTTGAAACTTTGCCAAAAATCAGTTGGGCATGTTTGTGTGGATCTATTTCTGGGTTTTCTCTTCTGTTCCGTTGATCCAGTAAGTGTCTCTCCACCAATACACACAGCTTGATAACTAGCTATATGGCAAGTCTCAAAATCGGGTGGACGTCTGACTCCTCCCACTTTATTCTTCTTTTCAAAATAGTTTAACCTATTCTTGTTCCTTTGCCTTTCCATACAGATTTTGGAACAATTCTGTCTGTATTTGCACTGGGACTTGACAGGAATTGTGCTACCCTCCAGCCTGCTCTCAGCCCTACCCTTCTTCCCTCCTTTGGCAGCTCTGTTCTTTGCTGCACACACTCTAGGATGGCTACGTCCACTCAGCACAGGGACCCTTCATCACAGGTGACGCCCCTCCCTGTCTCTGCTGGTTTTATTTGCCCCTTATCTACATTATCAAATACTAATGCAGCCTCTCCAACTTTCTTTTGATTGATGTTTGCATGATATATCTTTTTCTATCCTTTTAATTTCAACCTGCTTATATGGTTATAATTGAAGTGACTTTCTCATAGACAACATATTATTGGGTCATGTTTTTTCATCCATTCTGTCACTCCCTGCCTTTTAATTGGTATTTGTTTTGTTTATACCATTTATATCTAATGTAATTATTGATGGGTAGTGTAATATTGATAATGTGATAACGTAATAATGTAATCATTGATAAAATCTTCCATTTTATTTTATGTTTTCTGTTCTTTGTTCATTTCTGTTTTATTTTTCCTGTCTCCCTGTGGATGTCTTGATCATATTTTAGAATTCTACCTTCCATCATCTGTAGTGTTTTTGAGTGTTTTTAGTGGTTGCTTCAGATATTGCATTATATTTACATAACTTATCACAGTCCACTGGTGGTGTTATTTTACTGAGTGCAGTGTAGACACCTAACTTTTCTTTATGTATGTATACCATACCCCCTTTGTAATACAATTATCTTAAATAATCCTTCTACATACCTTAGAATCACATCAGAAAGTGTTATAGGTTTGTTCCCACCATCAAACATAATTTAGAAAACTCAAAAGGAGAAGGTAAGTCTATTGATTTACTCCTATTCTTGCTTCCCATTTTTCTCCTTCCTGATGTCCCAAGATTCCTTCTTTTATTGTTTCCTTTCTCTTTGGAGAACGTCCAATGAGTCAGTATTTAAAGGTAGAGCTGCTGGTGACAAATTTTCTCAGCTTTCCTCTATCTGCGAATGTCTTGATTTCACCTTCATTCCTCAAGGATATTTTTTCTGAGTATAAGATTATGAGCTGATCTTTTTTTTTAGCACTTGAAAAGTGTTGTTTCACTTCCTTCTGGCCTCCATGGTTTCTGATGAGAAATCCACTGCCATTTGAATTGTCTTCCCCTATAGGTAAGGTGTTTTTTCTCTCTTAATTGCTTTCAAGAGTTTTAATTTCCCTTTAGTTTTCAGAAGTTTGACTCTGATGTGTCTATTGTGGATTTTGGGGGTTATCCTATTAGGGATTCATTCAGCTTCTTGAATATGTGAACTTATGTCTTTTGCCAAATTTGAGAAGTTTTAAGTCATTATTTCTTCAAGAACTTTCCAGTCCTGCCATCTTTCTCCTCTCCTTCCAAGACTCTGATGACATGAATGTTAGATCTTATAGTCTCACAGGCCCCTGAAGCTCTGTTCATTTTTTTCAGTCTATTTTCTATTACTCAAATTGGAAAATTTCTATATTCAGTCTTCCAGTTCACTGATTCTTTCGTCTGTCCCCTCCATCTGCTTTTGAATCCATCCATCAAGTTTTTCATTTCATTCATTATATTTTTCCATTCTAAGCTATTCATTTTGTTTTCTTTGTATCTTCTATTCCTTCACTGAGACTTTCTATGTCTTTGCTAAGGCTTGATTTTTTCATCTGTTTCAGGTGTGTTTGTAATTGCTTATTAAAGTATTTTTTACAAGGGCTGCTTTAAAAATCTTTGCCCAATAATTCTAGTATCCCTGTCATCTTGGTATTGGTATCTGTTGATTGTCCTTTTTCATTTGGTTTGAAATCTTCCTGGTTCTTGGTATGATGACTGATTTTCTAATGAAGCCTGGACATATTGGGTATTATGTGATGGGACTCTGGATCTTATTTAAAACTTATGTTGTAGCTGACCTCCTCTGACACTGATCTGGAAGGTGGGGGAGGGCTGTCGTCTCACACTGGCAGGTGGGGGTAGAAAACCAGGGTCCCCTCTTGGCTGCAATTGACACAGGGGGGCTCTTCATTATTGATGGGTAGAGGTGGGAGTTCCTGCTCCCCAGCAGGTCTCTGCTGCCACCAGCCCAGTGGGAGGTTGGAGTGCCTCACTACAGCAATGGAAGGTGGAGGTCTAGGGTCCCGACTTGCCATTGCTGGGGTTTGGGGCCACACTGTTTGGGGTAGAGTGATTATCATCTAGAAGTGTTCTCTCCTGCTAGGCTGCCCCTTTCCTGGTCCTTTGGTGGGAGAGAGCAGGCTTCTGTTGCCTGCTCCTATTGGCATTTCTGGGTTGCCAGCTTCTCCAACTCCCCATTTGGGATGTTTGAGACAAAAAATCCTCCAGGAACTCATCATGGTGTTGTTTCTTGGGTCCTGAGGTCCCTGCTGGTCTGCCCTCTTCTCTCCACCTTTCAGAGTCTTCTCATGTTTGTTTTACATATAATTCCCAGGAGTTTTTATTTTATTTTTATTTTTATTTTTTATTGAGTTATTGATAGGTTACAATCTTGTGAAATTTCAATTGTACATTAATGTTTGTCAGTCATGTTGTAGGTGCACCACTTCACCCTTTGTGCCCACCCCCCACCCCACCTTTCCCCTGGTATCCACTAAACTGTTCTTGGTCCATAATTTTAAATGCCTCATATGAGTGGAGTCATACACAGATTATCCTTCTCTCGCTGGCTTATTTCACTTAACATAATTCTCTCAAGGTCCATCCATGTTATTGCAAATGGAATGATTTTGTTCTGTTTTGCAGCTGAGTAGTATTCCATTGTATATATGTACCACATCTTCTTTATCCATTCGTCTGTTGCTGGACACTTAGGTTGCTTCCACATCTTGGCTATTGTAAACAGTGCTGCAATAAACATTGGGGTGCACAGGACTTTTGGGATTGCTGACTTCAGGCTCTTTGGATAAATACCCAGTAGTGGGATGGCTGGATCGTATGGTAGTTCTATTTTTAGTTTTTTGAGGAATCTCCACACTGTTTTCCATAGTGGCTGCACCAGTTTGCATTCCCACCAGCAGTGTATGAGGGTTCCTTTTTCTCCACAACCTCTCCAACATTTGTTGCTATTAGTTTTAGATATTTTTGTCATTCTAACGGGTGTAAGGTGATATCTTAGTGTAGTTTTGATTTGCATTTCCCTGATGATCAGCGATGATGAGCATCTTTTCATGTGCCTATTGGCCATCATTATATCTTCTTTGGAGAAATGTCTGTTCATGTCTCCAGCCCATTTTTTGATTGGGTTGTTTGATGTTTTGTGATTGAGTTGTGAGAGTTCTTTATATATTAAGGATATTAAGCCTTTGTCAGATATATGACTTGCAAATATTTTTTCCCAGTTAGTGGGTTGTTTTTTTGGTTCAATCCTGTTTTCATTTGCCTTGAAGAAGCTCTTTAATCTGATGAAGTCCCATTTGTTTATTCTTTCTATTGTTTCCCTTCTCTGAGAAGGCATGGTGTCCGAAAAGATCCTTTTAATACTGATGTCAAAGAGTGTACTGCCTACGTTTTCTTCCAGAAGCCTTATGGTTTCAGGTCTCATCTTTAGGTCTTTAATCCATTTTGAGTTTATTTTGGTGAATGGTGAAAAAGAATGGTCAATTTTCATTCTTTTATATATGGTTTCCAGTTTTCCCAGCACCATTTGTTGAAAAGACTTTCTTTTCTCCATTGTATGCCCTCAGCTCCTTTGTCAAAGATAAGCTGTCCATAGATGTGTGGTTTTATTTCTGGGCTTTCAATTTTGTTCCATTGATCTGTGCACCTGTTTTTGTACCAGTACCATGCTGTTTTGATTACTGTAGCTTTGTAGTATGTTTTGAAGTCAGGGATTGTGATGCCTCCCATTTTGTTCTTTTTTCTCAGGATTGCTTTAGCAATTCGGGGTCTTTTGTTGCCCCATATGAATTTTAGGATTCTTTGTTCTAATTCTGTAAAGAATGTCATTGGGATTCTGATTGGGATAGCGTTGAATCTGTAAATTGCTTTAGGTAGAATAGACATTTTAACTATCTTTATTCTTCCAATCCATGTACATGGAATGTCTTTCCATCTCCTTATGTTGTCATCCAATTCTCTCAGAAAGGCCTTGTAATTTTCATTATATAAGTCCTTCACTTCCTTAGTTAAATTTACCCCAAGGTATTTTATTCTTTTTGTTGCGATTGTGAATGGTATTGTATTCTTGAGTTCTTTTTCTGTTGGTTCATTACTGGAGTATAGAAATGCTACTGATTTATGCAAATTGATTTTATACCCTGCAACTTTGCTGTAGTTGTTGATTACTTCTAACAGTTTTCCAATGGATTCTTTGGGGTTTTCTATATATAAGATCATGTCGTCTGCAAACAGCGAGAGTTTCACTTCTTCCTTCATAATTCCCAGGAGTTTTAGTTGTCCTCAGTGGGAGGAACAGAGAAGAGTATGTCTACACCATCTTCCCAGAAGAGGAAGGCCTCCCAAAATTTGGAAAGCAAGCTATAAAATATTTGCTAATCTTGTGATTTGTAATAAAATAAGTTTAAAGAAATTCCACTTGCTCTGGAAACAAGTTGCAATGAAATAAAACCAATGTAGAGTGATTTTTTTCCCCTAAAATAATTACTCAGTTTACTTAAATGATATGTGTTGAGCATCTAGTGTGTCTTCATATTCTAGCTAATACAATATCTTCTAAATTTTTGGAAACTGTGTCTAAAGGGAAGTATGTAAGCAGTCAGATGTTTTGGGTGTCCACTCACTCTGATTTCTTTTCTTTTTTTTTTTTTGAGGAAGATTAGCCCTGAGCTAACATCTGTTGCCAATCTTCCTCTTGTTGCTGAGGAAGATTGGTCCTGAGCTAACATCCATGCCCAACTTCCTCTTCTTGATATGTGGGACGCCTGCCTCAGCATGGCCTGATAAGTGGTGCGTAGGTCCATGCCCATGATCTGAACTCTGCGGCTGCCAAAGCAGAGTGCAGGAAATTAACTGCTACACCATCAGGCTGGCCCCTCTGATTTCTAAACAAATATTTTTTCTAAAATTATTTTTAGAATAATAGCCACTTAAAGTGACTCCAGTCTCTCCAGAATGACTCAGGATTTTAAGAGCAGTCTTCACTTACATTCCGAACAATTCTGAGGGAGCATCCGGGCCTCCATTCCCACAGCAAAACCCACCACCCACCTTTGCCTGGCACCCTGGCTGCTATTAATGGGCAAGGTCTCACTGCAAACTCCTCCGTTTGACCTCTGCCTTTTGGGGGTTCGAAATCAATGAGCCTAGACTAGGGTTAATTTACCTCTAAGTGTTTCTGAAGCACAGACAGTTCTATTGAATAAATGAGGGAAATATTCAACCTGCTCAGAAGAGCAGGCATGAACACATCCAACATAGCTCATAAGTTCATACAGCCAAATAGCTTCTCTTTCTACTGAAAATGCACTTAGCCATCAGGAACCATTTCTTCCCACTCAAGAACTGTTTCTCACTGGTTGTAACTGATTCCTGATGGGAGGCAGGCAAAGTCCAAGGTGAGACGAGACATCTTGTGCCAGAAAGCAAAGAAGAGCTCCAATGTGAATGGACGTGTGTCGAAAGGATGTGGGGCCAGCCTGAAAGGGCTCCTACCGGCAGACTTTGAGAGTCTAAAAACATAATGACTCGACTTATTGTAAATGTGAGTAAAGAGAAGCCTATGCATCTTCAGTGATACAGTAATAAAAGAGAGAAAGAAAAGATGTTTGCCACCATTGGAGGACAAGACCTCAGCCCAGTGCTTGCTACCAGGTCATTGCGAAGGGGAGTGTGGCTTTAAATGGGTACATCCAGTACTCACCCCTTAATCCAGCAGCAGACTTGGCACAGCCATCCTGACAATATGGCCCTTGGATGTGATGCAACGAGTCACCAACAGTCATCTGGCTCTGCCCTAGGTGAGTACAGGTTCTAATCAGATGCCTAGACCCAAGTCCCAGTGTCCAGAGAATGCGCGGGATAGAGAAACACCACTGAGAAACCGGAACGGGGCCATCCTACAGAACAACTGGCTTGGATTCTTCAAAGAGTCAAAGACAAGCCAAAATAAAAGGTGGGAAGAATGTTCTAGAATCTGGGAGTAAAAGAGATTAAGAGACATAACCAAATGAAATGTATAAATCTTGATTAGATTTTTATCCAAAAACCTACAAAAGAGACAGTTTTGGGACAATTGGGAAATATGAATTTGGACCTGATATATTCATTTTTGTTAATTTTCTTAGGTGTTATAATGGTATTGTGGTTATGAAAGACAATGACCTTATTTTTAGGAGATGCATGCTTAACTATTCAGAGATAAAATGTCTTGATTTATGTCAACTACTTCCAAATGGTTCATATATTTCATATATACATAAACACACATTTCATATATATATACACATACATAGGCACAGACAGATGGCTAGGTTTTCACATAGTATTCTTTCAACTTTTCTGTATGTCTGAAATTTTTCACTTAAAAAAAGCTAGAAAAAAACAATTTAAAAAAATCCCAAATCAACAAAACATAATTCTTATGATATTGCTTTCCTCCTCACAAAGCGAGATGCAAAACAATATATAACCTCCATTTTCATTTATCAAAATATTAATAATGGTTATCATGCTTGTGTGATGGCTAACTTTTTGTCAACATGACCAGGTCATGGGGTGCCCAGATATTTGGTGAAACATGATCCTGGGTGTTTCTGTCAGGGTGCTTTGGACAAGGTAATGTTTAATCTGTAGAGTAAAGCAGACTGCCCTCCCTAAAGTGAGAATCTCACATTTTGTGCCTTAACATGAAGGTTTTTTATGATAAATACCATGAAAACCCCACTATAAAACCAAGCCAAGCGACCTCCTCCGCCCACCATTCCCGGCCTGACCTCGGCCTCCCTGGTTCTGCCACGTCTGGGCAAGTGTGGCTGCTCCTCGGGCTCCTGTGTTCACATTCATGTTCTTGACCGTCTGCTGTGGGTCGCTCCTGCTTTCCTTTCTCCTCCTGGCCACTCGGTGTAACTGGTCTCTGCCAACTGCCTTTGGACAGACCTGGCACACCTGTGGACACTGGGCCCCAGGCCAAGGGTTCAGCTTTAGTGCATGTGGACCTGCCAGTGTCATACTTCCATTCACACAATCAGTCAGAACTTAACCACACTGGTCTTCACCAAATGGGTCCAATTATATATATATGTATGTATATGTTTACTTTGATTTGTCCGTTATTCACGCATTGACACAGCACACTTTGACCCACTCAGATCTTTTCCTGTCAATGGGATATTCTAGTGAAAGTTTGTATCTCTTAAACTATTGTGGCCAAACAGATTTGGGTTTTGTTCATAAACTCATAGTTCCTGATTTCCCACTTCCCAAACACCATTAACAACGTGAGTGTGGAAAGAAAAATGACAATTAGAATCACAACTGAAATTCCCAACAACCATAACAGTCACATCAAACTGCAGCAGGAGAGATTTAGGTTAGATGGAAAGAAATCCTTAACTAATTACAAGCTGGAGAAACATTGAGAAAAGTTGTACCGTGGTCCCCCTTATCCATGGTTTTGCTTTCCCTGGTTTCAGATCCCCTCGGTCAACTGCAGTCCAAAAATACTAAATGGAAAATTCCAGAAATAAACAATTCCTAAGTTTTAAACGGCACACTGTCTGAGTGGTGTGATGAAATCTCATGCCATTCCACTCTGTCCCCCCTGGACGTGACGCATCCCTTTGTCCAGCAGGTCCACACTGTATAAACTACCTGCCTGTTAGTCACTTAGTAGCCATCTTGGTTATCAGATCCCCTGCCACAGTATTGCAGTGCTCGTGTTCAAGTAATCCTTGTTTTACTTAATAATGGCCCAAAGTACAAAAGGAGTGATGCTGGCAATTTAGATGTGCCAAAGAGAAGGGGAAACTGCTTCCTTTAAGTGAAAAGGTAAAAGTTCTCGACTTATTAAGGAAAGAAAAAAAATCATATGCTGAGGTTACTAAGATCTATGGTAATTTTTATTACAATATATTGCTATAATTGTTCTAATTTATTATTAGTTATTGTTGTTAATCTCTTACTGTGCCTAATTTATAAATGAAACCTTATCATATGTCTGTATGTATAGGAAAAAACATAGCATATACAGGGTTAGGTGCTATCCGTGGTTTCAGTCATCCCCTGGGGGTCTTGGAATGTATCCCCCTAGGATGAGGGGGACTACTGTACAACATCCTTCACTGCCAATTTTTGAGGGAAATTAGGCTTCTAATTTCCCCACTGATTGGGTGGATCCCGGCTCACAGCAGGAAAGCAGATGAGGGAGCAACATCCCAATTCTATATTCCAGCACACTGTTGATCTGCCTTCCGATGAGAGGAGTAAAGCCGAGAAGGGATATTTCTTTGAAAACAACACATCTAAATGTGTGAAACTCTTCTAAGACTGCCAGGTGCCATGCACAACAGGATTCTTGCTATCTAGGTGGGAAAATCCAAGGACAGAGTCAGAAGACTAGGATCTTGGCCTCAGCTCTGTGTGCCTAAGGCCAGTTACTTAGCCTCTCGGGGTCTCAGGGTCCAGTCAGTGAATCAAGGGGTCGAATGAGATGATCGCCAGGCCCCTTCCAGATTTAAGGTATAAATTTAAGTCTACAAACACCAGGGAAGAGTGGGAAAGAAGAGAGGCATGGTATTTTGGAAAACAGCAGGAGAGAGTGGGAAGAAGACAGAGGAACACAATAGCAGCAAGGGCTGACGAGGGGAGAGGCCTGGGCAGGTGAAGAGCAGGTGAGGGACACACAGGAGCTGGGTGGGGCTGGCAGACACCCAGTGACCCGAGTCACGAGCATCCCAGCTCACCTCCGGCATCCTGGGACAAAGCCTCTAAGAACAAACACCTCCCCCATGTTTGCTCCTCAGCCACCGTGCTCCTGAGATGAGACCAGTGGGGGAGACAGCCCCGTGGAGGATGAGGTTGGCTGGATTGTGGCCTCGGGAACCCACAGACAAGGATGGGAGGGCTGGTAGACAGCGGACTAGGTTCTCTGGGGGACCCCAAATTCATTATTTTGCAGCCACCCCCAGTCTCCTAACTTAGAACTCCTCAGGGGAGTGCCCACACTCATGAAGCCCGGTTTATCCTTCTGGGCCTTTCCCCAAAGTTCTGCTTTCCTTCCCATTGTTTATCTAATCTCTGAGGAAATCAGTATTTTGGGGGTAACCATATATTAAGATTCTTTAAATGCGATGGTTTAATTTAAAAAGACAGCCTCCAGTTTTCTTTTAGTGGCGGTGCGGAGCGCCTGTGAAATTTCTTACCCTTGGTCTGTTTTCCTGTGTGGGTCCCATCCTGGGTGTCCCTTTTCAAGTGGAGCTGTCTCACAGGGCCTCTGCCAGTGCTCCTCAACCCCTGAAATGACACGTTAAATTCCTCTGTTAGGGCCTGGCTTCTTGACCTTGGTTGGGTACTGAACTTCTTAGAGAATCCAATAAACACAATTCATCGCCTTATAAAATACACATAATCACACATAGAAAATCTTGGGTCAGTCTGGGGTTTTATGGATCCTCTAGAAGCTATGATGGCCAGATGAACACACAGATCCCAGGTTAAGAGCTTCTATTTCAGGAGGAATATTTATATTCACTCCAATTACCAACTAAATTACATCATGATAGTTTTTGTACCTTTTCTCCAAACAACATTCTGACTCTTGTCTATAAAATTTATAGAATCTCTTAAGTGCAGGGTTTTGACAAGACAAATGAAAACATAATAGTTTTCAGCATTTCTTCCTTTTTCTTATCTCCTCTGTCTCCAATTAGCAAATTAGACAGCTACCCAGGGCAGTGCCCTATAAAACGTGAGAACTATTACCTCGAGGCTCATACACAAGGCCCTCACCCCACTTTTGCTGTTTCGGGAAAAGGGTTCTTTCTGGAGACCAACCTGTGTCCTGTGTTCTCATCCCACCCATCTAAAGGATCCTCCCGAAAGTCCTCCCTAATTAGTCCCGTTTCCTGCCTTTCTAATCAGCATATAAACAATACATCCATCCTGGCCAGCCAGCCCATTTCTCACTCCCTCTTGGCAACCTCTTCTCAATGAGAGTCTCCATTCCCACCGCCTCCCCCACGCCCCCACCGCCATGTACTCTCACTGTGATCTGCACCACCTCCCACCCAAGTCTTCTGTCCTAAAAGCACTTGGCCTTTACCAGGTGACGGGACAGCCCATCCTTCTGGAGCCCTGTCATCTCCGCTCAGCTGTCCTGGTCCCTTCACCTTTTCCTGATTCTCCGTCTAAGGCCTGATTGCTTCCAACTTCCTCCAGGGCATCTCTGAGCAATGCATGCCCTGGAGTCAGCTCCCCAGGCCCAGAGCTGTCTCCCAACCACCCACCCCCCCTTAAATGAGATACTCCTGCCTCAATGGAGTTCCTGGAGCAGCAGTCCAAGAGTCTCTGGGACTTAGCCCACCTGCTCACACTCCATTGGGATCCCAGAGTCCTGCAGAACACAGGTGGGCCACAAATCCCCTCCAGGTGACCTCAATGTGGCCCTCACTGAGGCCCTAGGTTTTGTTAACTGATTGACAGACATACAATCATATAGGGTCGGCCTGGGTCTCTTGAGTATAATCCTGTAAGAGGGGTCCTCGGTCTCTCACCTACCCTTCTGTTAGGGTCAGTCTGGATCTCTCACCTGCAGTCCCATCAGAGGGGCCTGGGTCTCCACATCTACCTTCCTGTTCAAAGGGCCTCTGTGTCTCACCTACAATCCTTTTAGGGTCAAACTGGGTCTCTCACCTGCAATCGGCTGAGAGTTTGTAGATTCTCATCAGGCACACCCTCATATATTTAAGTACATCTCTCTGTGGCTTTCCGCCTAAGGTTTTTAAGGAGAATATTATGTTCCAGTACAATTGTAACTGCTAAATCTGTTTCAATGTATAGGCAAGAGGATTATAAATAGTACATTTGTATGCAAATATACTGTCAAATCCATTTTCTTTTCTCTGAACTAGCTATTTACATAAGTATTTTTGCTTCTGGAGCCCAGAGAAGAGAGATTTCCATCCAACCCACCACACTCTATTTAAGTGCTCGGGCTGTGCAGTGGCTGGTGGATAATGGAGGCACCCCTCTGCGTACTGCGGTTTCGAGGCCTGGAGTTTGCAGGAGACATAAACCAGGAAGGAGGGGTAACACTCCCGGGAGTTCTGTCTCTCCTTCCAGCACTTCCCAAATCCATCCTGAGCATCTCTCGCCTCTGATGGTCTCTGGGAGGTAGTGGATGTTCCCTCAGTTTGTCAAGGGACCCCAGGTTGGGGGCCTCAGCAGGCTTGCCCACGCCCTCATCAATTTCTAACACGGTGATGGAGATACATACAACCCACACACAGAAGACTCCTTAACCGCCTAAGTAATTCTGAAGACAGAGAAGTTAGAGAGCTGTCATGCTAAGCTACCAAGTCCCCCGCTGGTGAGGGCTGAGCTCTCTTTGGACTGGGACGCCTTCTGGACTTGAGATGCCGTGGCTCTGGCCCAGACTGGCCCTGGGCGCCCACAGTGAGCAGACGTTTCTACAGGACAGAGCAGGCTGGAACTGCAAGGTATGTAAGGGAGACTTGGTTTGAAATTCTCGAAGATTCCAGTAGTTTTCCCTTCCCCTCCTCTGCCCATCGTGCAGGGGGTGAGGGAGTGCTTCCCTCACGAACCAGTATCCCTGGCATCTGAGAGGTGAGTGGGCTGCAATTGGAGGGCACAGGGGCAGACCAGCCACCAGTCTCTTCCATGTTCCAGCTCCATGACCTCCTGGGGCTCTCTGCTGAGCCTAAAGTCAGGGGTCCCCAGGCTAGTCTCCAGAAGGAGGCCTGAGACTTCCACTGTATCCCCCTAAAAGACCAGCAGAGGCCAACTCGGGCCCCGGCCGGCCCCAGTGAGGGCAGGCCAGCTTCCTCGCAGGCACCACAGAGCCAATCTGTTACCCGAACAGAAAGTGAGCATGAGCCAAAGCAGCTTTTCCAGATAATTGAATTTTTACTTTTTAATCATGACATTTCTTAATTGGTAATTTCTTTTTCAAATCAATTTTATTAAACAAGTGATTAATCATTCCCATACCTTCTGAAACAGAATGTAATGCATGTAATTTAACTTTCCATGGTGAACTGCATGCATAATTGTGAATTAATCACACCGCACTATCAACAACACAGACGTGGAATAACAGGCAGAACAGGCAGACCGTTGGAGACCCTGGGGCTCAATTCTCCAAGAAGACCCTGATCTCAGTCTCATTTCTATGTAGCTGTAACTTCCTCACACCGGAAGTAGCGTGCCTCCAGGATACCTGGGGCTGCCAACTTTCTGCAAAATAAGTCTTCAGTTGAAATCTGAAGCAACTACGTCCACGTGAAGACCTCATGCTCCAGAAATTCTCTCTTTCAGTTTGACTACAGCATTCTTGGGCTTTCCCAGAGCAACAGAACTCCCTGACATTCCTGCTCCCGACACCGACACCGTACCACTTCCTCGCCAGCTCACCTCCTGCCTCTCCACCAGGCTTGGTGCAGACACTTGGGACAAAAGTCCTAACCTTCCTGAGGATTTACTCACAAACCTACAACTTCCCCTTCATGGCCAGCGTCTTTTACTGCAGACGTCCTCTTCAAGTCTAGGGGCATGACATGGCCTTTGAAAGAAAAAGCAGGTTACAGAAGAGCACAGACCAGGTGACTGTGTTTGTACACAGCATTTCTCTCTCTGTGGGTAGATGGATGCATGAAGAAACTTCCAGAAGGAAAGTCATCAACAGGTTGACAGTACATAGGTATGTGCAGTGGAATTTTAGGTGATTTCTATTTTCTTTGTTGAGTTTTTCTCTCTTTTTTTTTTTTAACACAAAAGATACAAGTAATTTTAGTAACTAGAAAAAGGAATAAAACTATTCTAATTTTAGGGGGGAAATCACATCTTTTAGTTTTTTATATGATGAAACTGAAGTCCCATGAGATACAGTATGATACATTGACCTTTGTGTTGGATCCTTGTTGGCATTTAATAGCCTGAGTATTAAAGTTGATGTCAGGGGCCAGCCTGGTGGCACAGCGGTTAAGTGCGCTCGTTCCACTTTGGTGGCCCAGGGTTTGCTGGTTCAGATCCCGGGTGTAGACATGGCACCGCTTGACAAGCCATGCTGTGGTAGGCATCCCACATATACAGTAGAGGAAGACGGGCATGGATGTTAGCTCGGGGCCAGCCTTCCTCAGCAAAAAGAGGAGGATTGGCAGCAGTTAGCTCAGGGCTAATCTTTCTCAAATAAAATAAAATAAAATAAAATAAAACAAAAAAGTTTATGTCGGGGCCGGCTCTGTGGCCAAGTGGTTAAGTTTGCATGCTCCGCTGCAGCGGCCCAGGGTTCGGATCCTGAGCGCGGACATGGCACAGCTCGTCAGGCCACGTTGAGGTGGTGTCCCACATCCCATGACTAGAAGGACCTGCAACTAAGGTATACAACTATGTACGGCGGGGGCGGGGGGGGGGGGTGAGGATTGGGAAATAAAGCAGAAAAAAAAAAAAAAAAAGATTGGCGACAGTTGTTAGTCCAGGTGCCAATCTAAAGAAAAAAAAAAAGTTTATGCCAACTGGCAATCAGGGAGTTGGTCAAAACCCCGAGGTCACTAAGCATGCTCTTGTAACTCTCAGGCAATAAAATGCATTTTTGTCCTGGGCAATTCTCTAAGCAACAGTAAAAAGAGCAGAAAAGAGATTTTTGCATATCCACACACCAGTTTATTCTTTGAAAACTGATGATGAACAATATTTTAACGTGTTGCTTTGAAAACAATAATCCTTCAAATCCTAGGATGACAACATTTGCCAACCCTCAAATTTCTTTCTTTTTCCTTTTTTTAACCACAGGATTATATTCAAGAAATTTAACTTTTGAAACAGAAACAATTTTAAAAATCATAAGAGAACTTTGAAGTCTTCTATGCAAATACATCTGAAAACTAGATGACATGGATAATTTCCTCAGGAAACACAGACTACCAAAATTCATCCAATTAGAGTTAGAAGCTTAGGCCAATTTCCATTAAAGAAACCGAGAAAGTTACAAAGGAACGACCCCACAAAAAGTACCAAACCCAGGTAGACTCATAGGACATTGTACCAGACTCCATAAAGACCAAGCAGTCCTGACACCTGCAAATCACTCCAGAGCATTGAAAAGGAAGGGAGCTTCCGAATCCCTTTTATGAAGCAAGTAAACACTGACATTCAAACCAAACACGATCAGTATGAGGAAATAAAACCACAGTCCAATATCATTCTGAATATCAATGCAAAAATTTCAAACAAAATATTATTAAACAGACTCCAATGCCTCTTTAAGAAGAAAAAATGCTATGGTAAAGTAGAATTTATTCCAGGAATGCAAGGTAGGTTCAAGAGTAAGAACTCCATTAACATCATTCCCCATAAAAACAAATCAAAGGGGAAAAAATCAAGTGGTTATCTCCATAGATACCAAGAAAGCCTTTGACAAACACTCAAGGTATTGAGAGATATTTTATTAACTCAACAAACTATCATGTTAAGGACAAAAACCAGTCTCTCATTTAATGGAGAAAAATTAGCAGCATTTCCACTCAGATCTGGAAAAAGGGAAGGACACCCACTGTTTCTGACATTGTTCACACTTTCCTAGAGGTGCTAACCAATGCGATTAGGCAAGAAAACCTATTAGAGGCAGAGAGTGGAAAAAAGAAGTAAAACCATCTCTATTTGCAGATGAGATGATAGTACACTCGGAAACCCAGAGACTCAATGACAGAACTTTCATTTATTAAACAAAAGAATTCAGTAAAGTAGCAGGCTGCAAAAGCAATAGCCTTTCCTATATACAAACAATAGATAGAGGCCATGATGATTGAAAAGTTGACTTACTGGCAACAAAAAAGATTAAATATGCAGGAATAAATTTCACAAGGAATGTGTACAATTTTTACAAGGAAAATTTTAAAACACTCCGGGACACAAAAGTAGAGCTGAACAAGAAGAAAGAGGTCCCCTGTTCTTGGACAGGACAACTCAATGTTACAAAGATGTTTTTCTCCTGAAGTTAATTTATAAATTCAATTCCATTAAAAACAGAGCAAGCTATTTGATGGAGTTAGACACATTGATACTAAAGTTCAAATGTGTACAAATAGCCAGGAACACCCTGAAAAAGAAGGACTATGCGGAGAGGACTAATATAGAAAGAACTCTTAAAAACTGAGGGACAAGGGACCAAAACCCTGTAGATAAATGAGAAAAAAAACATGAATGGGCAATTCACAAAAAAGAGATAAAAATGGCCCTCAAATGTATGGGGAAAAAGTTCTAGCACACTCATAATTAGAGAAGTGCAAATTAAAAGAACACTGAGATATCATTTCTCACCCGTGGGACTGGCAAAAATTCAAAAATCCAGGCACACGGTGTGTTGGTCTGGCTGTGAGGAAACAGCACTCGCCCAGGGTGGGGGTGCGCACGGGGAAGGCCTCTGGAGGGAAGGGGCAACACCCAGCCAATTTAGCACGTGCATCCCACCTCCAGGAGTCGACCCTGAAGACACGCAAAAATAGACAGGCACAGGTTACTCAGTGCAGCATGGTTTGTAACTGGAAACCACCCAAACGGCCATGCAGAGGAGAGTGGCTGAATACGTACGGTGGGTCCACACCGTGGGGTGTGCCGCAGCTGCAGAGAGAAAGAGGAAGGTCTCCATGACCTGACAGAGTGGCTCCAGGGTAGACTGTTAGTGAAAACACAAGCTGCAGAGGAGCTCCTAGAGCACGCTGCACTTCGGGGAGGACAGAGGCACACAAAACACACAGGTGTCGCCTGACTGCACAGAGACGTTTAGGAAGCATCAACCAGAAACTAAAGAGACTTGTGGGGCCAGGCTGGTGGCATAGTGGTTACATTTGTGCGCTCTGCTTCAGTGGCCTGGGATCCGTGGCTTAGCATCCTGGGTGCGGACATACACACCGCTCATCAAGCCACGCTGCGGCTGCATCCCCACAGAGGAGCTAGGAGGACCTACACCTAGGGTACACAACTATGCACTGGGGCTTTGAGGAGGGGAGAAAAGAGGAAGCTTGGCAATAGATGTTAGGTCAGGGCCAATCTTCCTCACCAAAAAAAGCCTGCAAAAAGAAAAAAAAAAAGAGTCTCACAATCCACTTACAAATCATTTAAAATAAATAAATAAATAAATAAAATGAAGAGATTTGTCCCACACAGGGCTGGAAGGTGGAAGGAAGTGCGGTCCGAAGAGGGTGGCAGGGATGAAGACTGGACAGCCTCCTCTCGGTAGCCTTTTGTGTGGCTCTGACTCTTAGAACCATGGTGGTGTTCCACACTCTGTGCCCACGCCACAAAATAAACCAACACCCAAAGGGATAAATGAAAAACAGTAACGTGAGCAGCACACAGATACCCTCACTGAAGGGTGGGAAGACGAGAACTAGCCCGAGGGGCTGAGGGAAACAGTGTTTGAGGGCATGCTGTGAGGTGGCACACAGAAGGAGCTGTGCATAAGAGGCTGCGTCGAGTTAGTAAGTTCTCACAGGCTGAGAACAACATTCTTCTCAAGTGTCACCATCTCGAGAGGCAAAGAAAAACTGGAGAAGCTACAGGCTGCAGGGTACTCAGGAGAAATACAAACCGAATGTGGCGCGGGGTCCTGAACAGGGTCCCCGAACACAGAGTAGTGGGAAGGGCTACGACTTAGTTACTGTATAGGACCGATGTTAACTTTCTGGTTTGGATTCTTGTGTAATCGCCGTGTAAGATGTTAGCATGAGGGGGAGCTGGGTGAAAGATACAGGAAAACTCTGTGCTAATTTTGCAGCTTTTCTGTAAGTCTAAAATAGTTCAAATAAAAAGTTTTTTTAAAAAACGTAACTTTTTCTGCTTAAACCCTGGGGCACTGGAATGAAAAGCACCTTGAGTCTGAATGCAACAAGTTTTACTGAAGCCATCACACCCCCTCCCCCAAATGTTAATGCTGGGATGTCCTCACAGGTAAAACATGCTAGAATGTTCAGCCCACTTCTAGAATAGCCATCAAAATCCTAACAGGGCTTTTTGCAGAAATGGAAAAACTCATCCTAAAATTCATATGGAACATCAGAGACTTTAAACAGCCAAAACAATTTTGAAAAAAGAACAAAGTTGGAGGTCTCAAACTTCCCAATTTCAAAACGTGCTACAAAACTACAGTAACCAAGAGTGTGGCCCTGGCATGGACATACCGATCAGAGGAAGGGAATAGAGGCCCAGAAATAAACTCTCACTTCGATGGTCAGTTGATTTTCGACAAGGGAGCTAAGACCATTCAATGTGGAAAAGACAGTCTTGTCAACAAATGGAGTTGGGAAAGCTGGATGTCTACACGCAAAAGGATGAACTTGAACCCTTACCTCACACCCTATACGAAACTTAACTCAAAATGGATCAACGAACTAAGTTTAAGAGGTAAAAGTATAAAACTCTTAGAAAAAAACAGAGTCAAATCTTCATGACCTTGGATTTGGCAATTCTTAGATATGACATGAAAAGGATACATGAGGAAAGAAAAGACAGATCAGTCATACTTCATTAAAATTAGACTTTTGTGCATTGAAGGACACTCTCAACAGAGTGAAAAGACAACCCACAGAATGGGAGAAAATATTTGCAAATCACATATCTGATAAGGATTTAATATTGAGAATATATAAAGAGCTCCTACAACTCAACAACAAAAAGAGAAACAACCCAGTTTAAAAATGGGCAAAGGACTTGAACAGACATTTCTCCAGAGAAGATACACAAATGGCCAACAAGCACATGACAAGGTGACCAAAATCATTAGCCATTGTGGAAATGCAAATCAAAACCACAGTGAGTTTCCACTTCATATCTACTGGGATAACTATAATAAAAAAGACAGACAATAACAAGTGTTGACAAGAATGTGGAGAAACTGGAACCCTGGTACATTGCTGGTGGGAATGTAAAATGGTGCAGCTGCTGAGGAAAACATTCTGACAATTCCTCAAAAAAATAAACATAGAGTTACCATATGAGCCAGCAATTCACTCCTAAGTATATACTCTAAATAACTGAAAGCAAGGACTCCAACAGATAAATGTAAGCCAGTATTCTCAGCAGCATTATTCACGATAGCCAAAAGGTGGGAGTGTCCATCAACAGATGAACAGATAAACAAAATGTGGTCTATAACCACAACGGGATATTTTTTAGCACAGAGAGAAATGAAGTACTGACACCTGCTACAACATGGATGAAACTTGAAAACATTCTGCTAAGTGAAAAAAGCCAGACACAAAAGGACCGATATTCTAGGAAATATCTAGAACAGGCAAATTTGTGCAGGCAGTAAGTATAAGTTCCCAGGGGCTGGAGGGCAGGGTAAGCACACTTATTGCTTAATGTGCACAGGGTTTCTGTCTGGGGTGATGAAAAGGTTTTGCAAGTAGTATTGATGGTTGCATGACATGGTAAGTGTAGTTAATGCCACTAAACGGTACAACTGAACATGGTTAAAATGGCAAATTCTATGTTTTATGTGGTGGACAGCCTCTGGCTCTGGCCAGCCAGCTGTGCCGGCCTGACCGAGTCCTGAGCTGAGCTCCAAGCCCATCTGTACAGCAGAGCAGAGTGATCACGAGATGCCTCATGACTCATGACGGGCATGACGCTCAACCTGTCAGGCCCTGACGCAGCCCAATCAGAGCAGACACTGTGTAGACCACATGCCCAGTGTGGCGCCGGGTGTGGACAGGCGCCAAGTCCGTCACCGTGATGGGGACGTGCAGGGGGTGCGAGAGGGAGCCCAGGGCTTGGAGCAGCAGCCCTCCCCCTTGGCTTCCAGCTCTGTGACCTGAGCCCCAGCCACACCTATGGGGCCACCTGAAAGGTTCCATGGCTCAGTGAGGCTGTGTGCCAAGTCACAGGGCGGGTGCTCTGCAAGAGCCAGGTCGCAATGCACTGCCCCACGCTGCCATCGGCGGGTTGTGTCCTGGGCCCCTTCCAGGCATCAGCTTGCCCAGAGTCCCTCTGTGGGCTTCTTGCTTGTCCCACGTCCTGTGGGCCTGTGGCCTTGGCCCCCGGCCTCCCCATGTGGCCACGGCTCCTCGCTGGCCTAGAGGACCAAAGGGGAGGAGTCTTGTGCCGGCGCTGCTGCTCCACTGTCCTGTGTGCCCCTCTGCTCCTCTCTTCCTAATTTTCTTTCTTTCACTTCTTGACTATTCACGCATGCCTCAGTTTCTCATTCAATGCACAGAAGGTCGCTGAGCATCTACGCTGGCCAGGCACGTGGCTGGGCCCTGGGCCCCGAGGCTGGACCATGTGTCAGCAGTATGCCCAGCAGCCTGGCCAGGCCTTGGGGCCATGGCTCTTCACAGCTACCTGGGGGGCGGGGGGGGGGGGTTGTTTCTAACAGCAAGGGCTGCCAGATGCCCACCTCTGGCTACCCCGAAAGGACACTCAAAGCACCCCGAGCCCAGTGCTTGGAAGGAGGATACCTTCTGGACACTTCTTCCAGGAACTGTGTCTGTCTCGGGCACACGAGTTCCTGCAGGCATGAGCTGACTCCGGCACTGCGGTCTCCCGGAGGCAAGGCCACTTCCTGCTTGGGAAAGCCCGCCCCAAGTTCTGCTGCGCCACATGGACCCAGTGCGACTCCTCACGCCCCCTCTGAGGGACTCGTGTGCGGCTGCTTTGACTTTCAGGTTTCCGAAAACAAAATTTTTAGGAGAAATGCTGTTTCCTGGCAGCCATGGGAAACCTTCTCCTTTACTCATGGCTGCGACAGGCACAAATGGGCTGAGAGAGTAAAGCCACGTCCTGCCCTGCAGGGTCGTCAGGTCCTGCAGGCGGAGTCACTGCAGCGGCAGGGACTCATGGCGGTGGGGGGGGGGGTGTCACCGCTCTGGACGTGGGGGAGACCCCCTGCAGAAACAGCAGCATCAGGCGCATATTCTTCTCTAGGAAGTCAGTCCTATGGAGGCACAGGGACATTAGCAGGAAGAAACCTGGCGGAAGTGTCCCAATGGCCATCCCTGCCTCACTGGACGGGTCCATGGGTGACACAGCGGGACGGAGGTGGAGGGGAGGCCCTCACGGCCGAGGCAGCAGGAGGGCGGCTCTGCAGCAGGGGCTCAAGGAAGGGGGTGTGTGTGGATGGGGACGGCACCTAAAAGGGCTGCTAGGTCACCCCTGCTTTACAAGCGGGCTGCAGCCAAGGCCCCAGTCATTGTAAATTTTAAACAACTCCGTTTACAGCAGGATCAAAAAGAATAAAATACTTAGGAATACACCTGACCAGGGAGTGGAAAGACCACTCGCAGAAAACTACAGAAAGTTGCTGGAAGAAATGAAAGAAGACACAAATAATTGGAAACAAGTTCCATGTTCAGGGATGGGCAGACTTGATATTGTTAAGGTGTCTATACTACCCAAAGCGGTCTGTAGATTCGTGCAATCCCTATGAAAACCCCAACGATGTTTTTGCAGAAATAGAAAAGTCCATCCTCAAGTTCATGTGGGACCTTAAGGGCCCTTGAACAGCCAAAACAATCTTGAAAAAGAACAAAGTTGGAGTTCAAAACTACTACAAAACTCTAGTGTCGTACAGTGTGGTAGCAGCATAAAGACAGACATACAGATCAATGGAACAGAATAGAGCCCAGAAATAAACGCTTCCATATATGGTCAAACGATTTTTGACAAAGGAGCCAAAACTGTTCAATGGAGAAAGACAGTCTTTTCAACAAGTGGTTTTGGAAAACTGCACATCCACATGCCAAAGAATGAAGCTGGACCCTCATCTGACACCACACACAGAAATTAACTAAAAATGGATCAAAGACCTGAAACTGTAAAACTCTTAGAGGAAAAGATGCATGACATTGAATTTGGCAATGGTTTCTTGATATGACACCAAAAGCACAAGCAAGAAAAGCAAAAATAGACAAATGGGACTTCATCAATATTAAATAATTTTTCTGCACCAAAGAACACTATCAACAGAGTGAAAAGACAACCCACAGATCAGATTATAAGGAGAAAATATTTTCAAACTATACATCTGATAAAGGATTAATATCTGGAATATATAGAGAATTCCTACAACTCAAAAATAACAAAAAATCCTATTTTAAAGATGGGCAAAGGACTTGAATAGACATTCTTTCAAAGAAGATATACAAATGGCCAACGAGCACATGAAAGAGGTTCTAATATCACTAGCCATGAGGGAAATGCAAATTAAAACCGATGAGTTACCACTTCACACCCATCAGGATGGCTATTATCTAACCTCCTCCCCCAGAAAATAACAAGTGTGGGCCAGAATGTGGAGAAACTGGAGCCTTGGGCACTGGTGATGGGGATAAAAATGGTGCAGCTGCTGTGGAAAACAGTATTGTAGCTCTTCAGAAAATTAGAAATAGAATCACAATATGAGCCAGCAAACCCACGTCCAGGTTTATACCAAAAGAATGGAAAGCAGGGACTCAAACAGACATTTGTACACCATGTTCATTGCAGCATTATTCACAACAGCCAACAGGTGGGAGCTTCCAACAAGAGATGAATGGATAAACAAAATGTGGTATATCCATACAGTAGAATATTATTCAGCCATAAAAGGAAGGAAATTCTGCAAGATCCTACAGCGTGGACGAACTTGGAGGACGTTATCCTGAGTGAAACGAGCCAGTCACAAAAAGACAAATAGTGTATGACTCCACTTACATGAGGTTCTTAGAGCCACCAAAATCGTACAGACAGAAAGCAGGATGGTGGGTGTCAGAAGCTGGGAGAGGGGAGATGGGAGCTATTGTTTAATGGGGACAGAGTCTCAGTTTTATGAGATGAAAAGAGTTATGGGGATGGATGGTGATGGCTGCACAACATTATGAATGTGTTTAATGCCACTGAACCGTATGCTTAAAAATGGTTAAAATGGTAAATTTCGTTATGTGTATTTTGCCACAATACAGAAACCTCCAAAGCCATGTAGTTGCTTAGGCTCTTATCACTGATTAGTTCTTGAGAGCACAAGGATCAGGAAGAAAGTATCGTTTACAGATCCAAACGTGACTCACAGACTCCTTAAGGAATTCTGGCACCTGAGGCTCAGGACCTTCCAGGCCTTGGCCACCAGCTCACACAGGCCAGCCCTCAAGATTCCTAAACTTCCGTTTTCTCTCAATTCAAACGTCCTGCCTCTTAGAAGACTTGTTCAGAATCTCTAGAGCGGGTGACACACGATTCACATTCACAGAGAAATACGCGCGATTCCTGGGGAGAACCACTGGTGTCAGGTGGTGGAGTCGCGAGCAGCATGCCTGTGCCCCCCAGAAGCTGCATAACCACCCTCCCCAGCGAGCAGGCTGTGCCTTGGTGCACTCACAGACTCGCAGCATCCGAGGGGCTAGGACGGCAGCTGAGCCCACAGCTGACTGCCATGCAGGAGCAGCTGCGCTGTTGCTCCCAGGAGGAAGCTGGGAACTGGGGCCCCTCTCCGAGACTGAAGACTGGACCCAGAGTCAAGAGGAAGGGAGAAGATTCTGAGAGGCCTCCTCATTCACCCTTCCCACCTGGGCCACCTCCTGGATGAATTAGTCTGCGGAGGAGTCCAGCTCCAGGTCCTCGAGGCTCCCCCTCACCAGGATCCACCTCCCTGGGACCTGCCTCCCTCCCTCTCCCACCTCTGTCCGCACTGGGTCACATTCCTGCTCTTGGTGAAGCCATGCTCAGAGCTCCACGGGTAACTAGCCCAGGCTGGACACCTGCCCAGGTACTCGCGTCTTAACGTGTTGGAAAGATAAAAAGAACTTCTCCACGACCCCTGCAATCTAACTAATTGGTGACAAGACCATCAGAATCACATTCCTCTGTGATTATTCAGGACAATCCATACAGGATCCCAGGTCAGCAAAGCTACAAAAATGAGACGCCGCCAGCACGTAAGAGCAATCTCCGAGTCACCACTGCCCCGCCTGCTCCTAGCACTGGCTCTTCCCGGCTCAGCAGCCACCACACCTCGTACCAATTACCTCAAGGTTAAAATCTGCCCCTCAGCTCCGGACACCCTGGCCAAGAAAGACTCAAGGGCTTCTGCCCCATCCAGGCTGCTGAAGATCGAGGTTTGTTACTAGTCAGTCGACTACTCTGTGTCTCGGTTCCTGTATCTGTAACACCAGAAGCGAGAACAGCCCCGAGTCACCGTGTGAGAAACCTGGAGGCCATGCACGGGAGGGGCCGTTGTTCAGTTCAGACAGTCCTGTCATTTTAGTACGAACCAAACATCAACTATTCCTACCACGACGAAACGTTACTTTCACGTCCTGGTGAACACGTCTACGTGTTCTGAAGAGGGAAACCACACGGTCGCAGGAGGCCAGCGGGGGAAACAGCGTGAGGCGAAGGGGCCCAGCAGTGCACAAACCCTTCTTTGTCAGTCCGACCTCTTCAGGGCGGGGAATGCAGGCAGTCTTGAGCGAGCTCTCAGATTAGGTGGAGCTGGTGTGAAAGCACAGCGGGAAATCCAGTGCACCGGGAAAGAGGGCTGCCACATGACAGTCTCCCTGGAATGAACTGGTGTCATTTAATTTTTATATAATTTGACTTTAACAGTCCGAGTTCCAAAAATAAATACTTATATCACTTGTTTCAGGAACATATTCTCTGCCGTTCAAATAGTTTCCTAGCTTACTAATGCACGTTTGTTATGGAAAGTGTGGGGACCCGGCACAGGAGGCGGGGACGGCAGTAACCTCAGGGAGCCTCGCCAAGGCTGTCGGCGCTTCTGCTTCTTGAGACCCTGGAATCCAGGAGCATCGCGTGGCGGAGGATGGCTGCGCCACTGCACTGTGCTCCCCGCCATGGCCTCCTCACACTGGGGGTCTCACGCAGCGGTTTCTGTCTGCACCCTCCTCGAGATGATGGGGCAGCTTGTCTTACCCTCTCATCTGACCTCAAGGTCCTCCTTCAGGGTCGCCTGACGTGGATCTGGGATGGGAGAGCAAACTGTGGTCCACGCACTCACGCTTCCCGACTGGGACAGTGTCTGCCACTGCAGTGTCTGCGGCAGGTCAAGTCTGTCCGGTGAGGGGGCCGCGAGCAGGTTGCTTCAAGTAGGCACAGTGAGGGGGGCGAGACGAGCTGCAGTGCCTGCCCCCACCCCACACACCGTCCTTGGAAAGCACGCATGTCCTGCCTGCTGACGGTTTCACAGCAACCCTCCCCGACCAGGCCTTTCAACGGGTCAAAAGCCGTGCACTGAAGGAAGGGGTGCTCAGGGCCAAGAACAAGGCACTTGCGAGCAGAGAAGGTGCTGTGGGCAAAGGAACATAGTCCAGGATCCTGCAGGGGAGGCGGCGGGCAGCCCTCTGTGCCATCAGTGGGGGCCGGGGGTGCTGACAGGGAAAGAGAGAGCAGGGCATCCTGGAAAGCTCGATGTGACCAGAGAAGTGACACCAGCAAATACCTGCTGACCGTGCCACAGTGACAGCCGTGTGACAGCCAGGTGTGACGACCGCATATGAAAAGTGTGACTACCTGTGTGACAGCCGTGTGTCACAACCATGTGACAGCCATGTGTGATAGCTGCGTGACAAATACACCTGACAACCTGTGGACGATCACACATGACAACTGTAGCTTTAAGGCTGCATGAGCTCTGCAGCTTGGCTGCTGCCCGCCGCCCGCACCCAGGCATTGGCTTTGCTCAGGAATAAGATCGGCATATCCTGCACGTGTGAGCTGGCGAGTTCCTGGGTCCTGGCTTTCGCTCCCCACCGTGCCCGGCCGCCTGTCCACTGCCCCACACGCCTGCCGGCCCCACTCAAGGTCAGCGAATGCTTCCCCATGTCCCACTCGGTCAGGCCCACGAGAACGTCTCATGTTCATGAGAAAGAGGAAATGACTCATTATTCATCTCACTTGCACGTGCGTTAACAGCCTTTTAATTCAATTTGAAATGCGCCCTTTATCCACTTCCGGAAGGAAGGCAGTGAACTGGAATGAGTCAAAGTTTCACTCCCAGTGGGGATTGACATCCCAATGAACAATCAGCTGCAGAGAGGGGGAGCACAGCAGAGGCGGCTGGCCTGGGGAACCACCCGGAGATGCGGCCCCAGAGGGCAGCGAGAAGCCACCAACAGAGGACAGCTAGCTGCTCCATGGGCCTGGGACCCCACTCCTAGGCCCCGCTGCCACCACTCTGCATTGTCTCCCATCTGCCATCTCTGAGGAGGGCACACACGAGGCTGCCAAATAGCGGCTCAGGGACACGACATCCCCAGGGTTGCAGGTCCCTGAGCTGGCTCTGAGCAGCATGGTCTAATGAGGTTTAGAGCTTTGCATGGAAGGATATAAAAGCAGGTGATTTCCAGCATCCTGGGCGCCAACTACAAGCTGGGGGAGCTGTGGTTTGACTCCCCCATCAATTCGCCCGGTCTTCCCACTAGAAGCCCGTCCCTCCTCCCGCCCCTGAGCACACTGCACAGTCGCCCCACAGAGTCAGCTGCTTTGACTGGACTAGGGGGTTAATTTGGCCGAAGTGGATCATGATATTATCCCACCGAGATTCAGCCTCCCATCCACGAAGGAAGCACCTGAACCTTGTCCATTCTGCAAAAACACCCATGTTACTGGCCAGCTGATGGGCGCTCGAGGGCGGAGCCTCCCCAGGATGGAGGCGACACTCCTTCTCTCTTCTTTCATCCATAAGAAGGATAGGTTTGGATGTTTCTTATTCTTCTCTACATTAATTTGCCTAAATGAGTCCTAGACGTTCATCTTCATAAAAGATAATGTTCCAATTATAAAACTAACCCACGGGAAGAATGGAAAATTGGGCAGTACAATAAAAGAGAAGGAAAAAATATCTTTAATCCCATCACCACAGACAACCACTGAAAATTCTGATCTTCCTTTGTGTGTTTTTACCCGTTGGCTAAATTCACACAGCGGTTGCACAGCAGCTGCAGCAGGTGCCGCCGGGCTCCAGGGCAGCCAGCCGAGCGGGCGTGGGCACCGGGTAAGGGGAGACGGGCAGGGCGCTGCGCGAGGAGGAAGGACCTCCATGGCAGGGGCTCGGGACAGCCCTCCCGGGGCAGCTCTCAAGCTCAGGTGCTCAGACCCCATTTCCAAGGTTCTCCTCTTGCCTCCCTCCTGGACAATGAGACAGAAAGGTTTAGCAAGACTGTTGAGGACGAGGGCTTGGGTCGTGTGCCATCCGGTTGGAGGGGGACGGTGGGCGTGGAGGGTGGTGACACTGAGGACGCTGAGGAGACACCCACGTTTTCACTGAGTCGTGGTCCTTTGTTTGACACTGGGACCCGGTAGGAGTGTGATGCTGTCTCTTCTTGGATTCCACTGGAGGTCACAACTCCCACCCCAACCCGCACCCCGTTTACACTGTCTGCAAGCACATGGGCAAACGGTGCATCACGCCTCACCTGAGGACGGGCCCTGACGTCTACCATCTCCCTGTCACAGGACGTTACTTCAGTATTAATTTAGAGCCAGATACTGTCTCATGAATGCTGCGAAGAATGATGCTTTTGGATATTAAAGTCACTTTCTCTGAGAAGCGTTCCTTACCCCCAAGATAAATATATTTTAAGTTATATTACTAACACACAAATACATTTTCATTGTAAGAAATAACAAAATACAGACGCGTGTAGAGTAAAAAGTACGTGTCCACCTTCACCATCCCCTTCAAACCAAATCTATTCCTCAAGGTAACCACTCTTAAGGTGGACTTAATTATCCAGAACTTTTACTAAACTTTTATATGAAATCTGTTACTTTGTTTTTTTGCCGAGGAAGATTGTGCCTGAGCTAACATCTGTGGCCAATCTTCCTCTATTTTGTATGTGGGTAGCTGCCACAGCATGACTGATGGGTTGTGTACGTCCACGCCCGGGATCTGAACCCACGAACCTGGGCCACTCAAGTGGAACATGTGGAACTTAACCACTGTACCACTGGGCCAGCCCCCACCATTTTTAAAATTAACCTTATTTTGAGACAATTGTAGATTCACAGGCAGTTGAAAAAACAACACAGAGAGACCCCGAGTGCCCTTTGCCCAGCCTCCCCAATGGTAGCATCTTGCAAAACTGCAGCCCAATCCCCCAGCCAGGGTGCTGGCTCTGACCCAGTCCAGACACAGGGCATCCACCGCCCCAGGGCCTCCAGACACTGATCCCCTCCCACCTCTCCTTCACCCTGGCCACCACGCATCCGTCCTCCATCTATAACTCTGTCACTTCAAGAATGTTATATAAACGGCATCATGCAGAATGATGACTAGAGACCAGCTTATTTTACTCAGCACAACTCCCCAGAGATTCACCCAAGTTATCCGGTCTATCAATAGCTCGTTCCTTTTTGTTGCAAAGTAGTACTTCATGGAATGGATGTACCAGTCTATCCCTTCCCCCACAGAAGGACATCTTTTCTTTCCTATTTTTGACTTTTATTTCACTGACGCATTTCACTCCATTGCACTAATTGCTATGATGTTAAATAAAATATACGGATATAAAACTTGTTGTGCACTTTTTTTCCTGTTAATCTACACACAAAGATAGCTCCCTGCATCCAGAAAAAAAGGAAAGAAAGAAAACAGGGAGGGAGCCCACTTCCTGGCCGCGCCAGCCTCGGGCTGGACACGCATATCCAGGGAGACCATTGGAAGTCGGCCGGCAGGGCGGCTGGTGGCTCAGCACACACACGTGCTTCTGCCCGAGGGGACGGCGGAAGCAACCTCGATCTCGGGGATGGGGGAACCCACCAGTGCCCACTTAGCCAGTTCCAGGGGTCCTGAGCCCACCGTGCACGGCCAGGCCCTGTCCTCTGCTTCCCAACTAGGTGCTAAATCCAACTAAGCTGAATTCATTGAAAAGGAGACCTGGGTGCCTCTGCACACACAGCGCTGGGCAAGGTCTTTCCATTATTTTGAACCCACGGTAAGAAATACGTTTTCTTTTGCGACCCAGAACACACGAACTACGCCTGAGATGTAAGAAATGCTGGCCCTTCTCCTCTCCTCGGTCTCACTACAGAGATGCCAGCTGCACACAGAACAGCGTTTCCAGCCTCCCCACCAGAGACTCACCAGGACTCCTGTTGAGAACCTGAAGCCCCAGGCCCCAGCCCCCCACCACACTGAGCCCCTGGGTGTGGCCGGAAGCAGGTCAGCAGGGCCCTTGAGGGTTAGTGGGGCAGTCGGGATGCATCCACGGCAAGGACCTCAGCCCACACAAGGGGTGGGCACTGCGGAGACACCGGCCAGGGGCGTGGGGCCGGGAAGCCAGGGCAGCCAGGCTCTGTCCCCCACAGCCCTCCCCAGGCCCTGGGCAAGAGGCCGCAGCCCAGGAGAAGGAAAGCAGCGTCAGGAGCACGGGGATCACAGCCTCTCCCACAGGCGCTAATCCTTTATAGAAATAAATTTGGCTCTTCAAGCCAGAATTTAGCAAGAAGCTGCAGGAGCATCCAGATTAGCCTGAGGGTTTCTGGGCTCCGTGGGGCCCCATATTCTAGCCTGCGAATTCACACGCCCAGCACTCCCCAAGTCTAATCTAAGATTGAAACCCCATCGTTTAAATATCTGAGAAGGTTAAAAATATCCAGGAAGCTCATTAAGTTCTGGGAACTGCCACCCGGGCTCTGGCTACCGCCTGCACTGGTCTGCCGTCCTCACCGAGTCGGCTTGTCCACGGGGAGGCAGGGCCGAGACCTGAGGGACTGAGGGTCGGGGACAGGGCAGGTGTGGCCCGGAGGGCAGGTGTGCTGGGGGAGGCAAGGGGAGGGGCTGCTAAATCAAGAGATGCCATGATGCCCAGCCGCCCGTCCAGGACCAGCGTGGTGGGGACGCGGAGCTGCAGCCCCAGCCCAGCCCCTCAGGAGCAGCCTGGGAGTGGGGGCCGAGGGGGCAGTTTGCTGTCACAGCTGCGTCCAGTCTCGCTCTGTGAATTCTCTCACACTGTCTCAGCTTCATTAATTTAATAAAGCAACGCAAAGGTCTTCTGTGCCGTTTAGACATTACATTTCAGTTAGATTTTCTAAACACACAATCAGATTACAATGTTGGGCATTTCCATTTTGAGTGAACGTACTACTGATGTCTCTTTTTACGAGACAAGTTTCTCCTCTAAATGTCAGGAGCTAAGACATTATTTTGTCCAGCCTTCTCACCCCACGTGGGAGGAATCAGAAAATATCAGCATTTAGCAGTTCTGCCCAACGTCTCAGGCCCGTGGGACGGGGACGCGTGCTCACAGGACTGGGCACCCCGCCCCCCCCCCCCGGTTCTTACGGTGACTCAGTCACACGAAGCTCCCGATAGCCAGTCTGTGTGCTGCTGGTCAGTCCCACTCCACCTGCCACAGGAGGAGGCCGAGCTGGATTGCTTAGAAAGATTCCTTGTAGCAGTGCCGTGACTCTGGGTGGACCCTCCAGCCTTCCTCTGGTGATCTGTTTCCACCTGACATTCAGTTCCAGGGGCTCCGCAAAGTGGTCTCGAATCCAGGTTCCATAGAGTTTGTTCTCACAAACAAACCTGCTGGGTAGAGGAGCCCAGGAAAGCCCACAGGTGCCCACAGGTGGGGCAGGAGCGGGCAACTGGCCTCTGAGCCCAGGGCCACCCTCTCTGTCTCGTCCGTTTCAGCGCCCCTTGAAGGGCAACTGCTCTCAAGAAAGCACAGGACGGTGAAAGAGACCCATAGTGTTTCTTCAATGCCCAGTGGACCCCGCATGCCCTCACTCTGCGGGACACAGACTGATCCCCTGTTAAAAGGCAGGCTCTGATGCAGCCCGGGGCCCTGACCAGCCCCAGGAGTGGAGGCTGTGGCTGTGGGGCCAGCCTTGTGCAGTGGGGGAGGCAGTCACCGGTTCCCCTCCCTGCACTGCTGCCCTCCTCAGTCACAGGCCCAGGGGCTGCCTGACGACATCCCTGCTCAGTCTGACAGTGAGTGACCTCACAGGCAGTGGGGGAGCTCCATGCTTCGGCCCTAAAACATCCCTATTTCTCGTGAAGTTGCCCATCAGTACACAGGCACTCAGGCATTTAGACACACAAGGCCGTTCTTCTCGGACCTCCTGGAGCCGTCTCACCGGTAAAAGCCACCATGCTCATCTTTCCAGTCCCGGGCGCCCTTCTCCTGGCTTCTCCCGATACCCTGGCACCCACACCCTGGCGATGCCCCATCTGCTCCCCTGCACACCCACCCCCACGCAGCCGCTCTCGCTGCGGAGCCGAGCTCTCCCTCCCACTCCAGACACCTGCAGCCCCGCCTGCCCTCCTGCTGCCTGAGGAACAGGAGCTTCTTCCAGGAAGAGCATCCAGAACCACGGGGCCAGAGGAGGAAGAGGCTGCACGGAGCCCTCCCAGGACACTCGGACCTCACCTGCTTTTGTCAGGGCAAACCGCGACATTTTATCATTTCCTGCCAGCCTATGTGTTCTACACAACCTGTTAATTATGGCACATACACCTGTAATTATTAATGCAGCTCCCAGCCATACACTGGGTAGAAACTCTTAATTATAACCAAACAATTAATCAGCCAGCACATATTTTCTGAGCAGCTGGCATGCGCAGGACTCTGTGCCAGGCATTGGAAGGAAAAACTGCACAGCCTCCCGCTTCTGTGCCAGCCAAGAACTCGCTTCCCTCCTTTTCTTCCCATGCCTACAAAAACACCCAATTTTTTCCTTAAATTATGGAAATCTCAAGTTATAAAAAAAAAAACTTTTGCAAAGTGAAATACATAAATTGTAAGAAAAAAGGAATCAGAACACTATTTGGCACTGGTCTTGGAAAGAATCTCAAAGAAGTTTTCATAACCAGCCCCCAATTAAGATACAGATATAAGTCTTTTCTTGGCAACACTGTATAATCCTTAGTATGAGTGTGGCTGGTCGGCCCCAGGGATCCACAGCCAAATGGATTTCTCTCCCCAAATGAGCCACACTGGCCCTCAAAATTCACAGTTTAAAAGAACCCACAGCAATTCCATCCCATTGACTAAGTGGGAATTATTAATGAAGTGAGGCCTTTGCAGGCAGCTGTACACGACATTCAGTCTCAGAGAGGAGGGGAGGGGAGAGGAGGGAAGGGGGGGAAGAGGAGAAGAGGGGAGGGGAGGGGAGGGGAGGGAGGGGAAAGGAGGGAAGGAGACAGGAGGGGAGGGGAGGGGAGAGGAGGGAAGAGGAGAAGAGGAGAAGAGGGGAGAAGAGGGGAGGGGAGGGGAGGGAAGGAGACAGGAGGAGAGGGGAGGGGAGAGGTGGGGAGGGGAGGGAAGAGGAGGGAAGAGGAGAAGAGGGGAGGAGAGAGGAGGGGGGAGGAGAGAGGAGGGGGAGGAGAGAGGAGGGGGAGGAGAGAGGAGGGGAGAGGAGAGAGGAGGGGGAGAGGAGAGAGGAGGGGAGGAGAGAGGAGGGGGAGGAGAGAGGAGGGGAGAGGAGAGAGGAGGGGGAGGAGAGAGGAGGGGAGGAGAGAGGAGGGGAGAGGAGAGAGGAGGGGAGGGGAGGAGAGAGGAGGGGGGAGGAGAGAGGAGGGGAGAGGAGAGGAGGGGAGAGGAGAGGAGGGGAGAGGAGAGGAGGGGAGGGGAGGAGAGAGAAGAGGGGAGGGGAGGGAAGGAGACAGGAGGAGAGAGGAGGGGAGAGGAGAGGAGGGGGGAGGGGAGGGGGGAGGAGGGGAGGGGAGGGGGGGAGGGGAGGAGGGGGGAGGGGAGGGGGGAGGAGGGGAGTGGAGGGGAGGGGGGAGGAGGGGAGTGGAGGGGAGGGGGGAGGAGAGAGGAGGGGAGAGGAGAGGAGGGGAGGGGAGGAGAGAGGAGGGGGGAGGAGAGAGGAGGGGGAGGAGAGAGGAGGGGGAGGAGAGAGGAGGGGAGAGGAGAGGAGGGGAGAGGAGAGGAGGGGAGGGGAGGAGAGAGGAGGGGAGAGGAGAGGAGGGGAGGGGAGGAGAGAGGAGGGGGGAGGAGAGAGGAGGGGAGAGGAGAGGAGAGGAGGGGAGAGGAGAGGAGGGGAGAGGAGGAGAGAGGAGGGGGAGGAGGGGAGAGGAGAGGAGGGGGAGGGGAGGGGGAGGAGGGGAGGGGAGGGGAGGGGGAGGAGGGGAGGGGAGGGGAGGGGGAGGAGGGGAGGGGAGGGGAGGGGGGAGGAGGGGAGGGGAGGGGAGGGGGAGGAGAGGAGGGGGAGGGGAGGGGGAGGAGGGGAGGGGAGGGGGAGGAGGGGAGTGGAGGGGAGGGGGAGGAGAGAGGAGGGGAGTGGAGGGGAGGGGGAGGAGAGAGGAGGGGAGAGGAGAGGAGGGGAGGGGAGAGGAGGGGAGGGGAGAGGAGGGGAGGGCAGGAGAGAGGAGGGGGGAGGAGGGCACTCTTCTGCTTAAACCTGTCGGGTCTGCGGGATCCGTCCTGGATTTCTCGGCAGAAACGAAAACTTCTCAGACTTGGTCCCTGCGCTTTCATCCCCTTGAAGACGGGATGACCTTGGGGGGTTCACCGAGCTGATCTCTCCCTTTCGAGGGCTGCCCCCGAGCAGGGCCGGGCAGCGAACCAGCCTTCCTCCTGCACCTCCGCGGAGGCACCTCCCAGCGGACGCATTCCGGGATTTACCAACAGTCAAAATCCATTTTACAACTGCCGCTTGCTCCAAACGCCGGCCTTGAGAGCCGCTTCAGGAAACCGCGGTCTTTGCAGCCCCAGGAAGAGGGAGGAGAAAGGGAGGCTCTAGGCAGGGAAAAGAAGGACTTTCCAGAATTCTAAAGACCAAGTAGAATCCAGTGGAGCCCAAACCGAGCTCTGGGCTGGGGTTTCAAACGAGGTGACAAAGAGTGACAAAGGCAGTCACAGCCCACGTCTGCGGCTCTGCTCGAAGAGCCAGAAACCAGAAACTAGAAACCGAATCCCCTGGAAGGAGGCGGGCTGCGAGTGCGCTCCGCTGTCCCCCCGAAACCGCGGGAGCGCAAGCACGCGCGCACGCACGGACGCCCCGGGGTCCCCGGAGACTCGCGAGCTCAGGGGAGGGCTAGGGGCGCAGAGAGAGCCCAGCTCGCCCTGCCGGACGCCCCCCGCCATGCGCGCCGAGGTTCCCTGCGCCCCCAGCCCCAGCACCGGTCCATGCTCGGCGGACGAGCGTGGGAGCCCCGCGGCCGGCTCCGGCGGGGAGGCGCAAGGCGCGCCCGGGCTCCGAGTTTGCAGAATGCGAGGCTTCCCCAGCCTGGCTCCGTCTCCCGGATTCAGGTCCGCGCCCCGGGTCTGCGCCCGTGCCGGGGGGAGGCAGGGCTGGGAGGGCGGCCGTGAGCACATGTCCGGGAGTGTGTGCGTGTGTCGGAGGTATGCGTGTGTGCGCTGGCCGGTGCGTATATGAAGGCGGCAGGAAGCGGTGAGGAAAGGGCACCAGCGCGCCAGGGACTCGCCCACGTCCCGCCCCCTCTTCGCAGGAACCCGGTGCGCCCACCAAGCAAGCCAGGGCGGGAGCGGGGAGAGCCCTGGTCACCCACTCGGGTGCCCCGCCCTGGTCACCCCGCTGGGGCGCGGATGCCGCTTCGCACCTCCTGTCCTTCCTCTCACCTGGGCTCCGGCAGATCCGACGCGGACAGACGGGGCGGGGGCAGGAACCCAGCCCCGGCCACGGCCGCTCTGACCTCCATGAAAACGCACGGAGCGGCCGAGCACGCGCGCCTCCGACCGGGCGCCCGCCGGACTCCGCACCCAGAGCCCTGAGGGGGGCCGGGGGCGGTACCCAGAACAGCCCCGCCCGCGGCTGCGGGGCCCGGGACGGGGGCAGGACGCTTCAGACACCCCTTCCCAATCTCTTTCGCCGCCCCACCGCGCAACCGAGTAAAACTGCGCGCGCCGGACCATTGCCGCTACGGGACAGGTGCCTGCGCCCCCCTTGCCCTGCTTGGATCCCCCACCCTCCAGCGCAGACCTGCGCGCCCCCTTCCCCGCTCCGGCCCCGAGAGACTCCAGTGTAGACCACTCCTCCCCCGCCGAGCCGCCTGTCCCCGCTCCGGCCTCAGGAACCTACAGTGTAGATTCTCCTGCGTGCCCCTTGCCCTACTCCTGCCCAGAACCCTCCCGTGTAGACCCTCCCCGCCCCTGCGCCCGCTCCGGCCCCAGGACCCCCTGATGTAGACCTCCGGCCCCACTGCGTGCAACTTTACCTCGGGGCGGGACTCCGCGGGCTGCCGCTCGGCTCTCAGGGCCGGCGGCCTCCTCGGGGCGGAGCGCGGCGTCTCGGGAGCCCGCAGCCCGTGGAGTCCGGCGCCGCCCCGCGCGCCGCCCCCGGCCGGCCTGGGGATCCGCCCCGACGCGGTGGCGCGGCGCCCCCTCGCGCCGGCCCTGGTCCCAGAGGCGAGCGGACCCCCGGGCGCGGCTGTGCGGCCAGCAGCCCGGAGCCTGGGGCTGTGTCCACTGGGAGCCAGCCCCCGGGGGCGCATGGGGCGCGGACTCAGCTCTGCGCAGCACGCCCACCAGCGCGGCAGGCACCGCCGCTCCCACGCGCGCCCGCACACACTCCCAGTGGAGGCATAGACCCCCCTCCCATCCCCCGTAACCGCACCCCAAAGCAGTCCTTGCAGTAAGGGGGCAGAACCAGGAGCTTTCCACGTGGGCGGGGCCCTGAGGGCCCTGGGGAAGGCCACTTGTGGGGTCTGGAGACGCTTGGCCGGTCACCAGGAGAGCCTGCTGTGTGGGGCCAGCGATGCCAGACGCGTCTGTGTAATGGATCTTGGATTACGACATTCCATCTCTGATGAGGGATGTTCCATCATTTGCATTAACAAGAAGGAAATGTTCCTCCCCAGTTTGAGGCTGAGCACCCAGACCTTGGGAGGAAGGATTTTTCTCCATAGAAACACCCATCGAATTTCAGAGCAGGAGAGGCCTGACCACCCTGGTCCTGAAAGGCCACCTCTCCCGCAGGAAATGAGGACTTCTGGGGCCGCTGCGGTTGCCAGCAGAGTCTGCCTTTCCGGGCAGTTGCTGCCGGCTGAATGGATATTGTAGCTGTTGGGGCAGAACTTGGAGAGAATCCCTTTAACACGGAAGCCCTCCAACCCGGAGGAACACCCGCCAAAACATCAATAAACAAACATCTTATGGAAAGCTCTCCTGGAGCCTGGACCACAGTGATGCTGGCAGCTGGTGGCCTGATTCCCATATGCATGAATGTGGATGGGGAGGGACGATTTCTACACGGAGGCGACGTCCAGACCCAGCTCCACCCTGCTGCCTCTTGCAGACCCTGTATCTTGCACCTTGTATCAGGTCCCCGGTTGCTGTGACATGCAGGGTGGAACTAGCCCGTCACCTACCTTTTCTAGATTCTAGACCTCTGTTTATCCAGCCCACACGCTCACCAGCCTTTTCTGCCACCATACCACATTTTCAGTCAACCCTGGGTTTTTAGTCAACAGAAATCTCTAGCTCTCTCCAGTCTACTTGTGCAGTTGTGTTTGATTTTTCCTGATCATAATTTCCAGTCATTTGGTTCTTTAAAATCTGGTGCAGTGTGTTATAATTTGTTCCTATTAAATTTTATTTTGTTAGTTCTCACTAACCTTTTTTGGTGAGCCCGTCAGGTGTTTCAGAACCTAAGTCCTATCATGCAGCATATTAGCTCCTCCCTCACCTCGAGCCACTGGAAAATTGTGAGTCCACGTCGTCAGTACGGTCCCTATTTTCTAAAGGAGGGAGCGTCCTCGGGGCCCCGGGGCTTCCGCTGAGCTCTGCCTCCCTTTGATGCTGACAACCAGCTTGCCTTGAGCCTGGCCTTTGTGCCAGCCACAATCTACCTCCCAACCGGACTGTTCTAGCAACTCACACTTCCCATTTAGTTTGGGAGAAGTCAATGGAGACTTCGTCGAAAGCCTTTCTGAAATCAAAAGGTAGCTAATCAGGCATCTGAACTGGTAAGTCTACCCATATCACCAAGAGAGAGGGCCAAAAGAAGTGGTCTAACACGACTTTTGTAGAGTTGGCCGACTTTCACCCTTTCTTTTTGAAACAGCGCAGTGTAAGCTCGCTGGCCCAGGAGGGTGAGAATCCTGGTCCAGCACTTAGAGGTCTGTGTGTCTTCGACCAAGTCACTCACTTCCTGTGCCTCAGTTCCCTCAGCTGTAAAATGCGATGATCATAGGACCCACTGCAGTGTTTGGGTAAGTAAGTGAGTTAATCCTAGTTAATCCTACATCTGGCCCATAGTAAACAAACCGATTATCCCCATTATTTCAGGCACTTACAACACAGTCATGATCTAGAGTGTTTTAGGAATGTTGAAACGAAACCCTGAACATGTCCGAAAACCGGGGTCTGGGGTCCTTGGAGAGGGGGGGCTGCCCTGCTTCCTCCTGAGGACGCTGTGCCCGTGGAGTGCGCTGAGGAGCGCGTCTGTCGACAGCCCTTTTGTGGAAGGCGGCTGTCTCCCCATCACCAAGTACACACCTTCAGTGTCTCGGCGAGGACAGCCGGGTGTGCGCCTCCTTTTATTTAAGCCTTGCTCTGGTTGTGTTTCTCACCTCCCTTGGCCCCTTACTCTCCCTCATTGTGTGCATCTCCTTCCATTTTGGTGCTTTCATTGCTTTGTTTCTGGACCTCCACACCCTTCGCTCTGTACTTCTGATCGCTGTTGAAATCGTAGTGAGGGGCTGATGCTGAGGGTGTCGGCCACACGTCCTGGGACCCAGCACTGCCTGTAGTTCATGGATGCATTGCTGGTGGTCCACGGGGGATTGCAGAAGACGATGTCCATTTTTCCCCGTAGACTCTTCACTGCTTTTTCCAAAGAATACTGACTTCACGGCCTGATTGACGAAGGGGCAATTTTGTGTAGCTTCTGTTTTAGGAGAGGAGCAAACGTTTACAGAATGTTTCTGTATGTCATTCACAGTCATTGGAGAAAGCTGGTGAACTGGGGCCAGCCTGAGGCCGAGCGGTTGAGTTTGTCGCTCTGCTTCAGCAGCCCAGGGTTTCACCCAGTTTGGATCCTGGGTGTGGACACGGCACCGCCCATCAGGCCACGCTGAGGCGGCGTCCCACACAGCACAACTAGAAAGACCCACAACTAGAACGTAGAATTGTGTACTTTGAGAAGAAGAAGAAAAGAAAAAAAAGATGGGCAACAACTGTTAGCTCAGGTGCCAATCTTGAAAAAAAGGAAAAAAAGAAGTTAGTAAACTTTCAGTGAAAAATACGAAAGAGAAAATAGGAAATGCCCTGCCGTTCCCATCTCCATCATTCAAACCTCATGAGTTACCATTTTGTTACCAGGACATTTTGGTCTTTTCTAATGGAAAAATATGTTCTGTTTGTTTATATACAAATAGCACTATAACATGAGCTGGATCTTCACCACATAACAGGAAATGAGCATTTCAACATTTCCTGGTTCCAACTTCATTTTAAACGCTGGCATAGACTCCGTCCAGCAGCAAGGACCATACTTCCACTGAAACTCTACCGTTTGACATTTATGTTTTCTCCAGTTTTTCACTGTTATGAAATACTCTGCCATAAACATCCGTATGGGCATATCTTGACCCAATTTCTTGACTATGGTAACGTATTGGTGAATACCGGCTCTGTGTTACCTGTGGAAAATCCTTGTTGTGAATGGAATTGAAACTTCACTTCTTTGAGGAAACAGTTTGCGTGTGTATTGACTTATCTCTGTCTCAGCAGGTGGAAGCCCCTTGTGTGGGGGCCTGTTCTGCTTCTGCTTCCTTGTCCGCAGCAGCGGGCCTAAATTTGTCTAAAGACTTCCTTCACCAATATTTTCCAAATTAGCAATTTTCTTCTAGATATTTAACTATAAGTCTCACGAATTTTCATTTCTTGGATGCTTTTCAAAACAAGATGGTACATCCCCTTGTTTTTTGTGTCACAGCTTTACTGAGATGGAATAAAGACAGATACCGTAAAATTCACCCAGTGAAACTGTGTAATTCCGTGGTTTTTAGGATGTTCCCAGAGTTGTGCAACCATCACCACAATCGACTATAGGACATTTTCGCCACCCCTGAGAAACCCTGCGCCCTTTTTGCCTCCCACCCCCTCAGCCCCTGGCTACACTGCCGCCTTCTGTCTGTGGGTTCCCTTCTCGGTGCTCAGAGCTTGAAGGAACAGCTGGTGCTTAGTCTTGGGGCCGGGAAATGCTCTCAGAGTTCCCATGACGTCTTGTCTGCTCCTGATTCTGTCATCTTTCAGATGCTCCTTTCTTTTCTTTGCTTATCTGCCTGCTTCTTAGCTTTCTTTTTCTTTCTTTCCATTTCTGACACCCGTCACCCTCCCTCTCTGAACCTTGAGGCAAATGAGCCCCCGCTCCTCTGACCTCGATCCCCGCGCCCTTCTCCAGGCCTGACTTTCCCTCGCTCACTCTGCTGCTGCTTGAAACGTTTCTCTTTCCGCATTTCTATTCTCTGATTGTTCTTTCTCTTGAGTGTTTGCAGCCTTTTATGTCTTCAGGTCATTTTGTGGTTCTCCTATACGCCCAGAGATCTGTCTCTCTCCCACGGGGGCTGCTCTTCACTGGTCCACAGCTCTCATCTGCTCTGTCATTCCTGCTTTGATGGATCTAACGTTTCCCATCACAGGGAGAGCAGTCTCCCTTTGAGCTTTCTCAGATTTCCTCCTTTGTCCCTCACTTTTCATCCTCTACCTAAATCCCCAGCCCCACGTTTCTGTTACTCTGTCTTAATTGGACTCCAAATATGGAAGCAGTGTACTAAAATGTGGGTGCACTTATTCACTGTGTCTTCTGGGCTGTGAGCGTGTTCTTTTTCTTTCTTCTTCTTCTGTTTTTTGTTTTGTTTTTGTTTTTTTGGTGAGGAAGACAGGTCCTGAGCTAACATCTGTGGCCAATCTTCCTCTATTTTGTGTGTGGGACACTGCCACAGCCTGGCTTGATGAGTCGCGTGTAGGTCCACACCTAGGATCCAAACCCATAAACCTTGGGCCGCCAAAGCACAGCATGTGAACTTAACCACTACACCACCGGGCCAGCCCTCAGAGCATGTTCTTGACAGCAAAGATCCTCTGGTCTTTTGCCTCTTGCCTTTCTGGTTCAAGAATAGGACGGTGTTTTAGGTGAGCTCTGACCACAGGCCCTCCGGTGCATTCCTTCTTGGTGTAAGCAATTGGCTTTTTTCTTCGCTGTTGGCGAGGGAGGAGCTCCACACGCTGAATCTTTGGCTGCACAGGCATCTGAGGAGAGAGGCGCTCTTCCTGATACCAGGTCCCTCTCTCTTCTGACAGCGGCTGTGTGTGGTCGAGGCCAGCGGGCACGGCTGTGTTGCTTTATATCTGTAAGCTTTCAGAGTCTGTGTCTCAGTGGCGATTTACATAAGACTTCTCAAGCTGCTCTTGATATGAAACGTTCCTGATCCAGTAAGCACCACAGCATTTCTGCAGGAGCGTCTCTGACTTAGTTCACGTCCACAGTAGAGTGTGGGAAGCTTTGACGACCGCCATCAATTTTGTGCTCATTCAATGTCACTTGTGTCGTGCTTCTTGGAAACAGTCTCAAATTTGATGCAATAACGTTAGACTATGTGAGTTGCCTAGTCCTGGAATCGTCCAGCGCCTCCTGGAACTGAGTTCTGGTGATTGGGACTTGCTGTTCTTCGTGAATTATGTGGCATCAGGGACGTTCTGAAGAGAGATGCTTCTCTTCTCTTTGTGAATAGATGAAGTCCTCGGCCATTCACGTGCTGGGGACACATCACTTACCTCCACCCGGTTCAGGAAATGTTTGTTCACACGTCAGTTAAGCGCCTGTTTGCCTACAAGACGCAGCAAACCCAGCTGCCGCCCTCGGGAGGCTGCAAACCACATTGGGGAGAAAACGCCCTGTGCAGTTGGCTGCACTGACGGTGGAACCCGGAGGACGGTAAACAGCAGGCCCAAGACGGAAGAGGCTGCGTGCCGTCTCTGCTCGGCCTGTAAATGAGCTTTAAATTCTTCCTCTCAGAACATGAGCCCCGTCACCCTGCCCCATCTTGAGTCCCCACAGAGGGCTGGTGGCTCAGAGCACGGAGGCCAGAAACAGTTGTGAGAAGAAGAGACAGACACAGGGAAAGCTACAGCCTTCTCCCCACACACAACGAGCCCAAAGGACAGAGGGCCGTCCTCGGATCAGTGAGTGACAGACAGCAGGCACCCCCAGCCTGTATTCGAGGTAGCCACCTCCCTCGCAGAACAGTTACTGAATCGGAGTAATTGCGTGGAGGCACCAAGAATTCCCTGCGAGTCGTGATAAGAACGGTGCAAGGGAGGATTAGCGCACGGAGAAGGCGAAAATAACCGACGGCCAGAGCAGCGACAGCCCCAGCGGCCTGAGACCGTGGCTGTCCCGAGTCCCAGAGGGAAGGGGTGAAGTTACTGTCAGTGCCCAGGCGCCCGGCAGAGTCGCGACCCCCACTCCGAGCTCTCGCCCTCCTGGTCCCAGCCACCTCTTCTCGCTGGGACTGCTGTCGCGCTTCCTCACTAAAAGAATAAATAAAATCCAGACCACTTCTTGCCTGCCGATGCCGCTGCTGAGCACGTGTGCTCAAAGCCGGTCTCCTCGAGTCCAGTCCAGGTGCCAGGCGCCTTCTTGGCTCAGGTCAGGCCTGCGGGGTCTCCGCGCACAGACTCCCGCCCAGGGTCCTGCCAGAAGCGCTCACTCCATGCTCCAGACGGTGGACTGCAGTGTGGCTGTGCCGTTCATTTTGCTCTTTGCATAGCTCTTCCTGTACTTGTGTTTTAAAAAATATGTTCCATCTCCCCAAGTAACAGCAAGACTATAGCTTATAAAAATGTGTAGTGTTTCAGGCAGAAGTGCCCTTTTGTTAGACTTTTCCCTGGATAAATTTTCAGCCTCACGCCCTCACTGACAGTTCCCCAGCATGAACTCCTCCTCACGATGTCTGGGGCGGTGCCGCTCAGGTCTGCCTGGCCCGTGGTGGCTGCGATAGCCACGTGGCACGCAGGTCTTCCACAAGGCCCCAGAGCGGGTGAGCTTCGCACTCAAAATGCTGGCCTTCGGGGAGCTGTTTGCTGAGGAACAGCAGTGACCGTCCCCTGAAGCCCGACATTACTCACAAGGAGTCCCGTAGTTCTGACAACACTTCAGCCTGTGACCTCCGGCTCGCACTGGTCCAAACAGCCCTGACTCCCAGGCGGCTCCCGTGCGGGTCAGGCGGCAGCGAGCAGGGCCCTTTCCTGGTGCGGGGCGACATCCGAGGACCAGGGATTTTTCGTACTTCCTGTGGGGCTAGAAGGAGTCTGTCACACCCAAAACAGCATGTGTGAGGTGTGTGTGCATGCGTGTGAGCTGTATGTGTGCGTGTGAGGCGTGTGTGCATGCATGTGAGCTGTGTGTGTGCATGTGTGCAGTAGACGGAAAAGCAGGAATTCCTTCTCTTCCCCAGATGGCGCCTGGGGTCTCAGTGCCACGGTGTTTCTCTAGTGGCGTGTGGTCTGAGGGTGGTCTTTGGTGGCAGTGAGGGGACTGATGGAGATTAAAACCACAGTGAGGTGGCTTCAGACATCCAGGCAGAGAGAGGATGGTGTGCCAGGGCGAGCCCAGGAATGGCTCCTGGAGGTTTCCACCCGTGGGGGGAGAAAGGGCTTCACATGAAGGACCAGGGGGTGGCGGTGGAGACACGGCTCACCGTGTGCGGGTCTGGGCTGCTGTGGGCCTGCTGGTGGAGGAGTGTTGGGGGGAGCTGGCTGTGGAAGCGGCGTGGGGGGGGCAACAGCCTTTGGGGAGAATTCATTCTGAGGAAGAGCAGTGTTCCCCTTGGGTCACGGGACGTCCCGAGCCCTGACCAGGACGGTGCACCACAGGGACAGCCCTTGGCCATGAGCGGGAGGCCGGTCTGAACAGCATTGCACTGCCTCCCTTGATGGCGTCTCTGTTGACCCGGCTCTGAGTACGCTGGCCCAGGCGGGCGGCACACAGCCCCGGGCACAGCCTTCTCTGCCGGTGGGGGTGTGGCTTTTTCCACCGTTCTCCACTGAAGAGTAGTCCACTGTCTGTCTGTTCATCAGAACAGCTACGTCATTTACCTCTCAAAGCAATCAGTTCTTGAGTGCAAATTTCTAGACTTTTCCGCAACTGTTCCGTTCAGTGGCAGGTCCTGACCCTGAGGTCCCGTGACCATGATGGTGGTAACGGGCGGCACGTGGTCTGGGGAGGCACGAGCATGCAGCAGCAGGAGGCTGGCACCTGTCGGCCGTCCTCACCGCAGCGCCGGAGCGCAGCTGTCAGCGCCATCCCACAGACTGACCACGGCCACCGCGGCCCCACCCGCGGCCCCGCTTCCAGCTTCAGGGCGGCTCCGCTGCCCTCCCCGCCGTGGCCGCTGGCAGCTCAGGAGGTGTTCTAACTCTGTCTGAGAATAGTCAAGGGCGGTTCCTTCCCAAGGGACTAAAATGAAAGTGACAAGAAGTATAAATAGCAACAAACATTTGAAAAAACTGTTCAAGCTCACCCATAATCAGAATGCAAATTAAAACGATGCCACTTTCCCTATAAAACGAGACTGTCCCTGTCATCCTGTTTAGAAAGTCTCTCTGGGGGAAATAAATCGGAGTTGGAAACCTCACCCTGAGAATGTTTATAGGAGCTGCGGTCACAATATTGAAAAATGGGGAGTAACGTCATCGTCCAGCTTTACACTGGCTTCGCGGGCCACGTCGACAAGGCCCGTGGAACGCTGCAGCCACCACAAACAGTTCGTGACACTGGACAGTGTTGTGACGTGGCTCAGGTGACGGGCAGGACGGAAACCGTTTGAGTCGTGTGATGTTGGCATTGGAATCTGGCAGAAGAACGTGCGGTCCAGACGTCGCGGTCAGGCTGGCCCAGCGGCTGCCGCAGGTCCGTAGGTGAGAGAGAAGGCCAGGCGCCAACGCCAGCAGTGGTCTCCCGTGTGCGGATTTGAGAGACTGTCACTTTTCTGTGTTTTCCATATTTTCTTCACAGAATGTGTGTGACTTTCATAACTTTGAAAGGAGGGAAATGCGCAGCATTGAAGGGCCCCTTCCTGTTCCCCAGTCCTCTCGCTTCCACGGCCGCTGGAGACACAGGAGAAGGGAGTCCCGTCACATGTGACTTTGGTGCTTTAACCCAGAAGACCAAGCGATTTACCGAGGACGGCGTGGTGCCGGGGAGCCTGGTAGCATCGTGCAAACAGGTTCTTCTACAGTTGGGTGAAATACTGAGAATTTAAAGCTCTATCCCAACCACGGAACAACCGAGTGAACAAAAGTTAAATAGGGAAAGGATCCTAGTTTGCTAGACTGCCTCACATTAAAAAAGGAAGAAGGAAAGAACAATTCTGGTGGCAAATAATAGTTCCAACTTCGAATCAAATGAAAGAATATAGGCTTTGAAAAATACTTCCGTTCCCCGCGTGTGCCGTCAGAGAATGATTTTATATTTTGTTTACACACATTGCCCTTTACTGAAAATGCGGGTTACATAAATGAGCGCATGGCCAGGCCTCCTCTGGACATGAGAAGCGCTTGTCGAGCTGGCTCAGCTCTCAGACGACTCTCACCCCATAACCCGCTCGCTGAAGGCGACGAGCCTGACATCAGGTGGAATTTAGGGTTCCAACGATGTCGTTGGGCCCATGTTTCTTCTCCCATGTATCTTGGTGCGCTGTCTTCTCTGGTCGGTTCTGGCGGATCGAGGCTCCATTCGGGGCCTCCAGCAGACAGACAGCACTGGCAATGCTCCCGGGGAATCCGCCTGGTTTAGCTCAGGTCCAGTGTCCCTCTCGAGTGGATCACTCTGTCTGGAGGCAGGAACTCCCAGACAGATCAGGCCAGGATGGTGGGTGAGGGGGTCAGGGCCACGGGCGCCCCAGGAAGGGTGGCGCTGACGGGAGCCTGGGGAAGGGACTGTGTTGGGTCCAGTCACCCCGGCACAGCGCCTGCACCAGGGCCTCTCCCCTCGGCTCCCCCGGTGTTTGGGGGGATCATTACTGGGGGGTCCTGCGCCTGGCAGGACGTTCAGAAGGATCCCGGTGCCCCACCCACGAGACGTCAGCACCCCGCCCCACATTGTGTAACCAGAACTCTCCAGACGCTGCTGGACGTCCCGGGGTCGGGGGCAAAGTCACCCAGTTGAGAATCATCGCCCAATACAACACCCACCCCGAATTCTCTGTTAGAAAGAATAAAGAAAATCGCTGTGTCTTAGAGCTGAGGTGAGGTTTTAATCTCAGAGGCCTCTGGTCCTGCTCTCATTTCACACATGAGGAAAGTTTAATAGCATCTCAAATACAATTTGGAGGAACGGAGAAGGCACAACCCTGGTTTATTTCCATTGTTTCAGGACTGACTCTTCATTGCTAGGAAAGAAAACATGATCCTGGGAGGGAGTATGAGAAGAAATAATGACAGAACATGTGGCTGGGTCAGGAGCTGCCCCACTGACAGGCAGCCCCCCGCTCCCAGCCAATGGCTGCCCTTGTGGCCCTCCGAAGCCCCAAACCTGCCAACGGGAGCTGCAGGAACTAAAAATAGAGATGTCGTGGGTAATGAGTGCAGCCTTTCTCCCTTCTCCAGGCTAAATAACGCCAGCTCCACGAGCAATTTTTCATAAACGTATCTGCCAGCACTTTCCTCGTCTGCGTGGCTGTGGACTGAATTGTTCTGAGTCCTCCCCCTCGCTCTCAGGTTGTGGGGTCCAGAGTGGAGCCAGCATTTAAAATTAGAACAGAATTAGCGCGGAGGCCCTGGGAGGGAGCAGGCATCTCCTGTAAGGGATGTGCAGACATTGGAATAGATTCCAGCCGCCGTGTCTCAGAGAAAACCTGAGGACGGCAGCGAATTCGGCCCCATCTGTCTGCTCTTGCTTGTCCTTGTGCACCCCAAAGCCACACGCCTTTCATCAACAACTGAATCGTTTCACTCAGAATATGGTCACTGGCTTACCTGGGATGTTCCCATTTCATGTGGAATCGACTGGCCAGAACCACGACAGAATCACCCATTGGCACACAGGGACACAGTGTCATCAACTAAATTTCCCATTATTGTAACATAATTTCCTCTCACCATTCAAGAACTTTCCTTCATTACTCTCCCAGGGCTGGGTCTGTGCCAGGTGCTTGCGATTCACAGTGTTCCTGTCATGGAGGAGCTTCTGCTCTTATGGGGGAGACAGACCTGTAGACAGGTGTCAGGTGTGATGGTGCAGGTAGACAGGTGTGATGGTGCAGGTAGACAGGTGTGATTGTGCAGGTAGACAGGTGTGACCATGCAGGTAGACAGGTGTGACATTGCAGGTAGACAGTTGTGACCATGCAGGTAGACAGGTGTGATGGTTCAAGTAGACAAATGTGATGGTACAAGTAGACAGGTGTGATGTGCAGGTAGACAGGTGTGATGGTGCAGGTAGACAGGTATAATCTTGCAGGTAGACAGGTGTGATGGTGCAGGTAGATAGGTGTGACTGTGCAAGTAGACAGGTGTGATGGTGCAGGTAGACAGGTATAATCTTGCAGGTAGACAGGCCTTCATGATGATGTGACAGGTGTGACTGTGCAGGCATTCAGGCCATTGTGTGCACTCCCCTTTGTCACATGCAGATATTGGCTCAGAGTCTCTCTCCTCCACAGTGGGGACTGCATCTTTCACTCCCAAACCCACCAAGAGCTGGTACATGACAAAGGCACAGAGTTCTTTTGAGGGATGGACCAGTGGCATTTGAATTCCATAAGCTGTGATGCAATGATGCCTTCATTTCCAAATTCTTTTATTTGGGCGAAGCAATGGGAGGGAAGTGAGGGAAAATCGCTGGAAATATGGCCGTCTCTCCTTCACTATTCTATCAAGAAGGTCACGGTTCCCTTTGGACAGCCCGGCCCCTGCCTTTCTGTCCCGCCGCCCTCACTGGCTTTGCTGACTCTGCTCTGGCCTATTTTCTGAACGAACCTCGCTCTCCACCCCCGCATCCTCTGACGTCCCTATGATTCCTGATGGTCCTGTTGCCCTTTGCTTCACACGCTTAGGAAGAGCATACACGGCGTCCCTTCTCGGATTCTGTGCCCCAGTTTACGAGGCGACAACTCGCTGGGGAATTGAACTCTGCAAGCGGAGAGCTCTTTCTGCCTCCTTCCCCTCCTGGTTTCCTGGCAGCTGGAAGGCGGACAGACAACCCGGGTCGTCTTAACATCCTGAGCGACACAGTACCTAGACCCAGGCGGCCAACACAGGGCTGGTGGCCTGGCCTCGTTCCTCTACACCAGTGTGTTTAAGCAGCCTTGACCGGGGAGTGAGCGAACATGAGACCTCTAAGCACCAGCCGCCTCACGCCTTAGTGACCACACATCAAGGCCCACAGCTGCCCTGACTGAACTCCCAGGTTCTTCGGGGGTTGGTGTGAGTCTGGAACTGAAATGCTCTTTTCTTTGTGGGTGCTGGGGACTCCACACACCGCCAGCACGTCTTTCTCAAATACAGACAGACAGCCACAGGGAGAAACCCTTTGCGAATGCGACCTGCTCTGCCTGTCAACTGTTCACACGCATGAAAACAGCATTTAATACCAGTGCTGTTTAAAACACCAATGGTCTCGCCCTCCCCTGCTCTGGGTCCCTGCTGGCTGGCCGGAAGCTCAGGGGCCTGCTGGGGCCTCGGGGCCCTCCCAGCCCGGCCTCCAGGGCACGTGTCAGGGGGAGTGTGTGGTCTGAGAAAGTACAGTCCACAGAAAACAAAACTGTTGTCATTACGCCAGTCCCAGAAAGCAGAGCTGCCAGAATGTTCTTAGCAGGAAGCAGACACAGAATCAACCCCATGCCCACAGTGCTGCACTGCAGATGGGGAGGCGAGACCCTCACGGGTCATGTGTGCTGGGGTGCAGAGAGCAGACCCCTTCCCCTCTCTGTGATGGGCTTCCTCATGGTGAGCAGTTGGTGCACCCACAGGAAAGACTTCAGACAACCAGCCCAGGAACGCCAACCAACCCATCAGTCAATCCTCAACCAGTCAATCGACAACGCCTCCACGAAGGAGCCACACGTGAAACTGCGGGCAACGGGGCTCGGGGAGCTGCCATGGACGGAAACGCTCTGCTGAGCCTCTGTCGCGCACGGAAACAGGACAGTAACACCATCCACACTCCACGGGAGGGGGCCACGGAGGCCCGGGCTGGGTCACTCTGGGCTGGGCACGTGTGCTCTCTCTAGCTGCTGTCAGTGTCCGACCTTTCCCTAGGAGAAGGCAGAACTCTGAGTGCACGGCTCTTGGTGGGCTTGTGTCCAGTCTGAGGGTGGCCCTGGGACCCCGGAGCTAGCAAGTGATGTCAGCAGTGAGAGTGGTCTTAGGGGGACGGTGCCCTCCAAGTTCTTGGCGGGGACACAGAAAGCCATGGAGCCTGTCGGGGACCAGAAAGGCAGGCAAGGCTGGTCTGCCAGCCGCTGGTCTCAGCACATTTTGTCTTCTCTCTTCCTCTTGTCCCCCTGTCTATGGGGACACTCGTAGGGCACACCCAGGGTGGGCTCTGTATTTGGATGGAGATTGAGAAGGGTCATTTCACAACGTGACAGGACAGAGCCCATGGCCCCCAGGCATCGGAGGGCCGTGTCCACAGGAGGGCTGTGTTTGCGGGACAGAGCAGTGGGGGATGGCCTTTCTGGGATGCTCGGGGCCCCTCGTGGAAAGGTTGACCTGATGACTCAGATGCCGAGGTCACATCTTCTCCTGTAGCTTGCTGGTCCAGTGATCACAGGCACGGGCTGTGGACCCCATCCTGTGTGACGTCATCGTGTGATGCCATCGTTGTGGCATCATCCCATGTGACACCACATATGGAACACGGCATGCCCAGGAACGGGCGCCGCTGCTTGACGGGTTGGAATCATCCTTCAGACTGAATGCAGGCTGTTTTTACTGCACTTTGCGCCTCTCTCCCCGCTCCCTCCCTCCCCCATGGTGTGCACATTCCCCTTGGGATCAGAAGGGGGAAGTACATTACCAGGTGAGGAATCTTTAGTAAAAATCTTTGGTAACTGACAGGAACGCTAGTTCCAAGTTTGCTTTGGGTTTGAAATTTCCCTTGTTTGATAGTAAGAGAGCAGTATCGACAGGCAGCAGCTTTTTAGAAAGACCGCGCTGTTGGAAGAACATCAAAAAGGCTCTGGACGGAGTGGACGTGTGCTAACGGTGGCTCGAGCGATGCCCTGGGGACACCTTGCTTTGTGCAGAGACTCACACGGCCTCGCTCGTGGACTGTTCTGCCAGAGCGGGGAAGGGGGGACCAGGTGAACACCCTCAAGTGACCTCAGAAGCCCAGCTCTGTGCTCAGCCCGCAGCTCCCAGGCGACGTTAGACGGAGCCTGAGCCTTGCCAGCTCCATCCACCTCGTGCGAAACCCGCCTTGCCCCTGCTGTCCACAGTGCTGGGCAGGGCACGTCACCCCCACAGCGCATGTTCCCACAGTGACCTCTGGGGCGGGAACTCAAGTCAGCGTCACAGGTGGAGAGACTGAGGCCGAGGAGTTCCCCAGTCAAGCAAAGAAGAGGAGACGGTGGACCTCCCTGCACAGGCAGCCAGCACCGTGAGGCTGCAACCAAGCCGCCCAGCATGTGACTGTTTTGAAAAAGGAGCCTTCCAGGACAGTGGCGTTTGGCTCAGACCATGAGCACGCCACCTGCAGCTCACTATTCTCCAGCAGGTGGTTTCCAAGCATGCATCCTGTGCTGCCCCTCCTCAGGCGTCCCCCCACAGCTTACAGGGAGCAGGTCCTGGTCCCTTCCATCCCTTGGTTAAACGCAGCTCTGGAAATATTATTGAGGGAACCATCATGGCATTGCAGACGCTGGAAATGCAGAGGCCTGATGTTTGAATGGCTACCCTGTTCACTTATTTTTCTATATTTGCTGTAGAATGACTGGAAAATTCCCCATCCCTCGACACCTACGAATAGAGATTACCAGAACCAAAAATAAAAGATACCCCACAGCTTTGAGACAGGTACAGTGCAGTGATGGAAGGCTCCTTCTGCGTTTCCTCAAGGCCACTGGCAGGAGTGCGGAGACAGCCAAGCAATTCGAGAAACAGTGGCTGCTGGGAGAGAAAAAAGTACCAAATGCTGCTAGATTTAAATTTTTCTTTTTTGTCAAATTGGACTCCAGCCAAGATATAAAACAGAAAATTTGGATTTTAGAAGGAAATACAACAGCCCACTGGTTCAAGAGTAACACTGGGCCTTGTAGAAGATGGATGTCGTGAAACACGCACAGAGAGGGGAGAATTCTCAGTAAGGACTGGAACCCTGTGCTCTCTCCAGACATGACCAGCGCATAATTTTAAAACTTCCCAGCGTTTTTTCTTCACTACAACAGCAGACATGCCCAGGAGTCCACACCCCGCAACAAGGCACAGAACTTAGCGGGGGGTCGTCCTCAACGTGCCCTGAGAGCTCTAAAGGTTCCCGCTGAGGATAAAATGTTCATTTACACTGAGATAAAGTTTCCAAAGCAGAGACTGCATGTGAGCAGTTCCGCTCTCGTCTGCCCCCAGGAGAAGAAGGGGAGGACGCGGGGTCTCACTTCCTCCCAGCTGAGGGGGCACGTCCCCCTGACCAAGAGGCCGCCAGACACGAGCTGCGGCTGTGCCCAGGAAGGGTGGTTTGCTGGGACCCAGAGGACCACACGCTGGGGAATCCCATCAGGGAGAAGATTCACGGGGCGGGGATGAGCCCAGACACCCCCGTGCTCGGGGTCGGGGCACGGAGGACGTTGCTTCATTTGCAAATGGAGCCTCAAAGCAGCTCCAGTTTTCGGCGATGCGATATGTTGTGGTCAACAGGGTGGCGCTTTGCTCAGTGCTAGAACCAGGGACATCTGCTGACGTGACAAACTGCAGGGCTGGTGCCCGCCCTGTGGTGGTCGTGAGAAACGATTCCAGAAAGGCCAGCGAGGCTCAGGCCCCATTGTGGCCGTCCTGAGCCGGGGCCCGAGACAGCACAGCATGCACGTGTGTCCCAGGACGGCTGCAGCATAGCCAACACTCGGAGAAACAACAGGGTCTGCAAGCTCGGGGCTCCACGGCTGCCCCGTCATGGCCGGTGTGGCATATGTCATATCCTGTAGTTATAGGCCTGAAGATCCTGGGGGATTCTGTTCACAGAGGGGTTTCTTGTCAACCTTGCAGTTTGCTTAACGTGTGCGTGTGTGTGCACATGCGTGCATGTGTGTGAGTGTGCGCATGTGTGTGGGGGGGTCCTGAAAATAGTGGAGAGTCTGCAATAAGTTAGCAAGAAGGCAGGGAAGGCAAACCGACAGAAGCAGCTGAGAAGAGGGGAGTGGCAGTCAGTCAGTCTAACAGCCCAGCAGCATGACGGGGGAACCAGTCCCTGATCCTAAGCGGTGGGAGCCAGATAGGCTTGCTGCTGCCCACGGTGTGGCCTGCACGTGGGCGGTGCTGGCACCTGGAGCCTGTGGAGACGCCGAACCTCAGGCCCCAGAAGTGGAGTTAGAATCTCCATTTCACAAGTTCCCGGGAGACTCATTCGTGTGCAGTCCAGGTTCCTGAGGCTCAGCCTCCCGGGCCTGAAGCCTGTCCAGCTCCACAGTTATTTGATTCTATGAAAAGAAGGAGCCTCTGCAGAGGCTGTAAAGGGACCGCAGAGCAGGTGCGTCTCTCCAAACGGGCAGCAGAGCAGCGCTGGCTGAGAACCTCGCTCATGTAATGTCTGTCCTGGGCAAACGCAGGCGGGCTGGGCAGGGAGTCCGGGCGATGCTGCACCAGCCGCGCCAGCAAGGCAGCCGTTACGAACGACGGACTTTCATAAACTTACCATGAAACAAACGCATTAAGGAACAAACACATCAATTCTAACTGCTGGGCTGCGTTTTCTGTTATTTACATCGTGTCTGCAACCAGCCCTGGGCAGGAGCATTTACACCACAGAAATCAGCAGATGCCACAGACCAGCCCCCACAGATCGTTAAACATTTTCTAGCACAAATCTCATCTGTAGACACAGGTCTCGCCTGTTAATGGCCGTGGAAGAGACTCCCGCTTCGTGAGCACAGCTGGGGGTCGGCTCATGGCACAGCCTCCCCCAGCTCCCTCGCACACCGGGCCACCTCCCGGTTGGAAGTTTCCACGAGTGACCTGGCCACATTAAAGGGAACTTTCTGGAAAGATGTCAGGAGTTCACAGAGTCACCGGGAGGTGCAGCAGGGGCAGAAACCAGGGCAGCTCCCAGGCCACGGAGGGGGTCTGGTCGTGCTGAGGTCACAGGTCACAGCCCGGCCCTGGCTGCCACAGAGTGGGAGGGGCCCTCCTCTGGCAGGGCTAATGGCACTCTGATGGGAAGGTGTCTGGTCGTGGCGTGTGTCTGCGCCTGCATGGTCCTGCCGTCTGCCCTCCGCACCGAGCGCCTGAGGGGGGCCCTTCCTCATCCCGAGGTCGGATGCACTGGTGCACGTTCGTCTGCCTCTCGCCTGACGCACTAGGGTGGGCTGCCCTGTGGTGCTGCGTCCAGTGACAGCAGCGACCCCGCCCCGTGCCCCTCCTGTGGGCATCCATCTCGTTCCGAGCACTTCCACCTGGTGCTCAATTTAAAACCAAGCTCAAAATGAAGCACTTTACGCAGGTCCATCCTCGAACATCACTGAGCGTCGGCCCGCAGCCTCCCTGGGACCACTGCTGGGTGGCAGCCAAGGACGGCGTTTGTCAGCATCAGGCAGAGGAAGCCAGCGGCTCTGTGCGCGCACGGGGCCTCTTCACTGGCTGCGATTAGGAGGGTCAGACCAGCCCCGAAGCAGCCGCGGGACCCTGGCTGCAGGCGCTGGGAGATGGCAACGATGCCGGTCACTCCGGTGCACCCCGTAGACAGAGCAGCGTGCTGAGGCTGGCCGCCTCCGCCAGGGGCTGCCACTCGCCCTCCCGTCACAGCTCTGCTGCGCGATAATTGCCATCTGACTGTTTTTCCCCTAGAACCATCTTCTGGGAGACGGGGCTGCCTTGCTGGTGGCCGTCCGTCCAGCGCTGAGCACACGGACGAGCACCAAATACGTATTTGTTAAATGTAAGAATGAACAGGACAGCAACCTTTAATTTCTGAAAACACCGCGTAAAGTCTGAACTTAAGCAGTTTCAGAGACTTGGCATTTTTAAGTGACTAATGAGGGTCCTGATGTGGAAGCCCCTCCCCTCGCCGCCTGAGTTAAATGACAGGAGCTCCCAGGAGAGGTCAGCAGGACCTGGCACTGCAGGAAGCAAGGTCGTGGCCAGACCAGAGGGGACAACTCCCCTGGCCCCCCTGGCTGGAGTCTCACTGTTGTCCAGATTAGTAACTAATTGAACGTCGAAGCCAGAGCTTCTAAGTAGCAGTAGTTTGTAGCGTGCAGTGTCACTGTGTATTTCTCATCCGGGGCTGGACGCAGTCGCCCTGCCCAGCCCTCCAGCTCCATCACGGCCTGAGCTGTGCAGGCGTCTGTACCTGGGCATCCTGATGATCACCAGGTGAAGATTCCGGCGCCCAGAGTAGGTGATTAGGTTGCGTCTTCGCCAGGTGACTCCTGTTCTTGAGTAAAGACCTACCTCGGGTTTCTTCTCCTCTGGGCACTTCTGTCCTCCGAATCTGGGCCCCATGCGTAGTGGGGTAGACACCAGTTTTTCTTGCTCAAACACCCCTTTCTTCTAGGGCTGGTACCTGTCTCTGGGAATTGCTTCTCCTCCCATTAGACCATATTTTTTTGGTGGCAGCTGCTGCCATGTCTTACTTGGCGGTGGACTGAGACCCGCATCTCCCGTGGCGGGGACTCTGACTGGTTCGGGGTGAGTGCGCTTCAGGTGGGAGCCCAGACGCAGGCTCTTTAGGCACAGCGCAGGAGGCAGATTGGCTCCTCCAGCGGGTGGGAGTGTGACATGTGGGCCTAGGGCTCTGATTCCACGACTGGAGGAAGCCAGGATAGTGGCGAGAGAAGTGAGTCCTGTGCAGAGAGGCAGACAGAACACTGGCAGCACTTGAGCACCTGGATTAAGCTGTTCCTGAAGCTCACGCTCACTCTCAATCTCTGTAGTTTGGTTTGGTTTTTCAGCACTTCCTTGGTCTTATGAGCTATCTAATCCCCCTTGGCCTAAAGTAGTTAAAATCGGGTTTCAGTGAATGGTTTGGCCTCCTTCCTCTGGGCCTGACAGCCCCCTGAGCACATTTGTAGTCTAAGCATTAAATACACCGTATTCAAACAGTCCGTTCCTGTGTCTGGGTAATCTCTTCAAAGGCAGAGTCTGACTTGTCTGGGTCACCCTAGCTCCCAGTACAGGATGATTCAGAGAAGATATTTGATAAATATTTGCTGAGCGGTGCTGAATGTATAGAATTCTTGGCAGGCAATTCCTGCCTGAATGAGCTTCATGTAGATGCACATGTCCCTATAAATAGATCATGGATCAATGTCCCAAATGGGAAGAGGAGGTCAGCGGCCGTGTCACCACGGGGCCCTCGGTTTCTGCCCTACTTAAATAATAAATGGGCCAGGCCCCCTCTTCCCATGGGCAGCTGCCTCACCAGGTGTGCCTCTTGGTTTCAAATTGGGGCCCCGCCTCCTGAGTGAGCAGGGCTCAGGGCCCACCTTCCCACAGAGGAGCCGCTTCAGGTCGGCACCCGGCACTGGGCTCGCTGGGGCCGGGGAGGAGGGCGCTGAGCGGTGGGCTCGTCTCTGGGCATCTCCCACTCTGGCTGTCTCTGCTGAAGCCGGATCAGCGGGGCTCCCTCCTCTCCAGGGGGTTGGGGGTCAGTCTGGCTGGGTGAAGTTGTGGGGCCTCTTCGGAGAGGGTGGAGGGTTGGGGTGTTGAAGCCCCAGTAAGCCACTTCCTTGCAGGGTGGCAGCTTTGCGTCTGCAGACACCCAGGCAGCTGGAGTTTACGTCCAATGCACCGGACAGACCCCTATCTGCTCCCGTCTTTGGGACAAACCTGCCTGTTGGGGCTCAGGTGGGCTCCGGCTCGTCCCTGCCAGCCCAGTTCTGATCCCCCAGGACCTCCCTCTGTAACCCCTCCATTCTCCAACATTCCCAGTGTTCCTGCCCTGTGGACAGATTCAGCCTTGGCCAGACGACACGCCATGTGTGTCCTGACCATGTCTTGGACGTCGGGTCCTGGCCCTGAAGGCCAGCGCCTGTGTTCTCAGGGCCGGGCGGCGGCAGCAAGATCAGGGCCTGTCAGAGTGAGCAGGACGCTCAGACGGGGTGAGGCCTCCTCTCTGCACAGAGGGGGTGTCCCACCGCTTCACTGAGGCTCAGCACCACTTGCTCACGGTGCTTTCCAATGCAGCCTTGCTGAAGAGCTTACTGTTGACGCCGGTCACCCAGGGCTCTCGGGTCAGCTGGCCCTACAGCGCTGGGGAAGTTCAGGAGAGAACGCAAAGCCTCGGGCCGTTTTCAGGGCCCCTCGCCCTCCCCACAGTCGGCGGCCCATGGAGCAGAGGGAGCAGCTGAGAAAACCTGGTCAAGACCCACTTCAAGTCGGTGGTGGGGACTCACAACGGTGTCGACTAGCGGGAGGCGCAGCTCGGCTCTGCCCTGTGTGGGCTGCGTCCAGGCGTCGCTTCCCTTCTCAGAGGCAGATGTATTTACAGTGTAATATATGCAAACAAAATTTAAGTTCATATGTGTGTGGGTTTCATATTTATACCTTTTTCTGTTGCTGAAACAGAAAACCACTGCTAAATAGATGTATATACATATATATAAGTCATGTGCATGATTTACGTTGTCGTTGGTGTATTTTTTCTCTCTCTCTAGTCTTTTTTTTTTTTTGGAGGAAGATTAGCCGTGAGGTAACATCTGCTGCCAATCCTCCTCTTTTTGCTGGGAAGACTGGCCCTGAGCTAACATCCGTGCCCATCTTCCTCTACTTTATACGTGGGACGCCTGCCACAGCATGGCTTGCCAAGCAGTGCCATGTCCGCACCCGGGATCGGAACCAGCGAACCCTGGGCTGCCTAAGCCGAATGTGCGCACTTCACCTCTGCACCACCAGGCTGGCACCTGTGGTGTATTTTTTATGGTTTATCTCTTTAATACACTTCAAATAACACTGATTTTTTTTTTTTTTTAATGACACACTGGACAAGGACCTCTTGCTGCTGTTCTTCGAGCGGGCTCTTCTGTCCGGGGGCGTCAGACTTTCTTTCTCTCGAATGATCTGCGTGAGGAAAGATGGCCCGATCACCCAGGCCGGCCGCAGCCCCGTTTGCAGACCCCGGGCTGCCGCAGGCCGGGCGGTGCCCGCAGGGGCCTCGGGCTGCTCCTCCTCACTCCGCAGGGCACAGACTGACCCCGCGGAGAGGGCTGGGGTTAACCAAAGCCGCCGTCCCCACCAGCCTCCTAAATAGGAAAACTCAGGCTCCGCGTGGGGTGGTGGGAAGTCCCGCGGGGCCCACAGGGCGCAGCGGAAGCAGAGCAGAAACGCAGGTTCAGGGAACTCGTGAAACGGGCCTCCGGACCCCGGGCCGGCCACTGCCCCGCGGGGCTCAGACAGGCGGCAGAGGGGCTCCGCGGAGGCCAGGTGGCCCCAGGCGCAGGCTCCACGCCCCCCTGAGAAGTCGTGCGCAGCGGCCACCCGCCTCCGGGGTCCAGGCTCCGGTGTGCATCCCGCGTCCCTCTGGGACAGTCGCCTGGATGCGACGCTGGCGGGAGCTCGGTGTCCGCGCCCATCAGTCAGGGATGTTAGCGGAGGGCGCAGCAGATGGGAGACCACACGGCATCAGAGCGGAGGTGGGGGCAGGGGGTGCCCCGGCTGGAGGAGGAGCAGGATCCGGCAGGAGGGGCAGGCGGAGGAAGAGCTCCGTGAGACGTGACCTCCGCCGCGCAGGCCTCGGGGGCTTTTTCTCGTCTTAACGCTGAGGGGTTTCGCGTCCTCAGGCGGCGCGGCCCGAAGGAGCCTGACTCAGGCGGGTGCTGCGTCATCTGGCGCTCCCGACAGGGAACGGATCCCAGCCCGACGCCCACCGGCGCTCCTCTCGTCTGGAAGCTTCCGGGGCGTCCTGTATCCCCCGTGATGATCTTATTTCCTGTGCCTGCTGCGCGGGGGCCGGACTTTAAGGCTGCCGTCGCCGCCCCCGGTCGGGCCTCCACCCGCCTGCTGGTTTCAAGCCCGCGCTGCGCTGTCCTCTGGGCCGCAATATCGATCCCACCTTAATCTCGCAAACGTCTTCTGTCCAGTCCAGAGTCGCCTCGTAAGGAACGTGGGGGAAGCACAGCCGACAGCGCCTGTCCGCGGCGAGGGCGCTCTGGCTGCCTCCTCACGGAGAGCTGGGCAGCCCCTTTTCTCCGCGTTCCGAGGTGACCCTGCTCATCTCTTCTCCTCTGCGAGTTCAGAGGTGCTGACCTGGCCCTCCGACTCCGCCCACGACGCCCGCTCTCGTCATCACACCGCACGGGGTCTTCTCACTGCTGATCCTTTTTGGTTTGTTAGGACGTCCTGGGATTCTCAAAAGGGCCTTTGTCAGGCCTCCGCCTTGTCTAGTGACACAGGATGTGCTTTCCGCACCCTACAGTCTGCTCTGGGGGTAGGCGGGAAAGATTCTGTGCACTGTGTGCCTTGTTTCGCCTAAGAGTGAGCCTCACAGCCATCGAGCTTGCCCTCCGCCAAGAGCAAGTGTGGGCGGCTCACAAGGCACCGGCAGCCACCGCCCAGACAGCTGGACCCGCCTTTGGTGATGGCGTCCTGGCCTGACGCTCAGGAGATCCTGCATGTAGAGAGGTATTCGTCCATGCTGCTTTCTGGTGGAGAAACGGTTAAAAAAACAAGAAAAGAATTTAAAAACTTCGTCTGTGGTGTTCATATATCAGAAGGTGTAATTCTGGTTTTCCATGTTCAAAGCAAATATTCATCCACTTGGATAATATTTCTGAGGGTCTCCTAGGTGCTGGAGACCAAAACCTGTCTTTTTCTAGCATGTGTGGTGCCATGAGGACAAGCCACTTAAGTTCCCTGCCCACAGCCTGGCTGCAGCTCTCTGAACCCACCGCCGTGAGCACAGCCAGGCCACAGGTGGACTTGGTCAGTGCCTGAGTGGCAGGGACTCAGGGACCCCATTGCCGTGAGTGGGCACCCCCGACAGGCAACTGTGGCTCAAGGACCCACCATTTGGCAAAAACGCAGTAGCAACTGTTGCCTGCAAGAGTCATCAATGGATGCTGAAATTAGTGACGGAAAGTACGACGAGAAACAAGACATTTGCAGGGCTCAACCCCCCCCCCCCCAGATACTTATGAAAAATAAATAGAAACCTAGCAGACGCTGCTCCAGCCAGGCAGTCGAGGCCTGGGTCACAGCCATGACGGTGGCGACATTCTGCCCCTCTGGAGCCGACGCCCGGGACGGGCGCAGGGTCCCTCCGGGGATTCTTGTAAAGATGCCGAGCTACGACTCTGAGCGGGAGGAACACGCGGATGTCCACACCCAGGGACGTGCTATGAAACAACTGGCCAGTCCTCTTCCAAAGGGGCCAGGTCACGACAAGAAAGACTGAGGAGCCGGCCCAGAGTTAGGAGGTGAAGGGGTCCCAAAGCCCGAATGCCACGTGAGGTCCTGGCGGGATTCTGGAACAGGAAAGGGCGTCACTGGGATGACAGGTGGGGAAGGTCTCCAGGTGCATGGCACACCTGCTGCCCTGGCTCTCCAGCCAGGCTCCCCAGGGAGGAAGCAGTGGCCCCTCCCCCAGCACAGGCTCCTCCCCTGGCAAGGCCCCTCCCCCAGCACAGGCCCCTCCCCTGGCACAGGCCCCTCCCCACACACAGGCCCCTCCTCCCACACAGGCCCCTCCGCCAGCAAGGCCCCTCCCCTGACTGCGCCCCAGACACAGACGCTCACTGGGCGGAGTGGAGCGTGGACATGTGGGCCCCACGTGGGCAGACAGCCCCGTGAGCCGGCGGTGACCATCTGGGGCAGGATGGGAGCACAGGGGCCCCGCCGCACGTTCCCCGCTGACCGGGAGACGAGGCCCTTCAGTGCGGCCCTGCGATGCTGCCCGAGCGCCGAGCCCCCCCTCCCTGGTTCAGACTCTGGAACCGCGTGGGCAGGATGGGCTCCTGCGGCCCAGGCGGGAGGCTTTGTTTCCTTGCCGAGACGCTCCTTTCAGAAGCCGCTGGAGTGTGGGCGCTGAAGGCGCCCAGGGGCTGTTTTCTTTTCGGTTCATTGAGCGCCTCTTGTGACGTCCTGAATGGACGAGTTAACTTACAACCCTGTTTACCTGGAACGCGTACCCACAAGGCCAGGCGTCTCGGCAGGACGAACACCTGCTGTGGGGAGCCCTGCGCTGCCCAACCAAATGACTTTCAGCAAAGGGAGAGAGGACCCACGCATTTTGATTTTAGTGCTGAAGTACCTGACTGGGTTCCCTAGGCCAGCGACGTTTCAGACATTACTATTACCATTATTGTCGTCATTGCTTATTTTATTTAGCAGGAAACCCTTTCTTCAGACCGGGTCCGGTATGGAGATCTGGCATGTGAATAGATGGAAGTGGAGTGGGTGCCCTCTGGGGAGGAGCAGTGGAGCTTGAGTGACCTTTGAGGCACAAAGGGGGCCACCTCAGGCCCTGACGCCTTCTCACCCGGCTGCAGCCCCGGGGCCCCTCCAGGCTCTCTAGGACCCGGGACGGCTGTTCGAATGGCATCAATCCAGCCCACATCCTGCTTTGATAATCCCACCGTTCTCTCCTGAAGCCAGACGCATCCATTCTTATTGTCACTGCTGTTATTCACGCATTCAGCAACTACATACTAAGTGCCTGCTGTGTGCTGAGCCCTGTGTCATGATGGTGCAGAGATGGACAGAGTGCTAGCTGGACGGGAGCGTGAGGAAGGTGGTCGGGAAAGTTCCTGAGGAGCTGGAGGAGGTGGGCCTGGAAACTTCCAAGGGGCAGTAACTGTGCTGTTTTAGGACAGTGGCTGCAAAAGAGACAAAAGTTTGATTCCAGTAGACCTACAGGGCCTGGAGCAAGAGCAGGTCACTTAGCGGATTAATCCCTGGGGCGCCGGGCCCAGGTGCCCGGCCTGTGCAGCTGGTGCCATAAACACCGTAGGCCCCGGAACGCAGGCTTCTGTGTCAAATGTCCATGCAGGGAGCCTGAGCACGAGTTGCTTCCAAAAGCTGAAGGGTCCGTTTTATCCCTGAGGTCCCGCGGCTTGCAACACTTATGTCAGCCGGGCTCCATTTAGTGGGGGGTGGGGTGTTTTCCCCTCCCCTCCCCCAAGTTTAGACACAATTGTCGCCAATACTGGAGGAGGACCCCACCGAGTCCAGGCTTCTCTCCATTACAGTCTTAGGTTCCCCCAACGTCTCGGGCATGACAGTTGCTGAGGTGGCCCCCTGGGCACACAGTGGGTGGGTCTGGGGGCATGAACTCTGCTCAGCCTGGGCTGTGCAGCCCTGGGGAAGTGGTTGATTTCTCTATGCCCCAGCTTTCTAACACGTAGCCGTAGGGACTAGGCTCGGGTTTTGTCAAGGAATAAAGGAGGACAGATGGGCGCCCACAGCCTCACTGGGGGGCTGTTGTCATCAGGACTGGGAAGCAGGAGGGAAATGCAAATCCAGGTTGAGGACCCTTCTCTGAGCGGCACCGGTGCTGAGCTCTGAGCGGGCACTTGTCGTTGGAGCCCATTGGTTCCGGGCTCTTCGCCCTCCCAAACAATCAAAGGCAGCAGATCAGAGCTGGCTGAGCCCTCAAAACAATCAGGGTCCAGCTTCACGTCATCTGCCACCAGGAGGCCACTTGCTGTCCTCTGCCCCCACCAGGAGGACGGTACCAATTGGCCTCCATTCCATTTACCTTCTTGGCAAAGATGATGCTCCTGGGCAGGGAGCCGGTGGGGAACCGGCCAGCAGCTGTCTCGGTCCTCTGCTCCACTCCACAGAAATGTGAGAGGACAGGACCTGCCTCTGAGCGTCTCCCCCCATCTATGCTCCTGGGTCAGGGTGTGTCTCCCCCAAGCTGTGCTCCTGGGTCGGGGTGCGTCTCCCCCGCGCCTGACCCAGCGCTCGGTGAATGTGTGGTGAACTGAGTCACAGTGGATCCGTCCTACAGAGCCGGCCGCCTTATCTTGACTAGAGACCATCTGCCGAGAAGGGAAGAGGCCTGGGAGAGCCCCCACGGGCTCTGAGCGGCAGAGGCCCCCGCCCACCCTGAAAGGGCCCCCCGACTCCTGGCTTGGGCCTCCACCCGGTGGGCGCTGGGACTTCTGTGGCGGGCAGGTCCTCTCTGAAGAGCTGACTGGGCCCATTAGGGTGACCCCCAGGGTAGGGGCTTCCCAAGGGCGCCTGTCCCACATGGCTCAACTGGGTGGGTCCTGACCGTCCCTCAGTCCTGACTTTGAGCCCTCAGCAACTCTCCCCGCAGAACCAGCAAGAAGCCAGGACGTCCCCTGTCTGAGCTCCTCAGTCTCATCTGGACTGACTTTTCCGGAACACCGTCGTCTCTGGAGAGACAAGAGAGTCAGGAGGCAGCGTCCCGAAATTGTTCTGAAACACGTTCAACCCTCTGAAGTGACATGTCACACTGTAACCTTGTCCAACTTGGGAGAGCGTGCCTTGTCAACCTGCGCCGCTGGGCACAGCCGACACTCAAGATGACCCTGAGAGGGCCGTCCTCCCCATGGATAGAGCCACTGGCTGGGCACCAGCATGTGGCGGGCACTCAGGATTAGTGGTCAGCGTCCAGGGAAACCACCTCTCGTGTGAATAGAAACCAGTCAAATTCAGGGTGGCAGCATGTGTGCATGTGTGTGTGCTCACACTTGTGTGCACGTACATGGGTGTGCATGAGTGCATATCGGTGTGCACACGTGTGTGTGTGTCTAAGGGTTATTCATACCATCCGCAGGGACTGAGCCAGTATTTGCATCCTGTCCAGCATCAGTCACAGGCATTTCCAACCTCAGGAATGTGGGCACGGCAGGAAGGCAGAGTAACGCCAGGAGACGGTTGGTGAGCTCAATGTGTGATAGTGGCGGAAGCTACACCGGGGGCAGGGAGTGGAGGGCACAGTGTGGCTAGCCCGGGGCGGCCCCCTGCACGGTCTGTAGACCTTCCTCACCGGCCTGCGATGGAGAAGCAGGCGTTCGCAGAAAACACTTAGGCAGGTTCGCGGCAGCTTCTGGAAGGTGGTGGGGCCTACTGAGCAGGTGCGGACAGCGGATGCTGACGGACGCGCCTGGCGAGCTGCAGGCGATGCGGGTCCACGTCCGCCACTTGCGGGAACTGACTGCAAATTAGGAAAAGGGAAACTGGTCTGCACCACAGACGTTGAGAAACGGAGCTGGATTACTCTGTATTTCTTCTTTTGTTGCGAGTGCAGCTACATTTTACTTCATTTTACATATTTCAACATCTACTCCTTGGGAGTCTTACTCCAAGATGGGAAGACAACATGATAAACACAAGGTACATGCTGTTGGATTCTAGGAAGATATCCTGCTGGACGCCTTCCCACCAAACGGTGTAGAGACATTTGCATGTGAGCCAGCAACCTCGGGGACCAGGATTTGGGAGGCAGCCAGGGGCAATCTAAAGACAACATGTTATCACTCAACACATCAGGATGATGTGGCTTGGGCGAGGCCACCGTGGGCCTGGTGTCTTCTGGTCCTGGTCACCATGCCTCTTGGACTTCCCAGCTTAGCCCTCGCCTGCCTCCATTCCACGCCTGTGCCATCCTGTGGCCTTAGCTCTTTGCTGGAAATACCACAGTGCGTGCCTACCCTTGGAGAGCCGGGCTCCCAGGGGACGAGCACTTCCTGTCTGTCTGTGATCGCTAGCAAAACTTGCCAGGCTCCCGCAGAGGCACACATGCTCCGTGTTGTGGGCAGGGTCATTGCAGGGACCGTCTGAGCCTCATGCTGCCCTGTGGGTGCAGGCGTGTGAGTGTGAGCCTGTGCACACATGTGCATGCATGTGTGCGTTGTGTAATGCATGTGTGTAGGTGTGTGTGTGTGCATGTGTGTATGTGCCCATGCACAGTGGGAAAGCGGCCTTTGTCCCAGAGGGCCGGGAGCAGAGTGAGGGGGCGGCCAGCAGAGACAGTGTCCTGGAGTGGAGGCACAGCTCCACCTGGTCACGTGAACCGGTGACCAGACTACGAGCAGAAGCAGATGTTCAGAGGAGGACCTGAAGCGCCCAGCCGGAAGCGCCTGGAGACGCGCTCTCCTCTGTGGGGGTTTGCTTCCCTGCTCCTCGCACATCCACGACTGGGAGCTCGAGCAGTGTCACCAGGGAGCTTGACGGAAATGAGACTCCAGGGCCCATCCAGGCCCACTGAGCCAGAGCCTGTGTTCTGACGAGCCCCCGAGGTCTGTGCGCACTTGAGAAGGAGCATGAAAAGGGAGCTCTGGGGTCGGTTCCCGGCACTGTGGGACCCAACAGGCTGCGGGAAGGTGGCCTTGTGGAGTTGCTGACAGTGGCTCCTGCTGCTGTAACACGCTGCATCCTTGTGGGGCCCAGGGGCGCTGCAGGTCCCGACACTACAGCTGGGCCCACAGACCCCACCTAGCGGGGCCTCTCTGTGGAGCTTCCTATCGGCCGGCGCATCCCGCTGGGCCTTTCTCTCAGGCCAACTGATCTTTGTTCCATGTTTGATCTCATTTCATGATCTTATTTAATGCTTAGACAACCCAGCAAAGGCAGCACCATTATTTTGTCCACTTTTCGGACAAGGAATTTAGGCATTAATGGTGTGAGAATCGTGCTCCACGTCGCAGGGCTGCGAACTGAGCCTCCTCCTGCTGGACCAGGCGGCCAGGCGGCGGACAGAGGCGGCTTCCCAACCTCAGCAAGCTTCACCTCTGCTCCTGCTCACGTGGGCCAACGCGCGCCACGTGGGCACCCACACCCGTTCCCTCTCCTTCAGTGACCGAGAAATCTACCCCACGGAGCAATCGTGGCAGCCTGCGATGCGCGAGGGAACAGCGAATGGAGGGAAGATGGGCCAGCAGCCCCTCTCTTGCTCGGGCACCGACGTCTGTGCTGTGGGTGCGATCTGGCCCGAGAAGCAGGCTGCTCTGGGGACAGAACTCTGCCATCACCTCGCTGGTGACCTTGGGGTTTAACTTCCCAAAGACAAAATGAACAGGAAACAGACGTCACCAGCAGGCTGGGGAGAGGCATCAGTAATGCAAAAATATGCATATTAGAGATTACTCTCTGAAGAGCATGAAATTTCACGAAGCCTGCTCCAGATCCCACTCCTGATTTTGGCTGTAAATGGATTTGGTTTAATTAAACACAGAGCATTTCTTAAAAGCATCTCAGGCTGACAGTACTGTGTTGATCTTAGACCGCCCTCGAGTGCCGGTGGGTTTGCCTGAGCCCCTCTTAGGAAGGAGGCTTCTCCAGAGACCACCCAGAAGGGGTCAGGACAAGGACCGCTGTGGCGGCGCCAGGTGCCGGGAAGCTGTGGCACATGAGACCCATGATTCTCGGCCTATGAGGATCATGGAGCTTGCAGCCCTGCGGAAGGTGCTGGAACTCAGACAGAGATGTGTTCAAAGTCACCGTCTGCCACCACTCCCTCCCCAGTGTTTAAGGAAGGAAACGACTGTTGTGCCAAGGTCAGAGGAATTCGAGTTAAGGACAACGTTCTGGAAGCCTTTATAGTCTCAGTGATCAAAGGGAGACACCCTCCTGCTCCGTAGTCTCCGGGCGCGCGGAGGAGAGCAGCCACCTAGAGACAAATGCAGCTCGGGCAGGAGAGAGGGCCCGGGCTGCAGCACGGAAGGCTCCGGAGCCCCACACCTGCTCCTCCGTCCAGGGGGAAGCAGTACCCATTCCTTTACTCAAGATCCCTGTAGTTAAATGTTGACACCTGGTGATGGAGAGAGGGCAGAGATGAGAGGTGTTCTGGGTGTTTCCGAGGAGACACCAGCCGTGTGTGTGCATCTTCTCAGTCCCGAGTGGCTAATTCACCGTTCATCCATCCGGGAAATCCCGAGGGGACGCCCACGGAGTTGCACAAGTTTTGATATGTGGTTCATTCAGATATAAATATGTTTTAATTTCCATTATTCATTTTTGGCCCATGAGTTGTTTAACACTTTCGTTTTAAAATTTCCAAATGTGTGAGGTTTTCCTAGTTATCATTTTGTTGTTGATTTTTAAATTATTGTGTTGTAGTCAGAGAACTGTTGCAACACTCTACATATGTCCATTACATCAAACTTGTTAATTATGCTGTTTCCTTTTTTTTTTGGCTGGGAAAGATTCGCCCTGAGCTAACCTCTTCCTCTCTCTTTTTTCCCCTTCCCAAAGCCCCGTTACATAGTTGTATATTCTAGTTGTAGGTCCTTCTAGTTCTTCTGCATGAGCCGCCACCACAGCATGGCTCCTGACAGAGGAGTGGTGTGGTTCCCAGCCCAGGAACAGAACCTGGGCCGCCGAAGCGGAGCATGCCCAACATCAACCACTAGGCCATCAGGGCTGGCTCTGCTGTTCATTCTTCTATATTCTTATTGATTTATGTGTATCTTATCAATTTATTGAGAGGTACTGAAACATCCAAAAATGACGCTGAATTTGCCAATTTCACCTTATAGTTTTGTCAGATTTTGCTTATAACAGCATAGCTCTAAAGCACGTATATTTTTTATTTTTGGAGCTATGTTATTAGATCTTACTTTTGTTAAATATATGTGTATGTGTGTATCTCCAACACCCAGTGAGGGGACTATAAAAGGCCCTGGATACCAGGAGGTGAGGCTCGTTGGATCCTGGAGGCTGGCTAACGCAACAGCCTTTAGAATTTCCTTCAGTGAGGGTCTGTTGGTGGCAAATGCACTGTTTTTGTCTGAAAGTGTTTTTACTTTACCTTTGATCTTGAAAGATAATTCTATTTCTAGATTGTTCACAGTTCTAGATTGATAGCTATTTTCTCTGAGTACTTTGAAGATACTATTCCACGGGTTTCTGTGTTTCACTGTTTCAGTCAAAGATTTAGCTGTCAGACTAGTTTTTAGGTAATATCTATTTTATCTCTGGCTGCTTTTAGGATTTCCCTTAGTTTTTGTTCTGTATTTCACTACAGTAAGTTGGGTGTGGATTTCATTTTAATCATATTGCTTTGAATTCAGTGAGGGGCCGGCCCGGTGGTGCAGCGGTTAAGTTCATACGTTCCGCTTCTTGGGGGCCCTGAGTTCGCCGGTTCAGATCAGGGTGTGGACATGGCACCGCTTGGCATGCCATGCTGTGGTGGGCGTCTCACATATAAAGCAGAGGAAGATGGCCATGGATGTTAGCTCAGGGCCAGGCTTCCTCAGCAAAAAAGAGGAGGACTGGCAGTAGTTAGCTCAGGGCTAATCTTCCTCAAAAAATAAATAAATAAATAAATAAATAAATAAAATGAGATAGTTAAAAAAAGAAAAGAATTCAGTGAGATTCTAGATATAAGCCTTGAGGTCTTTAAACAATTCTGGAAAATTCTAAGCCTTTATCTCTGCAAAAATTGCCTCTCCGTCATTTTCCCTAGACTTTCCTCTTGAAATCTGGATTAGACTCACCTGGACCGTCTCATTTTGACCGCCACACACCTCAGCTTGTCTTTAATGTTTCCCGTCTCCTGTTGCATTGATTTCTGAATAGTTTCTTTGGATTTGTCTTCTATTTCACTAGTTTTCTCTTCAGTTATGTCTAATGTGCTTTCATTCTGTCCACAAAGGTTAAATTTCAATTAAACCCTAAATATGATTTTTAAAGTGAAAAAATACCTTTTGAAAAATCCACTTGATACTTTACAGTCTTTGGTACTCACACACCTTTCCTTTGTCTCGTTAGACAGATCGATGTGCTCATTTCAGGGTCTGCGACGGCTCAGTCCTGAGTCTGACTCTGTCGTCTGCTGTTCCGCTCGGTCTCCCTCACAGGGAGCTTGCGTGTCAGGTGGTTATGGCTATTGTCTCATGTTGTCTATAATTCTGTCCGCAGGGATTGTCTGAGACCCAGGTTGGAGCTGTGTTCTCGTGGGAGGGGTCTGCTGGTCGTCTGGGGGTGTCGTCAATGTGGGAGCACTTTAACTTATGCTGTCCACTTGTGGTTCTTCAGGTTGCACAAGCAGCGCACATTTGGGCTGCAGACTTGCTTAGGGACCAGCAGCTGGTTACTAATTCTCAGAGGAATTATTTTTCCTCCCTTCATCCAATTAGGCGATTTTTCTCACTGCTGTCCTCAGCATGGAGGACGTACTTCTCATCTTCCTGCACTGAAAGGAGAGCCCTCTGTGGTTCCAAATCTATGTGGGGTTTCTTAGGCTTATCTCTTGCCTCGCAAAGTTGTCAGAATGAAAGCCTCAGGTAGCCAGGGCCTGGGAGGCACCCTCGGGGGAAAGTCCTTGATCTAAGTGTTATTCCACAAGGCTGGCTATTTTCAGCCAGAGGGTACCTGGGAGTGGACGTCCCTCAGCATTTTTTGAACAAATGGAGAAAGTGAGATGGAATTAAGGCTGAAAGTTAGGGACTTTGGGAGAAATGTTCCAGGCATCAGGTCCTGTGCTTTGAGCAGAGCTTTCCAGCTGGCGTGGAAAGGCGACTCAGCCTGAGGAAACGGGCTTTGTGGAAGGAGGTGTGGGTGGAAAGGTCTGTGTCAGCACTTTCTGGCAGGGGTGGCGATGGAAGCAGAAAAAGACGAAGTACGTGTCCTCTAAGCCGAACCTGCCCAGACAGTAATGGACAGAGAGAAACGGCGTCGGGAGGGGTGAGGCGTGAAGAAGCCGTGTTGAGCCCCGGGCCGTGCTGGAGAGGAGGCACATGCTACTTCCCTGTTCACATAGACACGGGGCTATGATGCCGCACGTGCCGAGTTCATCCTCGAGGAGTGAACGCGGGGGCGTGTGATAGACGTGCATCTCCTCTGGCAGCCACCTGTCCGGCCCTGGGAGGGGCACACGGGTCTGAACTGGGACAGGAGGGGCTCGTTTCCTGAACCTGCGTCTCCTTCAACTATTGCACCCCTACCGCAGGCCACGCGTTCTACGTCTGGCAAGCGCAGAGCAGGCTGGCATGGCATTTCCACCGAACTGGGCACACCCTGAAAAAGGAACGTGTGGTAGCCTGTGAGCGTCGAGGGAGCCTGCACATGGAGGTCAAAGTGCAGCTTCCCAGGAAGTGCCTGCAATGAAGGGAGATTTGAAATGACATCTGAGCGACCTCAGAGCGTTTCTCGTTTCTCGTCAAGTGTCTTCTCCCGTCTCAGGGTGCGAGGAGCGGTTACCACTCTCCCTCCCTTCTTTCCTGACTCTTTGACAAGATCTGAAGTTTTCCAGAGAACTGAGCTTTTTTAAGGAAGTGTCTGTTAACGCCCTTGACAAATACGTGTCCCAACCCCAAGCCGCCTATGCTCCAGCCATGACATCTGCTCGGCTGAACCTCTTTCTCACTTCCAGACCCAACCCTCCCTGACTCCAGCGAGATCCTTGCCGCCTCCAACTCGGAGCTCGGCGGTGACATTTCAAGGCAAAAGGCTTCTGATGCCGTCTTCATTATCGTGCCACAAATGTCACTAGCTGACTGTTGGCGGAGTGCTGACAACCTTGCTTTCTTTCTTCACTGACAAATTTAAAAAGTCAATTTTTAGAAACTAGTTATAACAACATCAACAAAAATAATCCTCAGGGCTAAAACCGTGACCCGTGCTTGGTTCTCCTACCGCAACCTTCAGAAGCCTGGACGCCGTGGGTGAAGATGGACGTGTCCTCTCTCACTCAGCCCTCTTATTGATCCCTGCGTTTCGTCAGAAGCAGCGGTCTGTGGCCATCTGGGCAGCTCCGATTCACAGACTCCAGGGTCCATTCCTCCCCAACAGGTGTGTGGTGATGGGCATCTTGGGCCCAAGATGATAACTGCACCCTCAAATGGGGTCGACGTTAGGGGTTAAACGGCCGGTGTGTCCCTCTGGGAATGGAAGCACCTCTAAGCGCTGGTGTCCCTGGTCACTTGATGACTGTCCACGTCACCAAAAGGATTTGTCTTTGGAAAACAGGCAAATGATCCCCAGGTGACAGCTTGCGGGGAAGGTAGAAGGCCCACCCACATATCAGCCAGTGCTCTGGGTGCTGTGATGGCCTTGAGTGTGACGGTCCGCATGGGCTCCATCTCCCAGGTCGTGAGGAGGTGGCATTGCTGGCCCACCAGTCACCCAGGCCATCAGAGCCAACTATGAAGGTGACCCCGTCTCCTCAGGCATGAGGACGGCTCCATGTGTGCCGGGCACCTTCACAGGAGGACAGAAATTGAAACATCAGTCCATCGACCTCGGAAATCAGTCTCCAGGCCATCAGGGAAGGCCAGTGACCGTGCCCAACAGACGTTTGGGCAGCAGATCTGCAGGGTGTGTAGAATGTTCTCTCCATCAGAGAAAACTCTGCCCTGGCCGCTCACCACAGGTTACCCTCTGCGTCCTTTCGAGCTGGCTGACAGGTGAGGGCACCGCGGGGACTGCCGGCTCTGCCCCAGCCCAGATGGCAAGGCTGCAGGCAGTGGGAACAACAGGCAGAGCTGGAGGGAGCGGGAGCTGGTGTCACAAACGAACTAGTGTACACCCAAAACCCAGCGATTCTACTCATGGGAATAACCCTGGAGGGAGTCACACCACGTTCTCAGCACCCCCATTTGTGCAGTAAGAGCCGGAGGCAACTGGAATGCCCGGCAAAAGAACGAACAACAAGCTCGACCTGGAGTTTCCCTGCGACGGAGCGTCAGAGAGCAGATGACGCCCATGAGCGGCAGCTGTGCCCCCCGACGTGACAGATTCCAAATATGGTGCGAAGTGAAAGATTCTCTCTTAAAGTTCAAAACAAGGCAATACTGAAAAATATGTCGCTTAAGATACGGTATTAGTCTGGGTCCTCCAGAGAAACAGAATATGAAATATATATACATGTATGTATATATTTACTATAAGGAATTGGCTCCTGTCACCAACACTTATTATTGCCTTGTTATATTTACAATAAATATATTATTTTTAAAAATATAATTCAAATACTTTAAATAAATGCAATTATAATAGCCATAATTATATTATAGTAAAACCTATTTTATTATGGTGGGTGTGGTTTTAACTTGCATTTCCCTAATGACTAAAGATGTTGAGCTCTTTTCGTTTGCTTATTGGACGTCTGTGTATCACTTTGGGGAAATGTCAGTTCAGACCTCTCTCCCATTTAAAAACTTGGTAGTCTTTTTCCTGTCAAGTTGTAAGAATTCTTGACATGTTCGAGACACTAGACGCTTACCAGAAATACAATTTGCAAGCATTTTCTCCCATTCTGGGGTGGTCTTTCATTTTCTTGGCAGCCTCCGTTGAGGCTCACATGCTTTGCATTTTGATGAAGTCCAAGTTCTGCTTTTCTTTCCCTGTGCTTCAGTCGTCAGAGCCAGGAAACCCGCGACTGACTGGAGGCATGAGACTCACGTCCATGTTTCCTCTAAGGCTTTAGCTGCTAGATTTAGTTCTTTGACTCCTTCTGAGTTAACTTTTGTGTGTGGTGTGAGGTAGGGGTCACCCACCTCTCACATGGGGATCGCCATTGCCCCAGCACCTCTAGGTGAAGACTCTCCTCTGAGTCGTCCTGGCGCCCTTGTCAAAAACCAACTGGCTGTAACGCAAGGGTTTATTTCTGGGCTCTCGATTCCACCCTACTCACCTGTTTGTCTATCCTTATGCGATACCACACTGTCTCGTTGCTACAGCTTTGTAATGAGTTTTGAAACCAGAAGTGTGAGTCCTCCAAATTAGTCCTTGTTCTCAAGATTACTGAAATAATTTTCAAGATTACTTTGGCTAATCTGGGTCCCTTGCCTTTCCATATGAATTTTAGAATTGGCGAGTCCATTTCTGCCGAAGAGGCGGCTGGGACGCTGGCAGGGACCGCCTTGAATCTCAGACCAGCGTGGGGAGGACCAGCAGTACTGACTGGCCCTGACAACACTCGGTGTTCCGACCCACGGACTCAGGCATCTCCTGGTTTGTTTGGGTCTTCTTTCTCCCAGTGACGCAGTCTTAGTTAAATTCCTTCCTCCGTACTCTATTCCTGTGTTGTGTTGGAGGAGGAGTTATTTTCTTAATTTCATTTTCGGGCTGTTTGCTGCTAGTTATAGAAACACAACAGCTTTTTCACGTTGCCTTGTGTCCTGCAGCCTTGCTGCACACGTTCCTCAGCTCCAACACTGTCAGTGGGCCACGGGATTCTCTACGTAATTCGGCATCTGTGAAGGTGGCCTTCCTTCTTCCTTCCATTCTGAATGCCTTTTACTCCGTTTTCTTGCCTAACTGCCCTGTTTTATTTACCTTCATTCTTTAAAGAGCACACACTTCGTACATACACTCTTTTGTTTGCATTATTATATATCACATTAAATAAAGTTAACAGAAAGGTAACAATTTTTTGAAAGGTTTCTGGCTAACAGCCCAGCTCCAGCCTCTTGTCTCCCGTCCCCACAGTGGTTCTGGAGACGCAGGCACAGGAGGAGGGTCAGAGAACACCGGCCAAAGCCCAGGCCTGTGGCCAGCCCTGAGCCCGCCTCTCCCTGTGGCGCCGACAACCCTGTCCAGGCAGTGTGGTCCTGGGGAACAAAGTCCTCCCTGAGGGCGAGAGAGAACAGGGGGCCACATGGGGTGGGAAGTGAACTGAAGAACTGGAATCCTAAAGGGTGTAGAGCGGCGCTGGGCAATGCCCACAAGACCCTGGGGACTGAGCAGCTTCATTTATTCACTCAACAGCTTTTTGTTGGGCACGTATATTCTGAGCCAGGTTCTGGTGGAGCAGGAGCTGCAACACTCAACCAAACAGCATTCCTGGCGACACGGAGTGGAGTGAGGGGTCCACCAAGAAAACAACCAACGAGGCCAGAATTCACACGGCCGAGATAAGGTGGGAGAGGATGTGGGATCCTGTGCAGACAGGGTGGCCAGAAAGCCCTTTCCAGGGGGAGGCTTGCGATGACCCCACGGAGAGCAGGGGCATCTCAGGGCACACGGAGCCCCCAGCCGGGAAGCAGCAGGCCTGCTCCGAGCCCTGGAAGACAAGGGCTGGCCAGGAGGCCCCTGTGCACTGGCAGCTCGGAGCGCAGCCTTGTTTTGCAGGCTGCGAGTGGTGACGCACAATTGAGGAGGAGCCTGGCGAGCCCAGAACACTGTCATCCAAGTGCGTCTGCTTTGAGTACCAGCAGACCTCTCTTCCTCTGAGGATGAATAAACTTAAAAGATCTCAATGTGTGAGCCTTTAAAAAGTGTACAATAGAGAAACTAGCCCTTAAAAAGTTATGAAGTTCGAGGGGCTGGCCCCGTGGCCGAGTGGTTAAGTTCGCACGCTCCGCTGCAGGCGGCCCAGTGTTTCGTTGGTTTGAATCCTGGGCGCGGACGTGGCACTGCTCATCAGACCACGCTGAGGCAGCGTCCCACATGCCACAACTAGAAGGACCCACAACGAAGAATATACAACTATGTACCGGAGGGGCTTTGGGGAGAAAAAGGAAAAAATAAAATCTAAAAAAAAAAAAAAAAGTTATAAAGTTCGAGAACCTGAAGGAAATTTCGGAAGAGTTGAGTGCTCTCAGTAGGATGCAGCAGAACATGAAGCGAGGTGGGCGCGTGTGAGGCCCGGCCGGAGGCAGCCAGGTGGACGAGAGGAGGAAAGAGGTGGCGAGAGCCAATGGGCAGGGAAGCTCCTCAGCAGCCGGACTGGATTCCCGGCTGGAAGGAGAGAGAGGACCAACAGGACCAGAGTGCAGACGAGGGGGATGGCACGCCGGGGGGCTCCGCCAGGATTCAGGACAAAGGACAAAGGGATAAGTGATGGGAAGTGACAGATAGTGGAGAACAAAGAGTTTCTCCAAGAAAACCCAGAATAGCTGGGACGAAAGCAACAATCAAAGATAATTTAAGCTAAAAATATTCATGCATGCAGATTGGTCCCTAAACAAAAATCTCCCAAAAGACACGATACCCAAAGAATCCTGAAATGAAATGAAATTATGAAGATGAAACCCTGACAGTGCTCTGGAGGAAAGAGCTGGGACAAGCGCGGCAGGCAGTGCTCTTCCTGTGGCATTTGTGCCGCGAGACAGTGGGCACCGTCTCCAGGACCCAGACCAGGAAGCACCTCACCTGTGTCCTTCGTGTGACAAGACCACCAGGGACTCAGAAAACACAACTTACCTGCTTAAGACATGCCAGAGTCAAACCAGAACTGACATCTCAAGAACTGTGAGGTTGTGGTTAAAGGACCAGAAGGGTCTCCTTAGTCTGGTGCCAGCGGGGTGAATTCCACCGTGTAGGCGGCCACGTGCACACTCCAGTTGGTTCCTGCGCTGGGAGAGTGACCCTCGCTCAAATTCGTGTGGAGCTTCCTCTTTCCAAATGACCACGTAAAACTGGTGCTATTTCTCTCTCACATTTGCTACAAATGACCCCCAGACACTTTCAAAAACACGCTGGACGTCGTGCCTCGTGCCTGAGTGGCCTCTGCTCCCCTCCCGCCGGGGCCTGGGAACTCACATAGCCATCCTTTTATTACAAAGAACCGGCCCGTTCTGTGCATCTTTACAACTCAGGCTGAACGAGTGTACTCACTGGGTTCTCACTTTTTATTATGGAGCATTTCAAACATACGAAAGTCGGCAGAACTCCAGCTTTACTAGTGAAAAGTCGCGGCTGACTGTCCTCACCGATACCTCAGCCCACCCCCCTCGCCTTGCATGATTCTGATGCAAACCCCAGACACCACATCATCTCGTCCATAAATATTTCAGGACGTTCCCTAAAAACAGGGACTCAAAAAAGCACAGCTTCACCTAAAATAAGCGAATACTTCAGTGTCAACTGTCTACTCAATGTCTAAAATTCCGTTGTGTCCTGTTGTGTGCACGACCAGCTTGTCTGAACCAGGATCCGGACAAGCCCACACGCTGGGGCGGGCTGATGGGCTTCTTTCATCAATAGCTTCCCCTCCATCTTTTTTTCTTGCAAATTATCTTTTGAAGAAACTAGGTTGTTCATCTTCAGGAGTTTCCAACAGCCTGGATTTTGCATGTTGGAGATTGATGATGAAAAGAGAAAGGCACCTTAAACGCACATTATTAAGTGCAAGAAGCCACACACCGAGTGGGCTACACACTGTGTGATCCCAACCCTGTGAGGCTCTGGAAAAGACAGAACTATGGAGACAGTGAAAAGATCATTGGTTGCTGGGGGGAGTGGGGAGGGAGGTGAGTAGGGGAGCACAGAGGATTTCCAGGGCATCGAAACGGCTCTGTGCAACACTAGAATGATGGATAATGTCACCATACATTTGTGCAAACCCAGAAGGCACAACACTCAGAGTGACCCCTGGTGCAAACCACGGACTGCGGGTGACGACGTTGTGTCCACGTAGGCGCATCACATGCCCCTTCTGGTGGGGATGTTGAAATGGGGAGGCTGTGTCGGGGAGCTGGGGGTACATGGGAAGTCTCTGCACTGTATGCTCAGTATTCCTGTGAACCTAAAACTGCTCCAAAAAAGGGTCTGTAAATACAATATGCATAAAAGAGCAAAACGACATACTGAGACGTTCCTGTGGTTAGACTTGGTGGCAGGATCGTAGCCCTTCTCTCCTTCATATTTGATCCCTGTATGTTAAAAGGTCACCATTAGATTAACTTTTAACAGACGAATGACTGCGGGATGGTGCAGCGCGTGCTGGGTGCGATGGCCATCCTGCATGGCAACGAGAAAGTCTCCTTCCATCTCCTTCTGTACTTGGAAGGTCTCTACCTGGGTGGGACTTTCAAAATTGAAAAGCTTTATTTAAAACCCACCTGCACCCCTGAACATGAGTGTGTACGTACACGTTTGCCCATGCACACGCATGCACAGGCGGCACACGGCAGTGAAGTGCTGGACGGCTGGCTTAAACAACAGCTTTACTGACCACAGTTCACCTTCCATGATGCTGGTCCTCCTGGTGCACACGTGGGTGCTGGCAGGTGCTTCAGTGTGAATGTCCTCCAGAACCCCAGGCCAGAGACCCCTGGATGGAGGTCCGGGGGGTACAGCTCAGGCGTGTGGGGTCCTCGCCTGGACATCTCAGCAGCCCGCAGGCCTGACTGCAGGCTCCTGTGGCAGAGCAGCTGCAGATCAGGTAGGACGCGGCCGGCCATGCACGTGGGCACCCTGCAGGGCGTCTGCACTAACAGCAGGTTCACCCTACGTCAGAGCTTCGTGGTTGTTTGAAAACTCAACGTGAAAAACTCAGAGGACATGAGATCCTCATATTTACCCAAAATGTCAACATTCCAACTTTCAAGGAAGAAAGGCAAACTCCATTAAATTTCCATTATTATAGATTTTTGAATGTTTATCAATAAATGGCCTAAAATTTACTATCTACCTGTGCAAAGATTTCTTGTAGACCTAAGGCGTTCTCTCCAAATTCTTTTTTTTTTTTGGTGAGGAAGATGGTCACTGACCTAACTTCTGGGCCAATCTTCCTCTATTTTGTGTGTGGCTCACCATCACACCATGGTTGATGAACAGTGCTAGATTCGCGCTGGGATCTGAACCTGTGAGCCCCGGGCCACTAAAGCAGAGCACCCAACTTAACCACTGCGCCACCAAGCTCTTAGTCACGAATTGCCTTATAGCCCTTTTAAGCGTAAAGCTTGATATTTAAAAGTTTAGGAAAGCAAATTCAAGTTTCCTATTAAAATTTCTTCAATTTGTGCCACTCAGTGTCGTATTTCCCGTGACGGGCGCGCACAGCAAACACTTGTGTGCACTGGCGTCAGGGCTGAGGGTCCCCCCCACCCCGGGCAGCCTCTCCTGAGGGTGCTGTGACCATCTCTGTGGAGGGAGGGCTCCAGGATGTGCTGGGGCCCCAGCCGGCTCTCCCACTGCACGGGCCCTGGCTCTGGAAACGCCTAATTTTTAGCAACCCTGTGGTTTGCTCTGATGTCAGGACCCACCCCAGATGAGTGCGCTTTAATCGAGGAGAGGGCAGGGGAGGGCCGCTGCCTCCACCACCCCTCTGGCTCCCCTCACGGCTGCTCTGTCCCTCACGTTCAAGAGGAGGTGGGGGCAGGGGGAGTCCTCTGGGTTAAAAGGCGTTTTTTTTGTTCATTTGGGGCACAAAGGCATTGTTAACATGGACAAAAACACCAGTGGCCAGATGAGGAGGCAGAGGATGAGGCAGATGGGCAGCAGGGCCCGGGGCCTGGCAGGAGCCCCTGTGGTGGCTGTGCGGTGGCGGGCCCAATCCCCAGGCTGCCCCAGCTGCCCTCATCTGTATTGTTGCTCTAGGTTTAAGAGCCCTAGAGTAGAATCTAAGCTCCCGTGAAGTCAGAGCGGATGCCGTCGAGAGCCAAGCTGTCACCCCTGTCTGAAGCGCCAGAGCCGCCAGGTGGCCCAGGCCATGTCCGAGGCCTGACGTCTGCGCTGGGACACACCGTGGACATGCTGTGGCAGGAGAGAGGCCCGGTCCTGCAAAGGAAGCCCCACCGAGGAGACGATGAGATATCGGGGCTTCCCAGGGTGTTGCTGAGTCAGTCCTTGTCCGGCTCCCTCCCTCCCGCACCTTGTCACCACTCCTGGCCTGTTTTGTGTCCCTATCGACCAAATTGTGGGAGACTTTCCTTTCTTCGTGGTGTCAATCTGTAAACCTACTTGTCTTCCTGCTCAGGTCCTCATGACTTCGTCTGCTCGAGTCAGGAGCCGCTCCCAGGGTGGTGTTGGAAAGCAGGGTCCCTCGGCAGATGGTGGCCCCCCGGGCCGGCCTCCGGTCCTTCCGAGGCCTTGTCCTTCCTTCACCGTGAGACCGGGTCCTGGAGTTGGTCTTTTCTTCAAATTCTACTGCCGTCACTCTGCTGTGCCTTGATCGAGCCCTTGGGACACCGAGGAGTCTCCTTATCCGTCTTCCTCCAGGGACCCCACAGGAAGGGGCCAAGCCCGCCAGGGACAGTCCCACCTGCCAGCCCGTGAGGCTGCAGGCTGAGAGGGAGACGGCTTCTGTCACCACCCTGCCGGGCAACAGGGGCAGGTGGGACAGGAATAGAGGACAGCGACCCACAGGGTGGAGCCCCACCTGCCACACGTGCCAGACGGGGAAGGCGGAGCGCGCGTGAGCGGCAGTATCTTACAGACGTGACAGCCACCGACCAGCAGAGGACCGCAGCTCCCAGCAGGTTAGATCCCAGACACACACTTTTTATTGAGAGAGTAACACTGCAAGAAGGGATTCCATTAATATGAACCCTTTTCAGAAATACCAGCCGAAGAGACTGTTTTGTGTTGAAAGAAGAAATCTTGAGATTATTCAGATTCACAATCCTGTTGTCTCCATTTCTGTGCTAATACAGACCCATCCAAAGGAGGGTTTTCCCCTTTACTGTTCCATAGGAAAGACTTTGGCTGGAAATCTTGATTATTGCCATTGGCGACTGGCAAATCAACGTATCTACAGACATTTACCTTGGAGAGGAGAACCAGGCAAGGACTGTGCCCTGATTCTTAGACCTCTGAATGCCCACACCTGTCCCCGTGTGCAGGCTGACACCTCCACCACAACCCCCACCCTGTCTACATCATCAGGAGTGTGCATGGAATGTGTACATCACGCCTTGATGAGCAGAAGGCCTACCGAGAGTGCAGACAGCAGGAGACGGGCCAAACCGCGGGAGGAGGATTCAGGCTCCCAGTGACGCCTGAGCATCCGGTGAACACCTGGCTGCATCTGAAGGTCCATCTACGACCTCTCAGACAAGTGAGTTAATACAGGAAGATAAGCCCACTGGAGCTGTGTCACTGTAGCACGTTACTGAAGAGAGTATGAATAGTGCATAGCCTCAGCCTAACACTTCACTTTTAATAAAACAGAAGAGAAAGAAAAAAAAGAAAGAAAGAGAAAACAGAGAAAGGTTTGCTGTGCTGATCTAGAGTTGAAGTAGAGGGTATGCCTTTTAATTCTCACAGCAATTCAACAAGGAAGTCTTCAATCAATGCCTCAGACCACTGTTTACATAACACCACTGACCCTGAGTCCCAGTTCTGGCGTTCCTTCTCCATAGGACAGAACTGAGGCATTGACCGCAGTGTCACAGACACCACCTGAACTCTGGATTTCCCCCACCCACAGCCCAAGGCTTAGCAAGGCTCACGCAGGAAAGATGCTAAGGGGCTGTCTCAACAGAGGTGTGAAGGTGAACTCACCACCGTTACCCACCCCTGGGCGCCAGGGACCAGGGCTAGTGCCCAGAGGACTCAGGACAACAGACTTGAAAACAGAGGCTGTCACGCTCTGGGTCAAGTCTTACTGGGGCTGCATGAGCACACAGGGCCTGTAGGTCAGATCTGTGACCCCAGCCACGGGGACAATGCGTGACCGAGTCATTGGGGTGATGCATCGTATGTGACGGATCCTCTTCTACAACTTGTGGCAATGAGTTCCCACAATCAGAGCTGCCGCAGAGTTCCCCTAGATGCCTTAGATCTAATTTTCATAAATCTAATAATCAGAAATAACAGATCCTTTGCATTCTTGATGCTTTGGTGCAAACTTCTGAAAACTGTCCCCCAGTAACGAGAAGACCAGCAGCCCTGGAATGGCTTAAGAGAGCACGTCAGCTCACCTGGGCTTCTGCTTAAACTCCCGAGTCCCTGTAACGCCTGGGGATCTCCCGACAGGTGCCTTGTGTCCTGCAAGCTCCACGGCGGGGACATGCTCAGGGTGGCTCGTCACCCCAAGCCCAGGGCACGGCTGGGCCCTGAGGAGGGACGCAGGCAGGGCCTGCTTGTTGCCACAACACACCAGAGAAGAGAGCTTACAAAAGGGACTTTTATTAAATGAAAGAAAAATCTGTGTGGTGGGTCAAATATGAAATAGATATACAAAACTTTACATCAGATCTCTCAGAGGAGAAGGCTGCTCAGGGAAGGCAGCACTCCTTATCGCGACGCCCAGGGGAGGGGAGGCGGTCCAGAACCCGGCTGTCATGGCCCGCTCGGAAGTGCACCACGTGCTCCTCGGCCCTGAGGCTGCCCAGGCCCGCGCTATTCTCAGGGTTCTGTGCGTGCACACGCTCTGCCCCATCTAAAGCCTTTGACGTTCTGACGGCTTTGGCTGTGAAAAATCATGACAAGATGCCACACCCTCCTCTACACCTTGTCGGATCCCCAAAGTCTTCACCCCAAATAACAGGCTGTGGTATTTAAAGGGAAAAACACACTTCCGCCCCCCCAAAACCCCGTCCTACATGACAATAAACCACAACTCCAGTCTTGCTGTGCGGCTCTGCTGAGCTCGACAAGGGTCTCTGCGTGGCACACCACTTCCCCGTGAAACTGTCACTTAAAAAAGTAGACCTTCCTGTACTAAAACTTTAAAACACCTATTTCTGCAAAATATTGTGTTTTGTATGTGGAGCTCTGCAAAATATACACATCTTTCTGGAGAAAAGGAAACCCCGTCTATGGGCCGGCACGGGGAAGGGACAGAAGAGGTTCACGCGTCCACCCCGCGGCCCGCAGGTCACATGAGGTCGCTGAGTTCTGCCTCGAGCGCAGCGGCCATCTCGTCTGCCTCTGAGCTGCTCCCCTCCTCGTCCTCGCAGCTGGACTCCCCGCTGGACTCGCTGGCAGCATCCCCTTCATTCAGCTTCCTCTTGTGGCCCCTGGAAGAAAAGAACGCTTACTGGGGACACTCACGGCATCACACGAGCACATCCCCGGCATCTGCTGACCTGCGTCTGCACGCTTCCAGTTTCAACGTCAGAACAAAGTAGGGTTCTGTGGTCAAGGATACGCGGGAGGCCACCAGACCCAGGACCACGGCACACATGTTCCCTGTTCCCTTCACTGCCACGATCCACATTTCAAAGGACCGAGGAGATGAGGGTGGGACAGACGTCCACCAATGCTGCTGAAAAAATCACCCTGTCAGCCAGTTACACTCTAGAAAACCATGAAATCGCCACAACAAAGGGACTGTCTCTGGCAGCTGACGAAACACCTGTACTACCAGAGGACTTCACGAAAGCAGGAGGCAGAGAGCAGGACGCCCAGCGGCATGCTGCGAGCTCTTGGGCCTTGGCTGGAGCTGGAGCAAACTGGCTCGCGAGGACAGCTGCCAGGAGACAGACTGTGAGGCCACCCAAGCCGTGTGAGGCTGGCAGCTCCTCGTAGGAGCTCACGTCTGAGTGGGGCCTCGAGTGACCCTGGGCTGCAGGCCTCACACTGCCCAGCGGGGCACGGGTGACTGCAGACGGAGAGTGGACGCTACTTGTCGGGTGACACAAGAATGCCCGTCAACGGACCAGGAAGGGACTCGTTTGTTCTGAGCCATGCGGAAGCTGCCTTACTTTCTAACGAGGAGTCTCCGCCACCCAGCAGCAGCCCCTGTGTGCAGCACGTGCTCCGCGCCCATTCTGCCAGCATCTGAAGAGCTGGGGCATCTTTCTGCCCAAAGCTCATATGCCAGTGGTTCTCATCAGCATAAAGAAGAACCAAATACGAACAGACAGTCAGAAGCCCCACTGAGGACGGGGCGTCTGGCTCACGTGCTCGGCAGACACGTGGATGAAGGCACCGCTGGGTGATCACACAGGGCCGTGTGGACCACTCTCAGAACCTCTTTCTCGGGCAGCACCAGCACCAATTACTCTGAAAAGTGGTCAGCTAAGACGAACACAGCATACCGACCTCCAGCAGATGCTATCAGGCTTTATTCCCAGCCAGGGGGGCTACTCAGTTCCAGGGACAGTATCTGCAGGCCGGACCGGAACATGCCAATGACATCTCCAAGCAGAGATGCCGATCAGCCAAGGCAGCACACCCGCCCCCTCCCCAGGGCCCTTGCACTTGAAAGGTCCCACTGTGCTAGGAAACAGCCATGGCCCTGAAAGAGGATGCCGATCACGGGCCATAAGGGCAGCCGGGCAGTTCCGGCCGTACGTCCCTCTCTGGAAGAGTCTCCTGGAGAGGACGTGCTGCGACGGTGCATCGCACGTGAGTACTCTGAACATTATTTTGGCTAACAAACAAACAATACAGCAAACACACATACACGCATGTAACATACATGTATATACACTAGGTAACGTAATGTGTATAACTGCACATGCGACAGACACGTAACACAACTATGTGTAATGTATATTCAGCATGTGTGTGTAATGTGTACGTAACAAACACACAGCATAAGCTCACACACGAGAGCACACCGATAACCTGAAGCCACCAACGCTGGTGTTAGGACAGCCACACGCTTTAGCCCTATGACAAGAGCCACCTTCCATCCACAGGCCGGGGCCTGGGACCACGGAGCGCCTCTGTAAAGTGCTGTGTCCTCCAGCCCACAGTGTAAACGAACACATCACTTCACGTCAGCGGGAGTGAATAGTCTACTAAGGAAGAGGATTTGTTTTAATTGTTGTAGAAAAGTGAGAGGTTGGGCTCCAAATTGATATGAAAAGTGGGATTTCTCACATTAGTGCCTGAAAATCAAGATTTACGGAGTGCTTGATTATGACATCTCTGGGAAACATACAAGTAAAAACGACAGAAGCATTGTTTAATTTCCCCTCTAGAAAAATGGCGTAAAGGGGTTTCTGAGCACAGGGACTTTCACGGAAATCACCACGACCACCAAGGACACACTCACACAGCCACAGTGTCCAGCCACGCGAGCCACTGCTGCAGTGTCTCCCCGTCTGCAAGGCCTCCTCTTCCTCAGCCGACCTCCCGGGGGCACACGGAGGTGGGATTTGGACCCACGGGGAGGGCTCTGCTCCCTGGGGTGCTGTGCTCGGCTGGGTGCTCTCCCAGGCAAACAACTCTTGAGTCCGGGGGGCGTCCTGGCTCTCCCTCCTGGATGTCGCTCCTGGGGGTCGGTCTCGCTTCAAGGGTCACCTGCTTCGAGAGGTCCCCACGTGGCTCCAGGGGGCCTGTTCTCAGCTTTATGCCTTCGCAAGGCTAAGGAATGCGGGAGCCTCGAGCAGTGTGGACGCACACAGACAAAGGAACCGAAGTGTGACGGCGGCTGCCCTGTGTGTGAAGCCGAGCCTGCAGCAGCCCCCACCCGACACCTGCCGAGGAAAACAAGTCCAGGGTGCTTCCCCACGGCTGGGCTGGTTCCCCCTCCACCGGACGGCCCATCTTCCCACGTGGCCAAACCAGCGCTCCCGGCAGTTGCTCTCGCCCTCGGCAGTACTCGCCACCATCAGCGTCGTTTGTAAGCCTCAGCCGTTGCCCCGCTGCGGTGTGGTTTCTCTCCACGCTGGTCTGCCACCCACAGATGTTCTCTGCTGTCTGTTCAGATCTTCCGCCCGTTTCCATCCGCCAGTTTGTTCTCACGCTCAGTCCTGAGCGTTTACATTGTGAACATGAGTTATCGCAGTTATTTTTTCTCCTATGGATGGTACTGTTGGCATCAAAAAGGAAAACCCACTGCGTAACTTAAGGTCACAAAGGTCGCTCTGAGGTTTTCTTTTGAAGGCTTTGGCTTTATGTTTATAATCTATTGAGCTAATTTCTGAGGTACGTGTGGAGACTTGTTTTGCATTTGGACATCTAACTGTTGTAGTACCATTTATTGAAAAGGAAATTTAAGAAATGTACATAGAAATACATATATATAAACTCATAGTTTAGGGAACCCTTTTGAATTTTGAAGCAGAGAAGAAACCCCCAAAAAAGATGTATTTAGAGACACGAAAGTCTTTGTTTGGCAAAAGACACGATAGCAAAGTCACAGACAGACACAAGATGGGGAAGACTACTCACAGACTGGGACACACACAACCGCAGACCATAATACAAAAAGAGCTTCTGCAAAGTGGTAAGACATAAGTACCCAATGGGGAGAAACACCCCCAAACTGGAAAGAAGCAACTGACAGAAGAATAAATTCAAAATGGACAAGAAACACTGAACGAGACACTGGGAAACGCAAACTGAGGTCACGGTGAGCTCTCACACCTCACTCCTCAGGTGGACAAAAGTCAGAAGGAGAGGCCAGCTGGGCGTGGGGACAGGGCCAGGACCCAGGAGCTGGAGCACGCGCTGAGACGGTCTCTGGAAGTGAGTCTAACACCACCTACTGAAACTTAAAATAGACACTTCCTCAGATGCAGCCAGCCCCTCTGTGTCCCAGAGGCTGACCCAGCAGCTCTGGTCTGGAGAGGGGGTGTCGGGCGGGAGGTGGGGCTGCAGTGGACGCAGAGCAAGCGTTGGGATGACACACAGGCTGATTTCAAATGTATTGTTAACAGGTGCTTCGGTGCCCAGTAATGACTCAACACACGCTTTTACGGAGCTCTAAGTAAACGCCCTGCCCCTTGAGAACGTCCCTTCTGATGTGCATGCTGGCTCCTCCAGCAGCATCTTTGACCACACCGAGCCGAGGCACTGAGCTGAGACCGGACAGGTGACTGCTGTGTCCCGCTCTTCAGTTCTGCTGCCCCAGCCCAGGGGAGCGAGGTCCCAGCAGAGGAGTGAGAGTGAGCGCCTCTGCGGCATGTGCTGGACGGAATGTGACTTTCAGTCACTTACTTTCATCTGAGATGGAGTAGGTGAAGCTCTCTTTCTTAAGCGTCACTGCTAATGACGGTTATTACAGAACCCCAGGGGGGCGAGTGGGCGGACTGGGCCTGCCCTTGGGCATACCGACACCTCTCCATTTCAACACCATTCTACTTTATCACACGACTTGCAGAAGCAGAGGAACATCAAGAGGCACGAGGATGAGAGAGTTCACCGATATGTTTCCCCAGACCCCAGTCCTCTGCCCCCCCGCCCCGCCAAGGGGGAGGAGGCCGTTTGCCAACGAGGCTCCTTGGCTGTGAACTGCAGGTGGGCGTCCCTCCTCATCCTAAAACCAGGATGGCAGCACTGCCTCCTGCAGAGGGTGAGAACGACCACGTCAACGGCAAGAGCACTGTCTCCACTCAGGTGAGGGCTGTCCCGCCCTCTTCTGATCTCATGACAATGGAGTCAAGTGTGAGCTTGGACCTGCCGTCTGCTGGAGAGCACCTGAGCTGAACAGCCAGCATGCGCTGTCACCCCCTGGCTTGTGGCCTCCCAGCAGCACTCAGGAGCAAAGAGACTGCTTCCCATCTCTCCGAGTCTTGACATCACCTTTGGGCTGGGGGCTGAGCGCTAAGTCCCCAAGGAGAGGACGGCCACTGGTCTGGCCTGAGCTGAGGGAGCGGCCCCACCTGGCTTCGGGTCCAGCTCTAGCACAGCCCTGGAGTGGGAGGGAGAAGAAGGGAAAATACACCCTGAAGGGCCTCTCTTCGGAGCCTGTGTGGGCGGGTGCATGAACCTGGTTCAGGGAGGGGCCCTGCAGCCTGCACCACCAGGAAGCCAGGGGCCTGGTCCTGCCCTCACAATAGACGGCACCAATGCTGGAGCTCCAGGGCCACCAAGAAGGGCGGAGGGGACAGAGAGGCATGGGTGGTGGCAGGGCCAGCTGGGAAGGCACAAAGGGTCTGGGCCCCTGGGAAAGGCAGGAGCCGTGTGCTCCGTGTGCCCCACTTCTGGGAGGACCACAGACCGACCAAGCTGGTGGCCAGAGCACGCCCACGGCTGGCACACTGATGCTGCGTCTGGACGCGGCATGTGGGCTGCACAGCAGGTGCCAGGCGCCCGTCTGCCAGGCTCTCTCACAAATCTCGACTGGAATTCCTGGTCAAGCCAAACTGGAGCAGGCATGTCCCTGAGAACCTAGCCCCCCACTGTCAGATAACTCAGCAAAGCTTCTAAAACAAACAAAGATAGTGACATAATTAATCTGAAACCACTTAGGTGATTTTCCCTTTGTTGGGTGGTGACAAAAATAAGGGCGTATTTCTACGACACACAGATGGATGAGCTAAAAAAGATGCTTCATGTAAGAATGTCAAGTGGCACATGAAAGGGTATTTTTCTTGCTCATACTACTGCAAGCAACCCCAATAAAAACTATGTTCCACGGGCTCTGCCCAGCGAAGAGTCAGCTCCCAGGCCTCCTAAGGAGAGAGCTGTGGGTCATGTGGGTGTGTGCAGTGATAACACACACATGTGCACATCCACGTGCAGCAAAGAGCAGGCTCTGTGGACAGAAGTGTGGGTCACATGCGTGTGCAGTGATAACACACGTGTACACATCCACGTGCAGCAAAGAGCAGGCTGTGGGGACAGAAGTGTGGGTCACATGTGTGTGCAGTGATAACACACGTGTACACATCCACGTGCAGCAAAGAGCAGGTTCTCAGAACAGAACTGCAGGTCACTTGCACACATACCACCAGCCCTCCCCAGGCCCTGAGGCCTGCAGCGTGGGGGCACGTCCTAGCCGCTCAGGTGCTGTGAGTGGGCAGAGGTTTATCAAACACATCAGTGCTCTTGAGTGGCTGAACTCAGGTTCCTGGTTCTCACCTAGGAAAACTCAGGAAACATGGGCTGCACCCGTCTCTGGGGAACCTTGCGTCCACGTGGCCTGCAGCCTGGCCCCGGGCTTGCAGCTTCAGAGAGTGCGGTGGGAATGTGATGGCTACTCGTGTCTCCTGACTCTGTCAGCTACTCACTCCAGGAAGAGCTCGGTGTTCTCAGCTGTTGCTAACAGTTAAAGCAACTGCGATGTGCCAGCCCCGTCAAGGAACTTGAGTGTTTCTTCCGGCTACCACAGCAGCAAGCTCTTAGTGACTAACAAGCATTAGTAACTTCTCACTTCCTGACAGAGAAATTGCTTTTCAACAAAAGCCTGGCTCCCATTCAGGTTTCCTTCCATCTCTTCTGTTTGAGAACTTGAAGGCAAAAAAAGACAGACAGATAGTTCTTGTGGTCAGTGAGGAACGCCTCCAAGTCCAGGAAAAAGCCGGAGCTGCTGTTGTGTGGACGCTGAGGCCTTGCAGGAACAGACCTGAGTACCTCGGGCACAACCTTAGGGTACAAGAAAGCTGCGGCCAAGTTAACGAACAGCACCCGTCTGAACACACCTAAGGAGTCTGTGGTCACGCTCAGGGCGGCCACCAGGGGAAGAGCACAGGCCCCCCAGGCAGAGGAAGGGCGCGCTCGCTGGCTGAGGTGGAGGTGAGGAGGAAGATGAGGCACTCCCGAAGGCAAGACAAGCAGCTCAGCAGGACGGGGGAAGGCGGTGGAGGAGGAGTTACAGACCCCTGAGTTACACCCTCCAAAATGGCCAACTTATGCCAAGGATGCGGGGCTGATAAAACCCTTCTTGAAGGTCTTTTCAGTTGCCTTTGGAGAATGTCTGAGGTGGAAGTGGCCAGTCCTGGTGCTCACGTGTAGCCCACATGGGGGCAGGACCTGCTGCACACGGCCCTGTACAGACCATGCTAACAACACTGTGTTCTCAGTGCTAGCTGCACGGGGCGCTATTTCCTTCAATTTTCACAAGAAATCCCTTAGGTGGGCGTCATGACTCCCACTGAGGAGAGGAGAGGCTCAGTGAGACTCTAGTTAACAGTCAAGTCCTCGCGGCTGGGCCAGACCCCACCCAGCGGCATATGCAGGCGGCAGCTCACGCTCAGAGAATGACCATGCACTTCACTAGGGGAAGGAGTCCCTGAAACAGGGGGTCGTCTTCTGGGACACCAGTTTCTATGACTTGACAAGGGAGCAAGGCAGGACAAACCTGTGGCTCCTCTGAGGGGGCCGTGCCTCATTCCCAAGTCCCACATTCCCGTGGGGGGGGGCCACCGGATCCAGATGACGGAAAGAGGGTGGCCGGCAGCCCTCGGTGACAGTGCCTGGTGCTGAGCCATCCATCTCAGCCTTTCCGTGATAAAGCGAGAAAGAGCTTGACTAACAGCGGGCAAAACCTGGGCTCCCGGCTAATGTTGGGAGTATGACATTTTTACTAACAACACAATTGGATTTTAGTAATTAAAAATTACCTCAAAAATTGGAAACAGACGGCTGCAGGTCACGGTTAATAAATGCCTGTAATCGATACCAGCTCCATTTCCTCTCAGCACAACATGCAACATTTAGATTTTGTTTTTACCACCAACTGCAGCTCCATAGAGAAATGCTAGCAGATTTAATTTGGGGAAAATTTAAAGCTTGGAAAATCATCTTGAACTCAAGGTGGAATAAAGCAAGAACACGAATATAAACACACATAATACACACATCGATTTCTCCCTTGATGCGCCAGTTTCTGCACACACTGCTGTCACAGCACACGTGGACTAGAGCCTGAGGTTTGCCATCCAGCAAGACATACGACGATTTTACTAACTATGGCAAATATACACATTAGTATTTTATACCAGCATCTAACCAATGAGAATCAAACAGAATCCATAAAGCATTTATTTTCCAAATTGCTGGTTACAACCAGCTTGGTTTTTTTGGCAGAAAGAAAAAGACAGTACCAGCATTGCACGTGGTACGGTTACCATTTTACCTAATGAGACTCGTTTCAAGTGTGAGTATGTGTGTGCAAGGACAGGCGTGTATTCTTTTAGAACAGCAACGTGGAGTGCTGAGCACACTGGGTCATTTCTCAGATACCCAGGGGCCTACATAGTGCAGCAATGTTCTCCTCCTCGGGAGGATGGAGATGCAGCAGAGGCTCTGTGCTGGTGGGCATGGGGAGAACTGCAGGGGAGCCCCCCCACCTGCCCCATGATCCCAGCCCCCAAAACACAGGTTAGGCTGTGCCAAGATGGCCAGAGCACTCCTGGCACCAAGGACGGTGGCCAACTCCCACCCAAGTCATCATCCCACATCGTGTGTGACTGCATTTGTGGAAAAAGCAGACGGCCCTGAACCTTAGACCAGCAAGGGCCCCAGAGAAGCAGCAGAATGACCATCCATGTGGCCAGTGGGTGTCGGACTCAAATGTGAGCTGAGAAAGCAACACCTCTGATGAGCTAGACCTATGAGCCGGACGGTACAGAAACCCTCAGGGAAGAAGGCCCGAGGCTGGCGGGAGGGGCTCCCAGGCACCAGGCTGCGCACAGCGTCTCTGCAGAGGCTGGCTCTGGGTGGGAGCCGTGGCTTTGGGGCAGGAAGGTCAGCATGTCATTAACACTGAATCAGGGTAAGAATTGCTGCCTAACATTATTAGGACATGAAAGCACCTGGAAAAAAAATCAATGTCTCTCACTCTGAAAAATGGGCAATTATTTAAAAAAGAGAAAATACCTGATTGAATCAGCAGCTTTTGCTGAAATTCTGAACGGGGCACACCTAGGTTGAATGCATCTGAGTTCAAGGGATGCAGAGAGCTTTGCTGGGTGGACAGAATGCTGTCTCAGGTCTGGAAGCAGAGAGGAAGCAGAGGCGGGCTCCTGCCACGTCCAGTCATGATGGTCAAAGAAAAGCTCTGCTACTTTTTCAAGAGAGATGCACGTGCATATCACGAAGAGACGACTTTTCACAAACCAAGGTAAGGGCGCTGTGCGTCGAACTGTGTGCAGGGAAACCTGCCTTCTGAAATTCGTTCTCGTGCAACCTGAGCAGGCGGTAGCACCAGACACGCAAGTCTAGGGACGCACAATTAGGAGTCAACGTGGGGGCGGTGAGGGACATTTCCCAAGAAAAGTTATTTGGACCACACTGTTGCAACTGTTTTTTTTTTTTTTTTTAAAGATTTTATTTTTTTCCTTTTTCTCCCCAAAGCCCCCCAGTACATAGTTGTATATTCTTCGTTGTGGGTCCATCTAGTTGTGGCATGTGGGACGCTGCCTCAGCGTGGTCTGACGAGCAGTGCCATGTCCGCGCCCAGGATTCGAACCAACGAAACACTGGGCCGCCTGCAGCGGAGCGCGCGAACTTAACCACTCGGCCACGGGGCCAGCCCCTGTTGCAACCGTTTTTGAAAAGCCTGAAAACACATGAAGTTTACATGTTGCAGGACCATTTCTAACACCAAAGGCATTTTCTGACCCCCCGTGGGAAGAGGAAGGCCATCCACACACACTCCCACCTCCCAGTCAGTTCTCTCCCCTCCCGGGGGTCTGCTACCTGGAGAACGCCTGCTGTCTGCAGACGTGTGGGTCTGTGGACTTGCGATTCGATTCCATGACCTCTGTGTGTCCTGACGCCAGGCCACACCATCGATGACCGAGATGGACAGGAAGCTCTGAAATAGGAGTGTGACTCCTGACTTTGCTCCTCAGGATGGACTTGGCCATTCTGGGTCCTGTGTGCTTCCACGTGGATCCAGGGCCAGCCTGGCGGTCTTCCTGGTGGTGTGCTCCAGAGGTCTGGTGGGTGCAGCTGTCGACCACGTTGTTCCTTCTCCACCTCCTCACTGTTCCTTCCACGGCTGATGGCAGGGAACCCAAGTCTCCACCTGTGGCTGTCAGGCTGCCCACTCGTCCCTCCAGGTGTCGGCTTTGGGGTTGTGTATGCTGTGCTCTCTCATGCAGGGAGCACAACACATGCGACTGCTGTGTCCTCCACTCCTCGAATCACACTCTCATTCTCTTTGACATTCATGTAACCGTCCTGGCTGTCCTGTGGCTGCTGTCTGCGTGATATCATTTCACCATTTTACTCTGCTTCTGTCTTTGAATTTTCACTGTCTCTTGTACAAGGCACACAGCTGCACTGTTTCTCCAGTCCGACGTCCGTGTTTTGGTTATCTAATCGGTCCCCTTACGTCGCTGACACACTGGAATTCACGTACGCTATCTCACCTCAGCTTCCGCCTCCCGCAGTTCTGTTCCTCTGTCCGTCCTGCATTGCTTCCTCTTGCATTAGGTGAACACATGCTGATGTGACAGTGTAGATCTGTGAACAATTTTTCCTGAGTTCTCTCCATGGCAGTTGTTCTCGGGCCCACCGTGCAGATCTTGCATCGTCAGGACAGACGCCAGGTTTACACGAGCCCAGTGCAGCTGAAGAGAGCGACGTCGTGCCCATGCAGCTCTGGTCCCGCTCCCCTTTTGTGCTGTTATTGTTACACGTGTTCTATCCACACGTTATAAACCCACGTTGTAAATGCTACTTTACATAATTTCATGTCTTTTAAAAAGAAGCCAAGGGAAGAGAGAAGACAAGTGTGTACTCATAGCATTGTTATATTAACCTTCTCATTTACCACTTTGTCCGAAACATCTCATTCCTCCTGCCTCCTCTGTGCAGTCACAGGCAAACATACTACATTTCTGCAAGTTAGAGACTCAACGATACAATTATATACGTGTGATTTTATACAGCGGTTTTAAAATCAGTTCAGTGAAGAAAGAAAGCTATGAATTTACACCGTTTGGACAGTCACCTACACTGCCGCTCCTCATCATCCACGTGGAATCTAATTTCTGTCTGCTTTCCCTTGCTTTCAGACTGGAGAGCTTCCCTCAGGATTTCCTTGTAAAGCGAGTTGGCTACAACAAATTCTCAGTTTTCACCTGGGAATGTCTTTCTCGCGCCTTCATTTTGACAGACAGTTCTGCAGGATGTAGGGTTCCTGGCTGACAGCTTTTCTCTTGGACATCTCGTGTGGGCCATCCCACTGCCTCTGGCCTGTGCTGTTTCTGAGAGAGGCCAGCTGCTAGTCCCACGGGGCTCTCTGGGTAACGCACCATTTTCCTCGTGCTGATTTCAAGGTTTTCTCCTTGTCTTTGCTTCCAGCACCTTTACTCTGATATGTCTGGGTGTGGATCTCTATGCCCACCCCACTCGGACTTCGCTGTGCTTCGGAATGTGTTAGATTAATGTTCTTTTCGTGTGTGAGGAAGACTGTCACTGCGCAAACATCTCTGCCCACCTTCCTCTATTTTGTATGTGGGATGCTGTCACAGCCTGGCATGATGAGTGGTATGTAGGTCCACACTCAGGATCTGAACCCACCAACCTGGCCAGCAAAATGGAACATGTGAACTTAACCACTATGCCAACGGGCTGGCGCTGGGGATGTGTTAGATTAATGTTTTCCATTGAATTTGGGAAGTTTCAGCCATTATTTCTTGAAATATTTTTTTGCCCCTTCTCCTCTTTCCTGGCTCTGGCACGCTCACCATTGTGTGCCGGTGCATTCAATGCGCATGTCTCTAAGACTCCGCTCCTTTTCCTCTCCACTCTTCTGATGACATCATGTCCGCAAGTGCCAAGGGTGTGCGAGCCTTTCTTCTGCTAGTTCAAACCTGCATTCGGGCCCTCTGGTGAATTTTCACTTGGTCATTACACTTCTCAGGTCTAGAACTTACACTGGACAAGACCCTGTCCACACACTCCTCTATTCTTACAGCAGGTTGCCTTCAGCACCGGGAGCACACCTGTCACGGCCACTCTGAAGTCGGTCTGTTAACTGACACCTGGCTGCCCTCACAGGCGGCTTCTCTTGCCTGCTTTTTTCCCATGTGCGGGTCAGACTCTTCTGTCTCTTTGTGTGTCTCATGATTTTTTTGCTGGAAACAGGACATTTTAGTTACTATGCTGTAGCAACTCTGGGTTCCGGGCTACCCTCTGGGGCATGTTACTGCTGTCGTGTCTAGCAACTGGCAGGACCGTTTTGGTGAAGTGGCTGCCCCACAGCGTGAGGCTTCTGAAGGTCCAGCCTTGGGCTCAGGCACAGCCCATAAAGAGAGACACACGCTAAAACTAGAGTGGTACCACTTTCTATTCATCATGTGGCCATCAACACTGTGCTGTGGAAGGTGTGAAGAAATGAGCATTCTCACCCATTCTGATGGGAGTGGATGTTGGTACAACCCTCTATGCAGGGCAACTCGCCAGCAACTGTCAGCTTCGAAAAGCACCTACCTCTGACCTGGCAATTCTGCTTTTAGAAATTTATGAGTGATAAACTCATGCACGTGCAAATGATCAACACACGCGCATGTTCGCCACAGCACCATTTCTAACAGCAAGAGATCGAACACAAGTCAAAAGAAGGCTAAACCAACTGTGATGTACAAATAAGATGAGACGCCATGTGCCCAGCAGAAGGAGCGGGGCAGCTCCTCCAGTGATGCTCAGAAGCAAGGCACCGACCAGGCGTACAGGACACAAAGAGCACCTCTCACCTATCCTGGGGAACACAAGGGGGAATTGACGCCCCTGAGTTAGTACCTGTAGTCCCAGAGTCACCTGTCAGGGAAGACGGAAGATGTGTAATCCTCTCCTGCCCAGTTTTAAGAGTTAAGTGTCTGCTGGGGTGAAGGCAGAGAGCTGCAAGAAGAAACGAGCACCGCAACCGTCCACACTGGCCACGTAAGCGTCTTTGCTTTCTGGCAATAAACGTTACAAAGCTTAATGTTGCCTCCGTTTCTAGAAATGACAGATTTCCCAATATATTAAGGAAAATCTTGCCCAGGTTGACCATGCAACATGAAAACCACTTTCACACACAGGAGCCTCCGAGCGCGTCAGTGCTGTTTGTTTGTCTACAAGAGTGGGAACTGACGTAACCTTCCTGGAAGGAAAAGAGGAGCAAAGGCTGCGGGAGAGCCCTCCTGGCCATCCATGCGTCTGCAGCACACACTGACCGCGCTCCTGCATGAGAAGAGGAGAGGGCTGGAGGGATGGGGGCAGATCCTTAAAAATGGAGTGATTGTCCTTACTCATCTCCCACGGCACCAGACGGGACGGGTCACAGGGCCAGACCACAGCTCTCCAGTACTTAGAGAGCAGGGTCTTTGGTGGAGAAGAGGTGGGCTGCTGTCCCTGACCATGAGTGGCAAACCACTCCTCCCTCCCTTTCTGACCTTCTCCAACGTAAGCTACCAGCTACGTTGTACCCTGTTTTGGGCAGTTAATGAAATACTGTTGTTTTCACTTGTCCACTAACTCTAGAAACAACTTGAAGGAAGAGTCTTATGTCACACTACAAGGTCCTTCTGGGAGCCAGGCCGACCGCCCACGTCCAGGCCCAGAGCAAGCGCTCACTGGGGAGGGACCCGACATGAGACCTCGGGGTGCTGCCTCCATGCTGCTGTCTCACGACCTGCCGGTGGCGGCACAAGGATGCATTCTTGTGGCGTTTTAAACGTTTTGGAGATATCTTCTTTGGGCAAATGCTTCTCAAATATACACTTGACTTTCATCTTTGGGATTTACCACAAGGAACAGAGGTGTCCCGTGAGCCGCTGTGTGTAACCTGGGCATTTGATGGCTGTTGATCTGAAAGGAGGAGGAATCAGTTCTTGGTGGACAAGTAAGAAATGTCACTTTCCTCCTTCCATTAAGAACCATTTTCAAGTTCAAGTGATATTAAGATTCTGCAGAACAGCTCAGCCCAACAGAATCAGCAGAATGTGCTGCCCGCCAGACATGTACACGAAAAGCCAAACCCACACTTCAGTATGGAACGTGTCACTGCACACGGAAAGCTCACTATGAAACCTAAATGTTCACATGCGAAAAACAAAACCAAACCCAAAAAACCCAAAACATGTTCTCTTAATTTTAAATAAAAATACTATTATGTGAAAAGTTTCAGAAAATCCACACTTCTAGTTCTAGTACTATAAGCCAAAGTAAAATATAACCAAAAACCCAAATTTGCCAAGTTCCTGCTAAGGAAAGGAAGGAGAGCTAGAGGACCACCAACCCTCTGACTTGCCACCTCCCACGCTTCCGACCCCAGATGGAGGGCCGAGCCCCAGGGCACCCCCAGAAACATGACAGCTTCCAGGCTGGCGACACGCACACACGCAGATGCAGATGCAAAGAAAAGCAGGGAGGACCGGGGCTGACGGCTCTGTCCGTAATGGGCACTGCAACTCAAGCTGGTGTGGTGACGAACCGAGAAAGCTTTGCAGGAGGTAAAAGATGGGGTCTGAGCAGACTCTGGGGTGCTCCATTCGTCTGACCTCAAATTCTAAAATCACCAAAGTCACATCCACAGACACGAGGTGAAACAGTGGCATACTGGGATGGCGAGGAGACAGCAGGGAGAGGCTCTCTACAATGCCCACCACGGGCACTTGGGCTGATGCCTCAACTTCCGCCTGACCCCCCACTGTCACAGTTGGAGGATTTCAAGAGCCCAGGGCAACCCCATGAAAGCTTCTTGGTGCCAAAAGAACATCCTTTTGTTTTGTTTTGTTCAGAACGCCCTCCACGACATCAGGTTACACTTCTGAGCTGGAAGCTCACTGTGCAGGGCTGCAAACAGAGATGCAGACAGCCCAGAGTTTAGGACTAAGCACACGGTGCTGTTCCACCTATCCCGGTCAGAATGGCAGCACCTAAACCAGTCCACAACTGAGGGTCTTTTCCAGAGTCCTGATTTGTTTCATTTGTGGGCAGATAACTCAGTAAAACCAGAGACAAAGCAGGACGTGAACTCGTGCTCTGAGTCAAGCTCAGTCTTAGTCCACTGGGTGTCCTGTGTACACTGCCGTCCCACCAGGAGACAGGCCCTGCGGGCCACGGCCAGGCATTTCTGAGTCTAAGCAGGATGTTACCCTGTGCTCTGCGTCACACTCAGTCTCAGTCCACTGAGTGTCCTGTGTACACTGCCATCCCACCAGGGGACACAGGCCCTACGGGCTCCGGTCAGGCATTTCTGAGTCTAAGTGAAAAACGCTTTGAGTTTCTTTCTTTTCACTTGATAGAGACAACAACATCAGGTTAAAAACTTCACAACCAGAGCATGCTGCCAATCAGTGAGAAGACGTCCTGTTACTGGCAGCCAGCCAGCACGCTACCAGGGGTTCAGAGCATGTGGGGAGTCAGCCTCCTCAGAGGGCCCGCTCCTCAGGTCCCTTCCTCAGAGCACCATCAGAGACCCCAATGGGGCCTGCAGAGAGATGAACACAGCTGAGCAGAGTGACCATGTAAGGCTTCTCATCACCCAACACTGATATAGAGTTCTCTCCTAAAACAGTTTTCCAGCATTTCAACAACGCTGGAAAGTCACGCTTCACAACGGGTGAGCACAGAGTGACTGCCCTGAGGGGCCGTGTGTGCCTTCTTGCGAAACTACACAGCTGCTATCCATCCATGTTCTCTGTGTAATTCCCACAAATGGAACAACGACTGCCTAAGTTCTATCTCCATTTGCTGCTGAAATTTCTGGCCTGATCTTGTTTTGTAATTGAACTGCCTGAGTAAGCTATACCTTTGTAAAAACGCTGTTCATTCACCTACAGAAGGGCTTAGCAGTCAGACCAGACAGGCGGTGAATGGACTCAGCAGGTAAAGAAAAGAGCCCCCAGGTAAAATCAGACCCAGCAGTGGGTGAGTACCCGCTGCGTGTGCCATCCGTGCTGGCACCAACTCACGGCATGACTCCCGCGACCGCCCTGAGATGGCATCGCTGTCACACTCGTGTCAAGACGAGGAAACAGACGCAGGAGTTTCAGTGACTCGCCCACGGCCAGGCGGCTGAGAAGACCCTCGAGACCCAGCTCGTGCTTCCTGCTCCTACTGCTGGTGGTCCTGCCAGCCCGCACTGACAAGGCTTCTTCACACCAGAGGTTTGGCTGGGTTTAGGGGCAGCCCTGGTGAAGGGCAAGACAGAGACAACTGGATGGCCAGGGAACAACCCCACAGCCTGGCACCCAAACATGTCCCAACACCAAGGACGAGACGTAGACTTCCCCAGTCCCCAAGAGGCACTCGACACGGCGCGGGTCCCATCACGGGAAGCTGTGTGCCAGGGGAGCAGAGCCTCTGGAATTCTGAGGGAAGGGATCCCATCTGAGAACTGTGCCTCCTGCTATCAACCAGACGTGGATAAGGCGAAGCCATTTAATGAAAGGCAAGGTGTTTTTGCTTCCAGGATGCTGCTGGAAGATGTACTCGACCAAAGTGAGAGAACAACAAAAAAAGACCCTGGAGCCAGGAAACGGGATGTAAGCCAGAGAGGCAGCGAAGGGATTCCTGGGTGCTGGGGACCCTCTGAGGGAGGCTCAGGGCACATACGGCTGAGAAGGCGGCTGCCACTTCCTAGAGGACTGAACCAAGGGACTGGGGGTGGGAGACTCAGAGGCAGAAAAGAGGAGAACGAGCAAACAGGCGCCGGGGTAATTATCGAGCCAAGTAAGACAACAGGGCCTGCGAAGGGAGCAGCGCTGTGGCGCCCACTTGATCCAGGAACAGACGTTACAGCCATGACAACAAGATCACGCTGTCAGCACCGAGGGAGGAAAGGACGAGGGCAACAGCGCTGCTGACACCCACACCGCCCGCATCCCTGCAGGTGTGAGAAGACGCGGGATCCAGTCCTCACTGCTACGTGGTCTGAGACACTCAAAGGTCTGGAGGCAACCAAATGCTCACCAGCAGAGGCTACTGACACACATGGAAAAGCTGGTGGCAACCATGACATGGAGATGGCGTCACCCAGGCCTGCTGTCTGTGGACAGCGAGGGCGCAGAGGCACATGGCATGCTGCTCCTGCTCCCGCTGGGGCCTGGGGGCCTGGGTTGCTGGTTACACATAGGAGCCAGGGGCCCTCCCAGCGTGACCTGGGATGAGGGCCGGGAGACTCGTGCGTGGCTGGATAGGCATTGTGGGTCACAACTGTCTACGTGTTACACTTGTGTGTGTTACACTTGTAAGAGACACAAAGCACCTTGTGAAGGGGAAAAATTAAATCTGCCTAATAACGGAAATCATAAAAAGTTTAATAAAAATCCACGTCAGCATGAATGTAATATTCTGAAAATGTTACAAGTTTGAAGAATCTGTTACATAATTTAAATGTTTCCTGAAGCAGACAAGAGTGACCTCTGCCCTCTCAGGACCACACACAGATGTCCTCAGGTTTCTCCTCCCACCCACTGCTGCCCATGACAACGATGCACTCAAACATTACAGTCTACGACGACGTGTGGAAGGGGGCTGGGAAGATGCAACCTAACAGCAAGAGTGTGCTGACAAACACAGACGGTGCCTGGCACTCCCAGGGGCAGCATGCAGCCTGCAGCCTCACACCTGCGAGCCCTCACCAGGGGCCGCTCACCTGTGCACTAGACTGCCCGCCCAAGTCTGGGCCCGCCCTCACCCGGGCACCTGACTGCACACACCTGTGCACTTGCCGGTCTACCCTCACCTGGGCCTGCCCTCACCTGAGTCCACCTTCACCTGGGCCCGCCCTCACCTGGGCCTGCCCTCACCTGTGCACTTGCCTGTCCACCCTCACCTGGGCCCACCCTAACCTGCGTACTTGCCTGTCCATCCTCACCTGGGCCCACCCTCACCTGTGCACTTGCTTGTCCACCCTTACCTGGGCCCGCCCTCACCTGAGTCCACCTTCACCTGGGCCCACCCTCACCTGGGCCCACCCTCACCTGTGCACTTGCCTGTCCATCTCACCTGGGCCCGCCCTCACTTGCATACTTGCCTGTCCACCATCACCTGGGCCCGCCCTCCCCTGAGTCCACCTTCACCTGGGCCCGCCCTCACCTGGGCCCCCGGCCATCCGCTGCACTCCTCTCGCTGGATGATGTCGACTCGAGCGTGTGCCCCCTGTGGGCCCCCGGGGCCTTGGGTTCCCTGGGCTGAGGTGCCCCCTCCTGTTCCTCCTCCTCCTGCTCTTCCGGCTTCTTCTTTTCACTGTCGCTGTCATCGCTGCCTTCTCCTAGGATGTCATCCACCTGACAAAGGGCCAAGAGTCAGCATGCTTACAGATCAACTTCCTAAAGAATCCACGTAACATGATTCTAAGGAATCGCCTCCCCTCCCCCAAGGGAATGGCAACACCACGGCGGATTGCACAGACTCTGCTTCTCATCGCTGATGAAGACACGCCTCCAGCACAACCTCTGCTCAGGCTACGTGTCTGCTCCTGCTTCAGGCCCCGGCACTGAGGTCTGCAGTTAGACCGAGCCTTACAAACAGCACCGAGGGACGCAAGTGAGGCACAGGGCATGGACAATGGAGAGAGGAAAGGCCCAGGCTGCCCCTCCTCTGTGGCATCTTGCTGGGGGCCTGCAACCCTGAGTGTGACCCCAGTGCAGGCCACGCAGAGAGCCTGACAGTCACTTCCTGCTGCATGACCCTAACAGGCATTTTATCTCTAGCACACTAACAGATTTTACGGTGAATAATGAAGGCGTTCTCTCAAAATGCTCAAGGTCAAAGAGACGCCATGATGACTGCTCTCCAGGAGGAGCCCTGCAGTCTGGGAGGGTGCCAGCCACGTCCTGGGAGACGCACTAGATGGGGCTTGTTTTCTCTGACAGACCCTAGGCTGAAACATTTAGGGACATGCCAAGTAAGGGCAATAGAACAAAGTCATGGGAGAGAAGGCGCAGGCCCCTGGCCACATGCTGAGGTCAACGAGCAAGGACAGGGACAGAGAGAAGCAACGAACAGGCAGCAGGAGCGAGGAGAACGAAGGAACCAGAGGACAGAGGTTCACATTTCAGGCTTTTGAATTCTGAACCACAGGAATGAAATGGCTGTTTAAACGTGAAATTTAAAAAATACATGAAGTTGAGAAAGACCGGGTTTTCAGCTAACTCCAGAAAACACATAAAGGAAGTGAAGGCTGTCAGATGCTGTATTTAACTCATGAGAACTGTGCCTTCTTCCAATGGAATCACCCATTTCCAAGGGGCTCTGAGTGGGGAGGCTCCCAATGGGTCAGAACACTGCCCGCTCGCTGGTATCCCAGGAACCTCCCCAAAGGCTGGACCCACTGCAGCTCCTACTACAAAGGGTCACACGCACACCCTCCATCCCCTGCCGGCCTCTCAGCTCCTAAGTTCCCCACGCCCCTCCTGGTGCACATGACCCTGCACAACTGTTCCCTCCCAGGTGCAAGTGTGCCCTGCAGAGCCTCTCCTCCCAGGTGCACATGGGTCCTGCACAGCTGCTCCTCCCAGGTGCACGTGGGTCCTGCACAGCTGTTCCTCCCAGGTGCACGTGGGTCCTGCACAGCTGTTCCTCCCAGGTGCACGTGGGTCCTGCACAGCTGTTCCTCCCAGGTGCACGTGGGTCCTGCACAGCTGTTCCTCCCAGGTACACATGGGTCCTGCACAGCTGTTCCTCCCAGGTACATGTGGGTCTTGCACAGCTGTTCCTCCCAGGTGCACGTGGGTCCTGCACAGCTGTTCCTCCCAGGTGCACGTGGGTCCTGCACAGCTGTTCCTCCCAGGTGCACATGGGTCCTGCACAGCTGTTCCTCCCAGGTACATGTGGGTCTTGCACAGCTGTTCCTCCCAGGTGCACGTGGGTCCTGCACAGCTGTTCCTCCCGGTGCACGTGTGCCCCACGCAGCTGCTTGTGGGGCTCTTGGACCCGTCCCCACAGTCGGCACCCTCCACAGTCCACCCCCTGCTGGGCCTATGAGAGGACTGATAAACTTCTCTGCGAGTGAATGGACCACAACAGACTGCGAGGACACGGGACACCATGAATAAGGCACTGAAACAAGACTGGCTGGTTTTTAAAAAAATCTCTGATTAAATTAAAGAGAGCACCCAATACAGTGCAGCTTTGACGAGAAACCATCAGTCACACCCAAAGAGCTCATGTCAGTGTCAATTCCTTTAAATCATTCAGCCTCCAATTTCTAATACATCAACATGTAGTTTAAGAAACAACAAACGCACACTGACCTTACAAATTAAAATATAGAAACATTTTAATTGACAATTAATTAAATAAAGTGGTAGCCGCATCATTAGGTCATCACAAGACTTTTAAACGTAAAACGTCTTATCAGGTTTGCTCCTAAACTGAGAGCATTCAAAAAAAGCATCTAGTTAATTCTAAGAAGTTATTGCATTTACACTTTGATGGTTTATTTTTTTGTTTTTGAGGAAGATTAGCCCTGAGCTAATATCTGCTGCCAATCCTCCCCTTTCTGCTGAGGAGGACTGGCCCTGAGCTAGCATCCTGTCCATCTTCCTCTACTTTACATGTGGGACGCCTGACACAGCGTGGCTTGCCAAGTGGTGGGTAGGTCTGCACCTGGGATCTGAACTGGTGAACCCCGGGCAGCTGAAGAGGAACGTGCAAACTTAACCGCTGCGCCACCAGGCCGGCCCCTTCGCTGGTCTATTAATGGGCTGTACTCACTCTATTTTGATAAGCAAACTGCTATTAGGACATTCCATTAAATTTTGCCCTGAAAATATTTAAGGCCCTCAACTCTCCATCACACCTTGTTGAGAGCAAAGTAGGAATATAAAAATCAGTTATTTTAAATTTGATTGCCAAAGCACACAATCACAGCACCTCAGAGATGGCGGGGTGACCTCCACGGGCTAATGGAGAGGCACACGTACACCAGGCTGCAAGGGCTCAACCCACATGTTAGCACTGAGAGTCTGGCGGGCAGCTAACCAGTGTGCATGCTCATTCTGCTGTTCAGATGTAGAGAAATGTTTCGTACAGTCAAATTAAACTCACGGGCACACAAATCTGACCTTCCCTAAATTATGCTTACATTAGCACTCCCTCATTCTGCATCACTCGTAGAAAAGCATCTGCTTGAGAATGACACACACCTTTCCAGGGCCGCCTTTTATAAAAAGGCAACTTTGCACTTCTCGAAAAAGAGTAATCCGGAATGAACTATTCACTTTATGAATATTATTTAAAGATGCTGAGATAAATATTGTAAAATCACGTGAAGAGAAAAACAAAATCCATTTTATACTGAATTAAGTACTGAAATCTCTCAAATTGAGGGCAAACGTGGGTAGCATCAAACCCTACTGGAAACGCCCCCATCAAGCTACCTGGAAGATGCAGGGTTAGGAAGAATTCAAAAAACTCGTCACAGCCTCTGACCACGGAGTGATGTCGGCGGCAGAGGGAGAACCAGGAGAGAAGAAATGGAATCGGCACGAGGCAGAGAAGGGACAAGCGGCAAGGAGGGGCAGCAGCCACCTCGCCCGGCTGCCCTGTCGGGTGTGGGGAGACAGCACATGGGCCTCAGGCCTCACTCCAGCCCTGCTGCCAGCTCTTTCCTTTTCCCACCATTCTGCTGTTTTATAAGAAGGTGTGAAGAGAGGGCATCTGGCCCACCCGGTCCCTGCAGAAATGAACGTACTATAAAAGCTGGCTGAGATCAGAGATGGAGAAACTGAATCCTGGTGACTCCAGAAGAATCAAGAGTCAGGTGGTGAGGGACGGATGTGCAGAAACGCCTGTGAACAAATTATTCTAAATAACTCAACACAGCACCTCCTTTAAAAAGGCCACCATTCAAGTGACCAATGACAAGACTTCTAATCTCCAGCCGCAGGGAATAAATTTCTATTAAGCCTGGAATGATGCCACCTAAAAGGTATTTGGAACCAGTGTAAATGTACTTCTTTCCTTGGCCAGAGGAACAAACATCCCAGCCATTCTTTTCAGTGTTCCACATTCTCTCGTGATAGAACCAAGACACAGTAAAGGGAAATTTCTCCTCTGAAGTTAACCATGGCATGGTCTGCCCAAGCTCACTAAGGCTTTCAACACCAAGCGAGGTCTGCTCTTCATGCCGCACTGGGCCTGGAAGGTGGCAGTTGAGGAACTGCTCTCCTGGTCCCCAGGGCTCTGAGCCTTCCATGAGGAGGCAGTCTTGGCACCTGGTCCCAGGAAAGCTGCCTGCTCTTGACGATTCACTCGCCCTTGGCCATGCGCACTGCAGCCCCCGCTCTCCCACTGACTGCTGAGAAGCAAACTACGACACGTCTCCCTGTTTCACTCCCCTAATCTTACGATGTGATTTTCACATATAATCTTCAATCTCAACGTCTTTTTCTAAAGGCCGATACGTGCTAATTCTCTCAAGATATCTGGAAGTTCACGACAGCAACTGCAGAGCCACCTGCCTCCTAAAACACAACACAACACTGTGTTAAGACACAGAATTCTCTAACATTGACTTTTTGTGAGATGTAATTGTAGGAAGGCTGCTTACCCACATAAACCCCCCAAAGACAACCTTAGTCTTTGCATTCCTCTGCCTTAGTTGGCATACTCCCTCACCAAACACGTGAAAAAGGAGCTCCACCACTCCTCAGGGCCTCCTCAATTGTGGTCTCGTCCACACAGCCTGCTCTGACCCCAGGGGAAGAGGCGACCAGGCGTGAGATGCAGAGCACATACGTGACTCCGTTCTGATGAAATTCTACAAAGACCAAACTAGTTTGTAGCATCAGAAAGTGGTAAATATGTTCCTTTCGTCAAATTTTGGAGGTTTTCAGCTATTATTTCTCCAATTATTTTTCCACACCAACCTTTCTCCCCTCTTTCAGGACTCCATGGCACAAACGGTAAACTTCTAATATCGACCCCGACGTCCTTGAGGCTCTGATCATTTCCCCCACTGTTTTCCTGCTGTTCTTCAGGGTAATTTCTGTAACTCTGTCTTCACTGAGTCTTTCCTCGTCACCACCATTCTACTGGGGGTCCTTCTGGCAAATTTCAGTGAATTTGCTTAACTGAGTGTATTTTGCAGTTCTAAAATTTCCACTTGGTTCTTCTTCATAGTTTCCATTCACTCCAAGGCTGTTTACCTCTCCCCAGGGAGCACAGTCCTCAAGCTGGCCTGAGAATCCCAGTGTCTGGGCTGTCCCTGGGGGCATCTGCTGTCATCTCTTGTTTATCTGCCAGTTTCCTGCTTTTTGTATGTTGAGTAACTTCCAGATTGTGCCCTGGACATTTCGAATATTACATCCTGTTAGAACCTCTGCAGAACAGGGGTTTGTGTTTTAGCAGGTGACCCAGCTGGTTAGGTTAAGAGGGGCAGTTCTGTCTTGCCTTGCGTCGATTCTGACGTGAGTTACAGACATTTGCCACGCTGTCTGTCCCACGCCCTTGGATTTCCATCACAGGTCAGTCTGACGGCCTCTGACGCGTTCTTTGGGTGTGTTCCATGTCTGTGCTCTCACGGGTGAGCCTGGGGCTTGGGTCGGCTCGTACGCAGAGTTAGGGGTGCCCTTCTCTCAGACTGAGCCCCTGAGCTGCTGCACAATTCTGTGTGGCCAGGGCTGCCCATGGGGCAAAGAGGGAAGAGAAATAAATGACAAGGGGCCCCATACTCTTTGGTGGTACAGCTGCATGATGGGCTGGCTCAGAGCAGAGCCGGGGGAAAAGGAGACAAACCTGCCCCCAAACAAAAAATGGGGGTCAGAGCCAGGGACAGAGGAAGAAGGCCAGGGAACCACCTCCAGGCTGGTGTTTCCGGCTGCACCTCCCCTCCACCACCCCGTGCTGACTCCTCAGTCCTGCCCATCCTTCCCACTCCGTCTGAGATGTCGGCCGCTGTCGTGGGCTCAACCCCCTTGGCCAGCCCAGAAACCAGCGCTGCTTCCCTCTTCCTCCCAACAACCAGATGCTCTCATCCGCTTATCACGACGCGCTTCTCAGGAGCCTCATCAACTGGATCTTTGATTATTTAGGGCTAACACTTCACGTAGTTTTCTGACCCTAAATGCAAATTTTATGTTTTAATATATTAAACTTTTAACTTTTAGAATAGATTGCTGCATATTTCTACCTGAAGGGCAGAACTTTTCTTTTATTTTGGAGACGAAATCCACACATCCCACCACAAAAACTTCTTAACCTCAAAAAAGGGGCAAACATCAACAATCAAGTTCTAGTTTGTGGCCAGTTAAACACAGATCAACAAAGAAAATAATCAGAAGGAGTAAGAATGGCATCAATTTCTAAGGAACAGCCCATTAAAGACAGACTGAGAAGGAAAACAAAGCAGGAGGAGGAGAGGAGAGGGTGAAGTCAGACAGACAAGCATTTGCAAGTGCGTCCGGCAAACAGATCACGATGCTGGATGCAGAGAAGGGTGGCCGGGCGGAGGAGGGAGACTCCCAAAGGCCGTGGATGTCGTCCTCAGGCTCAGTGTGCTTGGGGGCTGGACACCCGTCCTGCACGCGGAGCTGCAAAAATGCCGGGTGCTGCTCAGTAAGTGCCAAAGACAACAATCTAACCGCTGTGCTTGCCGTGGCGGGGCCACAGCACCCACCCCAGGCCCTCCTGCTCCATCTTCCCCCCCACTCCCCTCATGTGCCACCTCCCACCACGTGCGCTGCTTGTTTGTTACGTTAACTGTCATCTCCCTCACCCCTCCCACCGCAGGAGTTCATTTCCGGGGCAGACCCTTCTGCTGTTTTGTTTCCCTGGCTGCTAGCGGTCAAGGAGGCCACTCCGCGCAGCCTGGGTACACATGCCCCGCCAGCTGCCCTCCCACACGACCCCATGTCCCACCACAAAACCTGCTCATCAGCCTCTGGGCAACATTGCGCTGAGCAAATGCTGTGGGCACGCCTGCCTGCACTGTTCCTGCATATCTGCCTTACAACACAAGCACGCTGATATACTTGGTCACCAGCGATCGGAACATTACAACAGGACAGACAGCCTCAGGAAATGACAGCCTGTAAAAAAAATCACACCTAGAGGGGAAGACTACGTTAATCCTAAGAAGAACCCTAATTTGGGCAAAGAAGCATGAAGGCATTATAACAACCTGACTTGTGAACACAAACTAGAAGGCCTGCGCTGGCTCCCACCACTCCCGGACCTGGGCCCTTGGTACTTCTGGAATAAACTTGCTTCCTCTCAACATCGTGACGCCAATGGAAAATGTGCCTATCTCACTAGGACTACAATAACTACAAAACAGGATCTGCCGCCAGCGCAGAGCAGACCCGTGTCAGGGGTGGGAAAAGCAACTCAGTGAAGATCTCCCGATGTACCAGCCCCACACCCAGTGTGGCTGCAAAGCCAAAGGGAGAGCGTGCTAGGTGGCAGCCTCAGCTGACACCATCACCTGGCGGCCCCCAGGACTGCGAGAAGTCTCGGAGCAAGAGTAAAACCACTTGAGTAGATCCACTCTACTCAAGAGTAAATCCACTCTCTGACCACCTGGGGTCACGTGACCACTTAGGATGTTGGTTAGTGGTACCAAGCCGCCCCTGAGCTCAGGAGGCAGCAATCTGGGTCTGAGGCCTCACTCTCTCTAGTGACATGTACTGATGTGCTCACACAGAAAACAAGGCTCAAGCTTGCTCGGCTCAGAAACAGTGCTTACTGATGCGAAACACACTGACAAATTCAACAAAAACAAACATCCACACTATAAGACAAAGTTCACAATCTCACGCAGGACAGAAGCTGCCACTGTGCTGAAACGATATTGCTGCCCGTGGTGCGAACATACAAGGCCGGAACATGGAGGCTGGGACAGGCACCCTCACCGCGTCCTCTGAACCATGGCCAAGGCCCACATCACTGAACTTCTACTTGGCAAAAAGCCCTTCTCTGTGTGAACCACAATACACAAAGTATAACCCTTTGGCAACAACACGACTAAGAACAGAGATGATTGCCCTAGACGTGCATAGACTTCTGTGACTCTGAAACAAGTAAAGAGGAGATTCTGTCTCAGACCCTGGCCTGCAAGGACGCTGATCTACAGGCCAGCACGCTGCCTGATGCGCTGCAAGGACAATGGTGGTCTCAATAAACACATAGCTTGGGGCAGGCTGCCGGTTACGATGCAATGGGCCTTCTGGTGACAGGAGCAGAGCTGCATTAAGAGAACTCGGGTGAGGATGCAAGGACGGAAATGAAGGGGACAGGGGCTGCCAGGGGCGGCTGGGAGAGGTGCCTGGGCCTGAAGGCGGATTCATGTGCTTCGGGACATCTTGGTCATGGAGGCACGGGATGTGGTCTCAGTTTACCCCAGGCAAGCACTCTGTAAATCTGTCACCTGTCAACGCTGATCATAGCCTGTCTGAGGTGCCCCCGCTGGTAGATTAAGATACAACTACAACAGACTCAGGGTTATCCCAAAGGTGAGCGTGGGGACCTCACAGAGACCACATGTGAGCATGAGACCGCAGAACATGGCACAGGTGAGCGTGGGGACCTCACACAGACCCCATGTGAGCACGAGACCTCAGAACATGGCACAGGTGAGCGTGGGGACCTCAGGACACAGCACAGGTGAAAGTGGGCACCTCACACAGACCCCATGTGAGCACGAGACCTTCAGAACATGGCAAAGGTGAGCGTGGGGACCTCAGGACATGGTACAGGTGAGCTGGGGACCTCAGGATAGTGCACAGGTTGAGCACAGGGGCCTCAGGATAGGGCATGGTGGGCTTGGGGACCTCAGTACAGGGCACAGGTGAGCACACGGGCCTCAGGACAGGGCATGGTGGGCTTGGGGACCTCAGTACAGGGCGCAGGTGAGCACACGGGCCCCAGGACAGGGCACAGTGGGCTTGGGGATCTCAGTACAGGGCACAGGTGAGCACAGGGGCCTCAGGACAGGGCACAGGTGATCAAGGTCAAGTTTTTCAATCACATTTCCTAGAACCCCCATTTACTGAAACAAGTAACACTGCGTCATAACCGTACAAAACCATGCCGGGTGACCTGAGGTGGGTTTTAGGATTCCTAGAACTTAACCATTTTTAAAATAAACGTTTTCAGCAGACAGTCCACAGAAGGAAATCATGCAAAAAAGTTTTGCCATTCAACTGAAAGATAATTTGCAATAAATCAAGAGAGAACACACAACAAGGAGGCCATCTAAGTTAAGTCTCCAACGTATACAAATTTCCACAGAAATCAGAATGAAGCTGAAAAAGCAATCTATTCTGAATTATCTCCAAAGAACAAGAATCTCTTTAGAAAACAAAACACACTGACGCTCCAGCGGGGACGCAGAGCTGTCCTTTATGACCCATGCCAGCTTTCAAGAGGCCTTCTGGGATTCTCTCCTACAACTTATTTCAGTATTTACCTATGCGCTTAAAGCTCTTTCTTTCCTTCTATTCTCAGTGAAGACGAGGGCCGGCAGGACTCAGTCACTGCCCTTAGATCAAGGTGCAGTGAAAGCTGCATGTGGGGTGAGCACTTGATCTGTTCACATTTCCTCTGTTTTATCATGATTTGTATTAATTCCTTCCTACCTGTCAAAAGCTCGTGGTGTGAGTGCAGACGCCTTGCAGGACTCGAGGAAGTGGAAGGAAGAATTCAGACTTCACTTTTAAGACCTCACAGAGCACGGCTCAGGATGAGTGAGCGCTTTCAGGAACAGAGTGATGCAGGGGAAGCCTGACCTGTTTAAATCGGCTGTCCAGGGGTCCGTGTGTCTCCCAGCCCCTTAGGTGAGACTGCTTGGGAGACTCTCCAGGACTCTCTGGGCACGGGTGCGTTTTACAAGGGGCCCGTGAGGCTGACCAACAGAGACAAATCGCAGATGTGCCTGTTGCACACCCACAGCATCTCCTGACACCTCGGGGTCTCCACCTCCTTGAGGGCACAGACTCGTGAAGGATAGAGCTGGGTCCTCCTATGATGAGGCTGCTGGCCTGCAGTCAGTACAGGACGTCCCTTGTGTAAACCTGGCGTGACCGGGTACACTGAGGAAGCTGCTCTGAGACCACGTGCTACCCCTGCACTGTGAGCTGGCCAACCATCCTCTTTGAGGCCGCCAGGAGGCTCAGGGCCCAGGTGCGCCCATCTCGAGCAGCACGAAATTGTCGTGTTTTACTGAATTTCAAGGAGATGCAGACGCCTCTCTGGTCTTGGCTGCCAGCTGTGACTCCATGGGGAGCTATCTCCTGCGGCCTTGGGGATGACAGCCCAGGTCAGCTCCAGGCAGAGCTGCAGACCATGGGACACGGCATCTACTGCCCCTCCCAGGCACGTTCCCCTCCCAACTCTTCTCAGCTTCCAAATTCTAAGCCCCTGCAGCCCTCACCTGCCATGCCACGCAGGGGAAATGCAGATGGCCATGGTGCCCCAAGACCCAGGAGCCCCCAAAGAGAAGCGGGGGGTAGAGGGTCAGCTCGGGCTCCACAGAAAGCACTGACCACACCCTCCCACCTCCCAGGTCACCTGACGCCCACGCTGTCAGTGCCGGACACCAGAGCAGTTTCTCTCTGGCCTCGACATCACCAAGAATGAGGCTGAACTCCTTAGCGTTACTGAACACAAAACCCCTATTCTCACTCCATTTATGAAACAACAGCGCAGTGCCCGCTGGATCCCAAAGTCCAGGATTTCTCTCTCTTTCAATGTTTCTTGCTCCTGAAGAACCAAATCTAAGGTCTTAAGGCTAATTTTTATTTCTGAAGCAAAGATTATGTTTCAGAGTGACTAGAAGTTGCATTTAACACTTTATTTCACATTAATGTTTCATCTTCTCCGATATGGATCAAACAAGTGTTAAAATTGTTCTCACTAGTGGAAATTAGTAAAAGAAACCCTAACGAAACCGGAGATGGGAAGGCCTGTAGGGGAGCTCTCAGCCCCATCACATCCACGTTGACAGCAACAAGAAGCGCAACTACTTTACTGGCGAGGGGAGACCTCCACCCCACCTGCAACAGCCCGGCCAACGAGAAGCGCCGCGGCCCAGCCAATGAGGAGCTGCTGCCGCCCTGAGCTGCTCCTCTCCCTGATGGACTTTCCTTGAGGACAGCTCTGCCTCTCCCCCTTTTCTCTGTAAGAGCAGCTCCTCCTGTGTGCTCTGGACGTGCCTGTGGTGTGCACGGCACTCACATCCTGAGTTGCAATTATTTGGGCTGTTTCTGGATAGACTTGTTTTGAGGATAAAATAACAGAGGAATTTGCTTTTTAAGTTGACGTATATGGTGCCAGAAAAGTGGGGTCCAGGAGGCGACACAGAGACAGCGACCCCCAGAATCGAGCAAGGTGCCTGCAAGGAGCCCCTGCACTGGTCGTGTCTGCAGGCTGCCGCCTGCTTCCAGTTTGCTGGGTCTCCTCTGGGACTTGGAGCTCTGCTCCCTTGCATTCTGAGATCTGACTTTATTCGGGATCGGGGGAGGCTGTGTCCTCCAGAGGGAGGGACTTTGTCCTCCCGCTTCAAGGCGTTGTCCTTGGCGAGTACTCGGTTGTTCTGTTTGCGCATGGTTCCTTTTCGGGCTGGGGCTGCAGAGAATCCGGTTTTTCTTTTGTTTTCAGATTCCCTCAGGGATCAGGGCTAGGAATCCAGCAACTTTCTTGGGTTTTCAGAGGAAATTTCAGAAATGGGATCCTACTCATCTAAACGTTCTGAGGGGAAACCCTCCTTCAGGGACCCTGGCCAGGTTTATGTTTAAGAACTTTGGGGCCCGTTACCTGTGCATTTTTAACTAAGTGGCCCACACAGACCAAAAGCAGTCCGGAGTTACGATGGCCACTCTGGGGAACTGTCAACTCCCCAAACTCACTTTTCTTAAAACCCAATTGAAAGACTGTGGCTCTAAAGTCAAGCAAAATGAATGGTGTGTCTATTTTCTTTGGTGCCTGGGGCTTCTGGATACGCACGAAGCTCTAAAATCAACTCACTACAAGAAACCTTGTCTAAATTAGCCAAAACAACTGAAAAACGGAGGAGAAACAAAGTGGCTTCTGAGGCCTTGTGTTCTCCTCCCCTTCTCTGTCTCAGGTGCTGTCCCGTCTGTCTTCCAGAGTCCTTTGTCTCAGACCCACCCCAGCAGCCACCCTGTGCCCAGGCTCTGCCCCAGACACTACCTTCCTCTCTTCCCCTCTGGGAAAAGCTGCCCCTTTAAAATGAGACCCTCTGAGGATTCAAAGGCTGAAGCCCTGACTACTATTTCTAAGTTAACTGGAGCAAACAACTAGAAGGAAAAATTTAAATAACAATCATTCTAGACTTGTGATATTAGACAAAATGACCCCACAAACAGTTCTAAAAGGGTCGTTACAAGATGCAAAAAGAAATGTTTAGTAAAAGACTTTGGCCATCTGAACAAGTAACCTCACCTCAGTCCATCTGTCAGAAATATAGTTTGCATTCAACTATTCTTGGGTTTTGTACTTGAGACAGGGCTAAATGTTTTAAAATGAAAGCTACGAGATTTCTGCTCATGTCTGTCTGTGTCTACGTATGTTCATTATAGAGATGAGATATTTTTCTACCTCCAGATAGTATTGCTAGAATTGATTTGTAAAAAGATCTACTAAATTGGCTTGAAATTAAATGCATATAAATTAAGCATTCCTAAATCTCAAAAACATAACAGAAACTAACTTAAATGCTTTCTAGATTCACTGATCTATGACTAATCTTCAGTGAAGAGAAACTAACTTAAGGTTGTTGGTGTAAATAAAAACAGGTATGTCTTCAGAGTTGTTAGTACTGGGTGTAAAGCAAATGTGCAGCTTTTTTCTCTGCCTGGATTTACTAGTCAATCTACTAGGGCTCACGCTGTCTCTTACAAAATTTATCAGCAAGAAAGTAACTTATGAGGATGGTTGGCTATTTAACTTCTAATCCAAGCATGATTATTAAAAGCAAGTAATTAAAATAAATAAGATCAAAGTTTATACAAAGTTAAACTAAATAACTGAATACCCAAATCATTTTCCAAACAAGATAAAATACTAAAACATTAATTACTGAATATAAGTTTCTCTAACTTTTGGCTTCCTATTGTAGAGAAACTAAGCATATCTGAATCTATTACTGAACATGTTTTATGCCACACTGAGAAATCTTCTCTAAAAAAAACAGCACATATTTCTAGAAATTTATAACAGGTATTTTTCTTTTTCTTTCTTTCTTTTTTGCTGAGGAAGATAGACCTATCTGTGTCAATCTTCCTCCACTTTATATGCAGGTTGCTGCCACAGTATGGCTGACGAGTAGCCTAGGTTCGCGCCCAGGATCTGAACATGTGAACCCGGGCCACCAAAGTGGAACGTGCGGAATTCAACCATTACGCCATGGGGCTGGCCCTATAAAAGGTATTTGAAGTTCACCAAGCTGCAAATGCTAATATAGTTCACAACTGCTTACTTAGTTTTTACGAAGAACTGGGGATTCTAAAGGTTAAAAATTCTAGTATATGTAACTAAAGCTACTAGACATAAAAGGGAAACATCTCTGTATGCAAGGAAAGTAGGCTGTGTGTTTCATTAAAAGAAGGTATGAGGAATGGAATGCATTCTGTTGAGGGAGAAGAAATTTGAGCAGTCAGGGCTGGCTAAGACTGGAATGAATGAATTTTAACATCAAAATAAGCTGATGCATAATCAAAACTTGGCTTTCTTTTCTGTTTAAAGGACAAGGTTTCTTGGGCTATTGGTCTGCTGGTGAAAGCTTCTTTACCTTTAAGCAATATGTCTAGAAAACAGATTTTGTGTTTATCAAAATATTTTCCTGTGTTGTTTCTATCAGGTCTTTAATTACTTAAGAGAACTGAGTCTTCTTAACATTCAAAGAGTTAAGTTTTGCTTACAACCATGTAACATTTTGCATTTGTCTTTGAAACTTGTTACTGTTACTTTAGTCATATAGCTACTTCAGTATTATCTCATAATGATCTGTGATCCTTTTTGGTCAAGCATCCAAAACTTTTGATATTTTTGACAAGCTTCCCCAAATACTGAAATTCTAAATGACATTTTTCTAACCAGGATGTAATTTTGGCATCTTGCAGAGGGCACCTGGGACATCTCAAAATATTTATTCCCTCTCCTTATGAGAGAAATTACACTAATTAGGCTTACTAATTACATGAGAAGCATGGTCAAATAAGCAATAATAAACTTTTTTAGGTTATACTGTATGGGTGTTACTGAAAAATGTTATAGAAATTATATAAAATTCCTAAAAATCTGATATGTCCTAATATAATGTTATTGCCTGTAATTCTAGTTAGTATCTAAAATGTATGTCACAAAAACACCCAAATTTTATGAATTCTATTTTACCCATTGCCTTTTTTTTAAAAAAAAGTCTTTTGTCAGTTATAGATCGTTACTGTTTAACTCTTATGCTTTTACAGATATGTTTCATTTTCAAAGAGATTCATAAAAAAGTTGACAAGTCCTCTGGAATACAGGTTTTGATGACTTTAAGAGACCATAACACCGAAGTGGGAGTGAGTTTCTGGAACTCAAGTGAAAGACAGATTAACGTTCTGTGTGCCAGATTTCAAGGACCCCTATTCTCCTCTCCTTTAAGCCATCTATGTTTGGTAAAGGGTTTCTTTGCAATAAGTGTTGAAACATTTACTTTTTCTCTCTACCTGATCCCTCCTGAACTCGGAAACTCTTGAGTACTCTTTTCAAGAATACTCTTTTCATGACAATGTACGTATCTGCATGGGCGCTCAGGGAAGGTCTGTTCTCCTTGTAACAAAACACAATTGGAAACATTGGCTACATTACCAAGGCTTTGACTAGAATGTTATACTCAAGAAAGACTTACGCCAGACAGCTTTAAGGAACTACTTGAAAAACTGGCCTAGTACCTTACTTACAAGGTTTCAGCATAGCAATCTTAAAAAACAGTTCATATGGTCAATCACTATTTTTGCTGCATTTTATATACATAATCAGGCCAAGTTTAATACAAACAAGTTGGTTTTACTATGATTATCTTTATTTAAAAAATGGCGGTTATTGTGGAGAAAGGAATTATGTTTGCACTTCTGTAGATATTAAATTCTACTTATTAATTGTCCTTAAGGTTTTGTTATATCTGTAAACTGGACTGGATCCTAAATTCTTCCAGTTTCCTTAAACGCTTAGCTACAATACTCCAAACTGATATTTCCAATGTCACTCCCTTGAAATTTCCTCAGAAGGGACTGTAATAGGCCCTTCTCACTATGCAGAGGGCAGCCAAGCTTCAGGGACTTGAGCCTTGGGTACTCATCTCAGAGCTCAAGAAGCCTCTACCCAACATCTGGTCTTGTACAAACACTGGAGATCTCCAAATCAAACTGACTAAGAAGAGAAGCAGCTGACACCTGAGGCAGACAGCTTTCCCAAGATGACCAGACCAGGCCTGTATACCCTCTTCCCACTGTGGTTTCTTACATTATTCTCTCCCTCCCTTTCCTGGAAGGACAATGTCCTTGTTTGCATTTCCCAGTCCCTTTCGAAAGGGGGAAACTTCTCTGATTGCTGGATTTGCTGTCAGAAACCTCCATCTGTCCAAAACACTAATGACTCCTTAGTTCACCCTATAAGCAATTTCACTGGGATTCCAGATGCTGTTGTTTGTCTAAATTGATCTGCTGGCCCATTTTACTGAGTCAGGGAGCTAAGCCCAGCTACACTTGTTCTTTGCTTTAATTTGACCCAGACTTCGGGGTGGGGGGGGGCGACAAGATCTTCTGAATATTTGTATGAAAAATTATGTGGGGCCACCAATGTAACCCAGGCCATTTGTAAATTTTCATTTTTTTCCTTTTTTCTCCCCAAAGCCCCCAGGTACATAGTTGTATATTCTTAGTTGTGGGTCCTTCTAGTTGTGGCATGTGGGATGCTGCCTCAGCGTGGCTCGATGAGCGGTGCCATGTCCGTGCCCAGGATTCAAACTGATGAAACACTGGGCCGCCTGCAGTGGAGCACACGAACTTAACCACCTGGCCACGGGGCCGGCACCCATTTGTAAATTTTTTGATCTACCCATGTATTTAGGCAGCCTCTTGGTGTGTAACAACATAGCACCTGAGTGTAGGTTATGTAATGCTAATGCCTCTATGCTGATGAACGGGTCTACAGATGATGTCACTTATGCGGGGGCCTTATGCACATCCCCTGGTTACATCTTCATCTGTGGTGGTGTCAGTAATGGACTTTATGCTTGGGAAACTTGTGCCTTGACAGCTGGAGAATACAAGGATGATGTGCCCTTGCCACATTCACTGCCCTGTTCTCTCTGCATGACCAACCAGAGACCTCTCATTGGTCTCACACATTTAATCTCCATCACTGCCCCAAACAAGAACTCCTAGGAGGCATTTGTGACTCTGAATTTGCGTCCGTGGGAAGAGCTCCTCTTGTGGATTGCAGTGAGTGCCAACAAACAAATGATGAGGAACCTCTCCCTGACTCTGGAAGGGTTGGCTGACTCTAGAGTCAACGCAATTTCAGCTCAGGAATGGTCGCTTAACTCATTTCATTGGCCAAGGTAGTTTTGGATAATTGTACGGCCCTTGATGATCTACTTGCTGAGCAGGAAGGTGTCTGTGCAGTGGTGAAAACCTCCTGGTGCACATGCCTAAATGCCTCTGGGGAAGTAGAAACCCAGTTATGTAAGATTAGAGAGCAGACACATATCACCTGACAATCCAGTGTCTTGATTTGTCCAGCTGGCACCTTCAGGTCTGGGCTCCTGGTTTAGAACCATCCTGCAGACTGGGCCTATAGCAGTGCTCTTAACCTTACTCTGTACACTTGTTGTGAAGTTCTATATCTACTGCCAGTCGAACTTGTGTAAAAATGATGTACCCAGTAAGGTGACGTTAGCTCAGCACTTTGACATGAGCTCCAATGCCTACGACCTTGGAGAAATACAGACTTTAATGAAAAATGCCTGAGAGTTCTCCCTCCTAACCCTCCTTGTTACTCAAATGTGGCTTAAATGGTTTCTAACCACTATGCACCCTCCCTCCAAAATGGGGCACGAGAACCAGGAAAGGTCCTTCCTGGCACCAGGGGACAAGACCACCATGTGCAGAGAACCTGACTGTTCATCAGTGATGCTCTCAGAGGAAGACCTTGATCAAAAGGGGAAAACGTGGAAAGTAATAAGAGAAACCTTAACTAAGCTGGAAGGCCTGGAGGGGAGCTCTCATGCCCTATCACAGTTTGCACCTCGGACAGGAAGATTGTACTATACCACCGAAGGAAGATTTCCCTCCCTACCTGAGAGAAATCTGGGCTGTCCTACCTGGCAACAGCCCAGCCAATGAAGCGCCATGGCCCAGGCAATGAGGAGTGCTGCAGCCTAGCCAATGAGGAGCTGTTCCTCTCCCTAACGGACCTTGCTCTAGAACAGCCCCTCCCTCCCCCTTTCCCTATAAAAGCAGCTCGTCCTGTGTTCTCTGGGTTTTCCTGCAGTCCGCCATAGCGTGCACATCCCAAACTGCAATTCTTCTGACTGCTCCCTCATTCTGAGGAGAAAAGACAGGCGAGTTTGCTTTCAAGTTGACTGGGCGCTGTCTGTACGGGCTGCAGCAGTAAACACAACCGCCATAACTGACTGTGGGCTGGATGGGCGGCCAGGAGGAGAGGTGAGGCACCTGCTGTCATCACTTCCCAGGGCCCCCTAGGCGGTAGCTTGCCCTAGGAGGAGGAAGAAATATCCTAGAGCAAGGAGTCTGGGCTTAGAGATAAAGAAGTAACAGTGAGGAAATTGCTTTAGAGAAAACATTTTTACCAGACAAAAAACAGCATGCATACCAGCTAAGTGCTCAAAAAGAGAAAAAACGGTAAATAGAGGAATTTGCCACATGTGAAAACAGGGTCTTCACAAGACAAACTGTTCCCTGAAGATGATAATCTGAGTTGCCAGCAAGATTGTACATTGAATATACCCATTCACATTTTTTTGGCTATTGCTGAAAATAAACCGAAATGCTGCTTTTCCTACTTAAGTGCTCTCCCCAGCATTCCCCATGAAAACCGCTTTCTAACCACACAGTAGCACCAAATGGGTGAGCAGCTGTGGCTGGTTATCTGTCTCTAGAACGAAGACGTGAGGGAAGGAGGACAGCTTCCGTCCTAAGCAGGGGCCTGGCTGGGAACTCCAAGAGGAGCTATGAGGACTCAAGATGAGTGATGTGGTTTCTACAGGGGTCCTTTCACAGAACAGTCAGCCCAAGAACGACATATAAACCACCTACAAACCCCACAGGCGTGCCCCTTCCTCAAGGGCCTGGCTGGTGACAGGAGGCGAGGGGCATACAGGGCCTAGGGGGAGGGCCCCACAGGACACGGGACAAGTGGGACTAAGGACAGGGCGACATGTAAGCTTCTGTTGTCTTTAAAGATGAACGAGGAGACAGATGACAATACTGACTTACAGGATTATTTGTAGTTTAGAAGGGTTTTGGTCCTAATGAAAATCCCCACTGTAGTTAATCTTCGACTCAAAATGGATTCAGGCTCCTAGTATCATTAGTCCCACAATTAAGCATTTGAGAAAACACAAATTCCACGTACATTGCCTAAAACTATTTAATGGTGTAATAACAAGATACCACAATAAATTGCCAGTTGTAACTTGTGTGTGTTTTAAAAATCTGTGTGTTCACCCGAGAAGGCAGTGATGTAGAGTTTCTCCCCCTTAGCACTGCTGACATTGTGGGGGGCTGTCCTACGCACTGCAGACTGTTCAGCAGCATCCCTGGCCCCCTGAATGCCAGGAGCACTCCCTTATTATTGACCATTTCAGAGGTTGTCACGTGTCCTTCGGGTTGGGGAGGAGAGAGGGGAGGTACAAAATCGCTCGGTTGGCCCCACCAATGGAACCACAAACCTGACTTTTAAAAGTGTTCTTATTGGTAAATGTTGCCGATACATCACTTAATATTGTTGCAAATCTCTTAGTAAAAACAAAAGTGCTAGTCCAGAACCACACACACCAGTGCGTGAGCACAGAATTTCAGCTCTACCTGGGATGCGCGGGTGCACACAAGTTCTAGTGGTGCCGGCCACCAGGACGATGGCCACTGTCTGTGGGCACCGCATCCTGGCACGCCAGGTGTCTCACCTCTTTGTCCATACTCTCTAAATCCTCCTTACACAGTGTGTACAGCGGCATTGTCTCTGACATGCTGGGCTGTCGCTTTCTTCTAGAAGGACCAGGCTGCTCTCCATCTTGATTATCTGGCAGCTCTTCACCAAACATCTGCTGTTGATGTGGCTGAACAACTCTGAAATGAATTTTATAGGGCCCAGATGAGGAAAGTCAGTTTGAATTCACCTTTTCAGTACTGAATCAGATTCCTGACTCTTGGAATAGGTAAACAAACAAATACATACAAACAGAGAGTATTTTACTTATGAAAAAACACCAGGTCTTGTCAATAGTACCTACTTATGCTTATCAGGCTTTGTTTACTAAATCAAATATCTGCTAGCTGAGCCAGGCTGAGTGACCAATCGTGCTTATGTTTCCTCTTGTTGAAAGCTAACACCTACTTCCTTTTGTCAACAAAACCACCAATGTTCACAGAGACCATCCGTTTGGCTCTGCTCATTTTAGAACAAAGGGGAAAATGCAAAGAGAGACGACGAACAATTTCCTAGAAACCAGCAGGAAATGTTATTTTATCCTCAAAATAAGGTCAAGCAAGTCCTAAGATTAAAAAAACCAAAACACCAAACCACCATTTCTACACTATCCAGGCTATAAAAATAGAAAAAAATGTGACAGTGAATTTAAGAAAATGGACTGTACTGGGCTGAAGTTAAAGTCACGTGCCCATGAAAGCCAGGGAGGGAGGGTTCAGAATGATGTCCGCCAGTTTTCTTAAATTATTAAATGTCACTGTAGCAAAGAGGAAGCTTCTATTTCAAGGATGCTCCTGTGCCAGTGCCAACAGCATGCTCAAGTCCCAGTGCTTCCTCTGTTGTGTCACAATTACAGCTCATCTGAGACAGGCTCTCAGAGCTCCCTCTACAGACACGCTTCATCTCCTCGCGTCAGGTCTCGTGGCCGTGCTTTTAAGTATGTCATGACTGTCAGAATTTAAAGGGGTTTCTGTGACAGCTGGCATTTTCTAGGGTCAGTTGCTTTGTGGGGTCGGGAGCCAAGCAAGGAAGCTTCCAGCACCTCATTGCCATCACCAACCACATGCTCACTTGCTAAGACACGGAAGACAAGGCACTAAAACTTTCTGAAGAAAAATGGGGGTATTAAAATCTAAACTACAAAATTAGGCAGAAGCAATGTATTAGGATAACCACAGGTTATCTAATGAAGGGAAGATTTTTTTCACCCAGGAATATAAAGGACTACCTAAAAAATGCTAGTCTCTGTTTATTCACAAGTCGGACTATGTTCCTAGCCTCACCACTGGCCAACCCACCAGCAAGTATTCACACAGCTCAAATGCTTCATATCCCATCTTCCGACGTGGACACCAGGGCACACGTCAGTTCACACCCACTTACCGTCAGCTCCAACCACCCAAAGCTCCTACTGTAAATATGGAAAAATGCCAAAAGTATTTTTTTACTAAAAGCAAACATACTACAGTCTCCCTTCAGAGAAAACTGTTTCATAGTTTTAACCAAAACACGAAACGTGAGAACAAGTATATCCCTGTATGGTAGCTGATCAGGAGCCTACGTGGAGCCTGGGCTGCACCTGATCTGCAGGCCTGGGAGGGGCCCTGGCTGCAGCGTCCACAGGTGTGACGACTTCATGTGCACAAGCAAAGGCACGATTCTCTTCCAGTCGTAAGATGCTGTAGATGAGTCACCAAATCCAGGGCTCCCAAGACCCCTCAGGGCATCTGCAAGATTCTCCCTTTTCCAAGGACACAGTAGAGGGGGACAGAATTTCTTCCTATATTTCCACCAAACAACAGATGACAACAGGCTGATGCACAGGCAGGGGGACCACTGTCCTCCACTGAGCCAGAGTGACTCCCAAAAATGCAAAATAAGCCACACTTCTCATTATATTTCTTTTTGCTTTGGAAAATAGTTATTTTTCATTAAAAAAGTGTCATGTTAACAGATAACATTTTATTATTATTTTAAAATGAATGAATAAATGAGTATTTAAAAGATGTCTCCATTTTAATTTCTAACAGGGCAAACACTGGTAGACAAACCACAGGACGAAAAGCTTGCGGCTCCTATAGCCGCAAGGCCAGCTCTCACCCCTACACCACGCTGCTCCCACGTCTCCCGAAAAACAGGAACGTAAATGTGAGAGGAAATAAAAAACACAAGATTCACTGTCCATTTCTGAAATCAAAAGTTGGACTTCTGCTTTTCTCTATCCTCCCACAAACACAACCCAAGACCCTCACAGATAAACAGGGAAGACGACCGAGGGCGGGAAGAAGGCAGCCTGGCTGGGCCCCCAGGGCCAGGAAAGCACAGCAGTGACTTCTCTCGCTCCTTTCTGCTCAGACATCCCAGAGGCTGGCAACCCAGAAACAAACAGGCAGACACAAAGCCCCCAGAGCAGCCTGCTCTCTCCAGGACAGGACCTGGAGAAGGGCCACCTTGCTGGACAAAAAACCTTCAGACAATAACTGCTCTACTTCAGGCCAACACCACAGAAACTGTACCCCTTGACCCACTGGCAAGGCCCAATGCCCCTGCCAGTGGTCCCAGAGATGCCAAGTGGGGAGCTAGGACCTTCCTCCACACCAGTCAGGGATGAGCCCTGACCACTGAGTGTCAATGGAGACCATGGCGGCGGCAGCCTGGACGTCCACCCCCACCCTGCAGTGACTGCGAGGTTTCACCAGCACCTGGTGGTAATGTGGACACCATCTCGTGTCAGCAGTGACCATGGGGGGACCTGGAACTCTCATGGCCACCCAGCAGTAACAATGACTGCCATCTCAGGCGTCAACAGAGGCCAAGTGGGGGCCTGGACTCCCCCAACCCTACCCGAGTGGTGCCTCCACCTCTGCTGCTGGAGCAGAGCCAGAGGAAGCCAGCAGAACAGAAGGTTTACATTAGGTCCAGTCTCTCATAAGGAGATGTGAAACTGTCTGGGTTTCAACTGAAAATCACTCATCATACTAAGATCAGGAAGATCTCAAACTGCATGAAAAAGACCATCAGGAGATGTCGACTCTGAGATGACGGAGACAAAAGGATTCTCTGACAAGGATTTTAAGCCTCATGATGAAAGGCTTCAACCAGCAATTACCAGCACTCTTGAAATGAGCAAATAGAAAGCCTCAGCAGAGAAACAGGAGATGCAAAGAATAAATAAAAACATAAAAACCAAACACACACATTGGACAGACTCAACATCACAACGGAGGCAACAATGCCTGAGCTGGGAGAAGTCACAGCAATCACTCCATCTGAATGACAAGAGGACAGAGACTGAGAAGGAAACGACAAACACAGCTTTAGGGATACGTGGGCGGGTAACAAGGGTCAACACTTGAGTCACAGGCGTCCCAGCAGAAGAGAGCAAACATGGCAGAGCTGGAAAAGTCCCTGGAGAACAATAGCTGGAAATGTGCCAAATTTGGCAAAAGACATTAAACTTTCAGATTCAAGAAGCTGAGTGAATCCAAAACAGGATAAATCCCCCAAATCCACATTAATACACATCATAATCAAACTTCAAGACAAGGACAAAGTCTTGAAAGCAGTGAGAAATGTTACTCTACCAATAAGGGAAATACAACTTGAATGAGAGGCCCAAGAAGAAAAGGCACGATCCTACCAATAGAGATGAAGCGTCTGAAAAATTAAACACCTACTCATGACAAAACTCACAGAAAAGTAGGAAGAGAGGGGAACTTCCTCAACCTGATAAAGACCATCAACAGAACACCTACAGCTGACATTGCACCTAAAGGCGAAAGACTGAATGTTTCCCCCAAGATTAAGAAAAAGGCAGAAACGCCTGCAGATCAAAGGAACAGGCAGAGAACCCAGAAACAGACCCACAAAGATACTCAACAGAATTTTGACAAAAATGCAAAAACAAGACAACAGACGAAAGACAGTAGCCTTTTCAACAAATGGTGCTGGCACAAAAAAATGACCCCAACCTAAAGTTGCATACCTAGTACAAAATTAACTCCAAATGGATCACGGACTTAACATAAAACATAAAACTATAAAACTTCAGAATAAAACATAAGAGAAAATCTTTAGGATCCAGGACTAGGCAAAGAGTTAGACTTGACGCCAAATGCATAACTCATGAAAAGGAAACTGATAAATAGAACCTCAATAAAATGAAAAATTTTTCCTCTGCCAAAGCTCTGCTAAGAGGACAGAAAGACAAGCTGCAGAGTGGGAGGAAATATCTGCAAGCCACATAACTGACACAGGACTAGGATCTAAAACGTATAAAGAATTCTCAAACTCACCAGTAAAAACGAACGTCCCCTGAGAAAATGAGCAGAAGACACAAGGAAACGCCTCACTGAAGAGGATGCGCACAAGCAGAACAGCCCAGAGAAAAGTCCAGCGCGACTCACCGCGAGTGAGGGCGGCACAAGCCAAAGCACACCGTCACCACAGGCCTGTCGGAGCAGCTAAAATAAAAAATGGTGAACACCAAATGCTGACGAAGATGCAGAGAAACCGTCCTGCACTGCTAGGGGAGTGTCAAACGGTACCGCAAGTCTAGAAAGGAGGGCAGTTTCTCATGAAACGGAACATACACTCACCACACAACTCAGCAACCACACCCTGGGCACTCACATCGCAGAAATGGAGACTTACACAAATGGTTGTAGCAGCTACTTATAACAGCCCCAAGCTGGGCACAACCCATAAGTCCTCGAAAGGGTCAACGGTTACAGAAACTGTGGCACAGCCTTACCGTGAAACACCACTCAGCAGTGAAAAGGTATGAACGACCGATCAGAACGACGTGGACGAATCTCCAGGGACTGTGCTGAGTGAGGTCACACACCACATGAGTCCACTGATAAACCATTCTTGGAATGATGGCAGTAGAGGGATGGAGAACAGATCATGGTTGTGGGTTAGGTCTGGGGGTGGGGCTGCAGAGATGGAGATGGCTGTGGCTATACAACGGTGTCAGGAGGCCCTGGGGCGATGGATGCCCTGCATCTGGACCCCATCAGAGATGGCACCCTCCTGTAACACTGGGCTGCAGTTTTGCTAGATGCTACCATTGAGGGAGCTGGGCAAATGGCACATGGGATCTCTCTGTGTTGTTTCTCACAACTGCCTGTGAATCTAGAATTGTCTCAAAATAAAACCTTTTAATGAAAAAAAATCAAATGTTCATAACTGGTAGCACATGGTAACGATAGATAAATAAAAAGGAATTCAGAGTTTCACATGCTGTCCTTGCACAGAAATATATTTACAATGCTGTGAGCCCCAGGGCTCCCCCATGGTCTTGGTGTCCCAAGTGGAATGCCCTCAAACCAGCAGCTCTCACCTTCTCCAGATGCCTCCCCGGCACTGCTGCCTGTGAGAAGTCAAGGTTTAGGCTCAGTGACCACCCCTCGGACCTTTGCCCATCACATGGGCAGCTCCTAACACAAGGTGAGCTTGAACTGATATTGCTGAGGGACTGCACCCGCCAGCTGGATGAAGCCTGCTCTTATTTCCAACGTCTCCCTAAGCATTCTGTGCACATACATCTTGTGGAAGAGAGGGAGCGTTCTCACACACACTGACAACAGCAAGGGAGAGTTCCAAGACACATCCACCAAGGACCTCTGATTCCAAGTCCCCCAGATGAGCCAGCACCCTAGCCCAGCACACGCATCCACACAGATATATCTGCACAGACACAGAGAGCCCACGAGGACATGCCCCCATCCCTGCACGCTCCAAAAATACCAAAGAAAGAATCACAGAAATTCACAATTTTCAGAGCCCTCAGTCAGATGAGCACATGGGAATGAAGTAAGTGCCCAGTAGCTCCAGGTACCCTGTCACAACAGGGTCTGTGCGGGGTTCCAGTCACAGACCAGGGTAGAGTCACCATTCTGGGGGGAGGAGAACAGGGCTCCCACTGGTGCGGCCCTCGACACACAGGCGTGGGGCCACTTCTAGCTGTAGGACCGGCAGGAGCAATGGGCTGACGAGCGCCCTGATGGGGTGGCTCAGGGCACAGCCCACAGTTCCAAGGATGTAGCAGTTTGGACACTCTGCTTTTGCGGGTGCTAACTGTACATATGGAGATTTCCTGTAGGTGTTGCGCAGGCACGTGTGGCCAGATGGATTAAGGACATGGATGTGTCTGGGTACAATGTGAAATCAACCAAACGGGGACAGCTCTAGGTTCAAATGGAAAGGAAATGTTTACACTAAGCCACGTGGGGTCAAGTCCACTAGGACCTGACTTTCACTAGGATTCTAGTCCCCATCGCACAGATACAGAGAGCCCATGAGGACGCACCCCAGTCCCTGCATGCTCCCCTCTACTCAGAGCACTACTGCCGCTCAGACGGGGGTTAAGATTGGGATCCCTGTTTCTTATACAAATTGTTCATCTCACCGATTTTAAAAACAACTATCAACAAGCTGTACCAACATTCCCTAATTTTGGGAGAATGTATAGTTTCCTGTATGTACAAGTGAGGAGAGAAACAGAGCATAAGCAACGTGACAAAGGTTATTAGGAGAAGCCTCAGGTCTCCCATGATGTGAGAAATGACACTAGGACAACACGCTGGTTTGGATATCGCAATGCTGCTTTCCATGACGAGGTTTATGTGACTAACATGATTTAATGAAGTAAATTAATATCCTTTCATACACCCAAATGGGCTGGCGATAACTTAAGAAAACTAGTATTTTGGTGGAAATCACACTTTCAAGTTCAAAAAAGAAGAAAATTTCATCAAAAGTGAACTTGTTAGAAAAAACTACAGCCATGTGTATTCTCCTCAGAAAAGATAGGCAGAGCTGAAACATTTGTCTCTTTATGGTGTCATCTGAAACTGAATCACTGCTCTTCACATAAATTATACACGTTTCAGTACAAATACGTGGTTATCTGTTGCCTGATTATTAGTGTTATACAAATAAAAAAGTGGGCGCAACTTTACTGAAGTTTAACTTACCATCTGCAAGTCTGTTTTCAGACAAAACCTAATTACTTATTCTCACTTATCTTAGAAGCTCCCTAGCCTACTGCTACTTATTTCGAGCGAGGCTGAATAATCCCAAACCATTTTTGTATCTAATTTTTAAACATTTTAAAACAAACATTTTGAGACAACATGCCTTTGTTCTTTACATCTAAGAGAAATATGCCAAACATTTGTGATTTTACTTAACAGTATGAAAAGCAGAGTCTAAAACACAGGAATTGCTCATGTAAACATCAGTCCAGTGCTGACTCTGACTGCTTTAAATTATGTAAGCATCAGTGTAAAACTGCAATTTCAGAACTACCTTTCTGCATTATCACAGAATGCGCAGATCTCCCCATCCTCATACTTCCACTAACTCTACTCATGAGACGCTACAGAACATAACCTAAGACAGAAATCTGAACCAGAGCCCGAGATGCCAGTGAAACGCAAGGCTGACAAGGGAGTGCTTGTCACTGCTGCATGAGCCCTCTTCGCATGCCCTCATTTTTAAATGTTACAGATCATAATGTTGTTTTACTCTACATGATAAGTTAGCAGGCATTTAAGTTAATCTAGGCAGTGACCATCTCAGGGTGGTCTAGGGGGTCTGTCAACTCTGCTAAAAGGCTGGAACTGATTGAGTCAAAAGAAGAAATACATTAACACTGAAAGGTCAAGTCCACAATAGGACAACTTCCTAAAAACTGGAAACGCTCTCACCTTCGCTGCTGTGCCAACATTCCTGTTATCGGAATCAGAAACCCCAGATTCGTCTCAGGCCCTTCCCCTCTCCGGCCTCACAGCCCATCTATCCAGCTGGGGCTTGATTCTCCTTCCTTACCCAGGACCAACCCTATGGTGCCACCAAATCCCCACTGGGTCAAGGAGATGCCAAAGGGGAGCCCAAGACACCTCCCACCACCACCTGCCACCCTGAGGGGCTCAGGCACCATGGCCACCGGGCTCTAGCTGTCTGATCCTGACAGCAGTGAAATCGACAGAGAGGGTCACACCACTGCTCTCATGGAAACACAGGGCACAGAAGAGAGGGACCAGGGAGGACCAGAGTACACTCCTGCAGGAATGATCGCTTCCTGCACTGGCTGCGGCCCAGGCTCCTTTCTTGGCCCCACCCGGTCTGCACTGCTGGGGAAGCCTCTCCTGGTGGCGCCCCTCCTCAACCGCCCCCATCTCCCTCTGCCTGTTTAACACTCTTCTCTCCATGGAGCACAAGGCTGCGAAGGGCAGGACCCCACATCCCACATCCCAGTGCAGAGAACAGAGCCAGGTGCTCGGAAGGGGCTCAAAATACAAAATCCCAAATTCCCATCTTTCTATTTACTGCAGTATTTACTTCAGCATCCCATGTCCTGTGAATAAGCAGAAAACATGGTGTTTCCACTTGTTGGAAGTCTTCCAGAGTTAAAATTCAGGGGGTACTTAGTAGCATCCCCACACACAGAGCAGGCATTTTTCAAATTCATTATCTGGCGAGTTAATGTCACAGAGGCTCCTCCCAGGACACCACTAATAGAGACACATTTTCTTCTACTTATAATACAACTAACTCTTAAAACTCCCAAAGGCGTCTCCCAGCACTGGCAGCCCACGTTTCTGGAGAAAAGTGCAGGCCTGCTGCATGAACACCACCACGGCATCAAGCCACATGGCCAGGTTCTGCCTCGCTCACACCTCATCCCTGGCTCCCCGCCCTGCATGGTCCCTTCTGCATCTTGTCCATCCTGCATCGTCCTGCAGCTGCTGGCAGCTTTCTCAGGCTCACTGCTGGCCCTGTGTCTGGGAGGCTGCCCTGGTGCTCACGATGAACCCTATGGAGAGGCCTGGAAGTGCTTGGGCATGCGGGCCCCCATCATCAGGAAGCAGATGTCCCAGCGAATTTGCCTGCGTCCCGCGAGGCTGGGACACACTGACAGTGATTCTCTGCTCAAGTGGAATTGCCGCCTGCAGGCCTGGTGGGACACTCTTCCTGACCTTTCACGCTTGGCTCACGTCCCCACCCAAGGAGACTTGGACCCCACAGACGACCCCTCCCTCCTCCCAATTCCTCCAGTGTGTGCACAGCATTCAGACAACTCAACATTCCATATGCCTCACAGCATTTGCTATAGTTTCATGTTATCAATCTCCTCTCTACAGCCCCAATAGTCCTAAACGCCCAGTTTTGCTTACTTATGTGATGTTATAACATATTAAGGTAATTGTGGCAATTAAAAAATAACTTGCTTTAAATTCTTTTGCTATATAGAAATAAAGATTTAAGAGGCAAAAATCCATCTATTATGTAAATATATACATTACATAATATAATGTAATTATGATTTAATAGCATATTAACAGTATTATTACATCATTAACATTACTGTTAATATTAGTAATTAGCAGCATGTAACGTACTACTTTATACACAGACACATACACACAGAATCAGACCTTCCCATCTCTGGTTTTAAAGAGCTGGATGTAATGTGCTCACTCTGGTTGTCTCCGTTACGCAGCTGGGTTCACTAAGTCACCGGGTCTGTAGACTTGGTCTGAGTTTTGAGTTTCTAGACCCAGGCTTCACCCTGGCCTGCCGCCCACCCCTCCTCTTCTCGGGGACCACACACACAGGTGGCATTTGGCCTTTTCCACACTAGCCTTCGCATCTGGTGACGGTTCTCTGTGCTTCCAGTTTGCACGTTTTCCACTGACCATCTTCCAATTAATTCCAGATTTTGTATTTTCCACTTCTAAAATGTTCATTTGGTTATTTTTTATAGATTATAATTCTCCACCTTTCCACCTGTCTTCCTACTTTATTGAACCAATGATCGCATTACCTTAAAGGCTCTGGCATCTCGGGATCCCACGCAGCCTGAGAACTTGAGGGTGTCTGTGGCCCCGGACCCCTTCTCCTGGGGTTCTGCTCCCCAAGTCCCAGCTGCTCTGACAGCTTCAGACCCCAACCTGCCTAGGGAGCCCAGAGAGACAGGGCCTTCCACTTGGTTCCTTCTCCCCCACCAACACACATGAACCACGCTGGGCCGACACCCTAAGAGAAAGGTGGGGAGTGTGGCACTCTGCCTGCCCCTCTTCAGGCTGCAGTTCAAGGCCTGCGGTGTTGGATGTGGATGCTTGCTAACACCCTTGCACAGCTGTCTTGTCCATTTCGTCACAGCCCTTATGGCTATTTGCAGCAGGAGGGTGAGTGCAACAGCAGTGGTGCCCTCACGCAGAAGCAGAAATCTTCCACATGTGGACAGGACATGTCAGGCAGAGCACTCACTAGGGGGGCAGATGCCCAGAGAGACCCCAGGCCAGTAGGAGCACAGGCCCTCGGCCCCAGGCTTGGGACCATCTGCACTCCTGGAGCAGGGCAGGGGGACACCTCGAGCTGTGAAAGAACGGTCAGCACGGGAATCACCACTTCTGAATGTTCCGCCTTTGAGCGTGTGGGAAATGGCAGCCTGCGTTAATCCACACTGCCCTGACGACCAGAGCTGAGCTCTTCTCCCTGCTGATGGCCCCAGGGCTCCTCTCCTGTGAGCCTCCACTCGCACCTGCCCCCACCTGGAAGGCAACCCAGGTGCTGGGTCAAGGTGGGGCCCTCCCAACGCTGTCCCGGCCCCAGAGAAGGCAGCTGTCTGCACCACTGCTCACGGACACCTCCCGTCTCCCTGACAGCTGCGTGGTCCACGGGAAATACACACAACAGCTCTGGGAATCTGGGAATGTGGTGTTGGCCTTGCTCTGAGCTGGTGCTGCACAATCTGTCTTCTCTCTGTTTAAAATCTCACTAACCTGACCCCATCCTTGAGGCCCAGCCCGGTTCACCTCATGAGCTCCCGTGCTTACTGTGGACCCCACAGGGAGCGATTTCCTCTACCTGCCATCTCCACAGACAGGAGCCAAAGCCAGCAGGATCTGCACCCGTGGTGCCGCACGTGGGAAGGCAGGCCCTGGTGCTATGTGCAGTCTTCACCACACCTCACACCTCACACCTCAGAACAAGGACGGCAAGGACGGCTCCACTCACACTCCTGAAGGCCGCGTGGGCGGCACCCCACCATCCCGCAAGGACTGGGTCCTCTCGAGGTGCATGCTGCACACCCTGGGATTTACTTTTAAATAGAGGAGCCTCGGAAATGAGGACAACCTCATCATTTTAAGCAATAAAAAAGAACATCCACGACATACATGCTACACGGTAATGAACACAGAGCCCACTGTGAACACTGAAAGTGTACGCACGGTAAGAGTTTGAGAAAGGGGATAATGGGATTGGATTTAAAGAAACAGCCTATCTCTGAAATCCTATGGGACAGTAAAATACAGAGCTACAAACCAAAACTCAATTTTTTTCAGGGTAGCATGAACAAGTTATTCTAAAATACGAGCGAGCACTTCTGTCCTCACTTCATGTCCTCCACCCCAGGAAGGTGAGCTCTGTGAGTCAAGCTGCTCCCTGCCAAAAGAGAACGCCCAATGTCCACCCGTCCTCGCGTCCTGAGAGAGCAGTGCTTTAAAAGATGCCCACCTGAGGTAACATTACATCACCAGAGAATCTTAAAAAGAGGGTGGAATGCAGAAGGAATCCACGGTGAGAAACAGCTCAAGAAGCTCCTGTAGAGAACACTGAGCACTAGAAATGTTGACTCAGAGAACAATACCGGGGTCCTTTGTCCTCATGGATGCAAGTCCAGGATGGCTGGGCAAGAGCAGCTGAAACAGTGCAACGTGCTCTCCTCTCCTACACCTGCCTGGGCAACTTGTTCCTCAGAACATCCCTCCAACCTACAAAACACCTCCCAGAGGAGAGAAGGCAAAAGATGACAAACCCCACTAGGAGAAGGGGGCACTCAGGATGCAAGGGGGAGTCCGCTGAAGTGAAATCCTAATGGCTCATCAGCATGTCTGATGTGAGGGGGTGAGAGGTCACCCTTGGGCAGCCGGCGACGACGGTCAGAACGTGATCGTGCTCCTGCACCCGCCAGCCTGGAAATGGACAGGCGGGCACACCATGTGCTGTGCCCCCAGCACTGCCAGGGAGCAGAGGGTTGTGCCCTACTGGCAGGACTGTGAACCTCAACAAACTTGTAGCAAAATAACTGACACCATTTAGTAAAGTTCAAGGTACATTTATGCCATTTTTGAGAAGTGACTCCACAGAAACACAACCAGCAACACACGGAGGTCACGATCTAACAAATTAAATAATTAAAAGATTATGTTATTGGAAGAAAATGGAAGTGAAACTGGTGATGATGCTTTTAGGTACAAATAACCACCACCAACCAACCAAAAGTCCAAATCAAATGGGCTGACCCCAGGGCGCTTGTCCTTTTATATCTGGAGACAGACATGGGGTCAACGAACACCCCACCCAGCCTTTGGGGGCAGCTCCATCCCAAGGCTAGCCCTGGGGCTCATCCGCGTCTGAGTCAACCTTGGCTCGTGTCGGGCTCTGAAGTGTGGCTGTGGCCAGAGGAAGGCCAGAGGGTAGGGATTCAGTTCAGTCACCGCCCATTCCTGAAGGGCACTCCAGTGGAGCCATGCCAGGCAGCACAGGCCCACCAGGTCCGCTGGGAGCTGGGGTAGAAGGGAGGCCACTGCCTCAGGTGGGCTGCTAATGGTGTGGAATGGCTCCTTGGGGAAGGGCTCTGTGCTTTCCAGAAAGAAGGGGGAAAGGAGGCAGGACCACACACTTGTCAGGAAGTTCAAAGCCATGGCCGCTCTTCAAAAGACAAAATGAAACAAAACTTCAGACCCCTCATTTAAATCTCAAAGAATGTCCTAAGGTTATTTACAAAGTGGTCTACATGAGGGTGATGTCCAGTCCACACAGAGGAAGAGAAGGGTGCACGTACGGAGGACGTGTGGAGACTGGCTTGCTCAGGCAGCGCCTTGCTAAGGGCAGCACCAGTCCTCAATCAATTAGGTTTCTCTCCTTTACATTCCTACTTACAAACTGCCATTCTCACCCCTGCCTTAGTCCGATCTGAGCGTGGAAGCAGTAAAGGACGGCCAGGGAGGCTGTGTCTACTGGAGCTGCAGAGCTGGTTCTGCGCACAGGCCCCAAGTTCGTCCTTCCTCCCACACAACTCCTGACCATCCCGCAGAAGGGACGGCCCTGGAAGGGCGAGGCAGGAAGGGGTCAGATCCAGCCCCTCCCAGGCCTGGGCTCTGCTGGGAGGAGATGGACCAGCTGTACCACATTTGTCTGGTCTACAAATGAAACAGCCTGTGCAGGACGGCACTGAGCCAGCATGTGAGCGTGGGCACTTGCAGGCACATGTGCAGGGCTTCTCACAGGGTAAACCACGGATCTGTCTGCTCCAGTTTTGGGACCAAAGACGGAAGAAGAACATGCAGAAAGGCGCAGGGGTACGTGGGTGAGGAGTCTCCAGGGGCTGGGAGTCAGAGCCCTCAGCCTGGTAGCCCACCTCCAACTCAGGACAGAACCAGCCCCTAACCTCACACGCACACTCCACCAGCACCTCGTTCAGCAGCTGGGAGAGCTGGGACAAGTCTGAACCTGAGAGGGAATCCCTGCTGGGGCGGCAGATGTACCTGAAGGAGGAGTGCTCCACGTGTACCGGAAGGGAGCCAGGGGGCCCGGGGCCTGCGGTGCCCTTCCGAATGAGCTTGCCCGTGTTGGCGTCATAGATCCGAACTTCAGGACCAGCCTGGGCCCTGGGATGGACAGGCGTCGGATGGAACACCGCGGCTGGAAGTGCACTCTGCCTGTCAGGAAAGGCTGCCGGGCTTTCCTCCCTGTGGGACGAGAACGAGGCCATGAGGAAGCACCGGAACTGACGCCCAGCAGCCACCACTCAGGCCTGAAGTGGCATCTCCCTCCATCTGAGGCGAGAGCCTGCGCAGGTGAAGACACGACTCTTCTTAAATTCTAGGGCCCAACCCCAGTGCGAAAGCGACCCAAGGTGCTGCGGAGAAACAGGCCTGCGGGGACCTCAGCATGGAGTCTGCATCTGTTGCTTCTCTGATATCTAGTGCAGGACGTCACCTCTAAAGACTATACTCAAACTCGACAAACAGCAGGAAGCACTTTTCAAGCCTTTCTCAACAGAAATAGGCATTCCCGCTTTTCGCCACTGTCCCAACATGTGGGACAACTCCCTCCCACAACTGTGCAGAAGATGGGACCCCCTCTTTCCCCTTGCCTCCCCTTTGAGCTTTTACACTCTGCCACCTGGCCCCATTCTCCACCCGTGTCCCTCGCTGTCAGCCTCCATAAAACCTTCGTGCAGTTTATGTGACTACCTCCCAGTCCTGAAAGAAACACACACAAACTGATCCACTGCTAAAAGCCAGCTCCGCTGTCAGAAGAAAAAGCAGGTCTCTTCCCTAGGTGATGATGTCCCACAGGTGCTTCTGAAGACAAGCTGTGCTGGGGGAGCTCGGAGTAATGGTAGGGAGAGCGGCAGGGGGGCAGGTGAGAGGCCTCTGGAGAGGGAGGCAGTAGCCTGTGGGCACCGGCAGACCTGGGCCCTTGGAGCCTCCCTTTTCTCACCTGCACATGGGGACGACATGGGGATGACAAACCCAGCCTGGGGTGGGCACAGCGATCACACAAGACAACCTGCACAGTGCTGCGAGCAGGAGGCTGGCGGCGGAGGTCAGCTTCTAGGATGAGACAGGCCTGCCCAGGACTGAGGGCGCAGGCACTCCGCGGGACCCGCCACAGGCATGGTGCTCACCTCTGTGCTCTGCCGTAGTCGTCCCTGAGCGGGAAGAGCTGCTCCTCCACCTTGTCCCACCGCTCCAGGCAGCTCCACAGCCAGTCGGGGTTGACCACGTGCAGCTGCCCGCACTCCTGGGCCTGGCGCACCTTCTCCGTGCCTGCGATCAAACAACTGCTTCAGTTCAGCTGCTGTCGAGCGAACACTATGCCGGGGCCCTGTTAGTCAGGCAGGCGGGAGAAGGACTGGGACGCTGTCTGGGTCCAGGAGGGGCAGCCTCGCAGCAGTGGAAGGAGGTCAGACGCGTGGGGGCAACGTGTGTAATCACCCAGGACTCTCGGTGAGCCCCTGCTGGCACAACTCCCGTATCTCAGCGTCTACTCCAGAGCCTCAGCTCTGGGCTTCACTGCTCATCAGCTCCTGCCTGCCCTCCCTCGGCAGCCTCCAGGCTCTTCCCCTGGAGCACTGGGCTTCCGTCTCCTGGGATGTCCCACAAAGCATGGGGGGAGATGCTGTGTGGTCTCACTGGACGCAGTGTGATGCCCACAGACACGCTGGCCAGAGAACAGAGAGGGGAGTGATGTGGATGACAGATGAGCCCGGGATCCCAAAGCCAAGTACTCTAGCTCCAGGCACCCTGACAGGTGAGTTGTGGCGCCTCCTGTTTCTACAGGACGTTTTCCCGCTGCCTCCACACGCATCCTGGTGTGAAGCCCCAAAAGCCTGAGCCACACCCTCACCTCCTCTGCACCCTGTTGCCTTCTGCCCTAGAGCCGCCATTTCTCACTCTTCCCCAAGACCACGTGCTTGGCGTTCCTAAAAGCTCCTTCTATCACTGCCACCTGCTGAGAAACTCACCACAATATGCTTTTCTTGCTGCACCGAGTCTCAGGTCCTCTGCTGGACATTCAAAGCCCCCATCCCAGCTCCCCTCTGCCAAGATCACATTGTTACCCCACAAGCCTGCCATCTCCCATCCAGCAACAAGGCCAGGGATGGAATCCAGGCAGGGGAGACCCACAGCCAGGTCGGGTGTGCAAGCAGTACAAGTGGGATGGGAACAGAGGTGCGGGTACAGTGCCTGACGTGCACGCAGCTGCATCTTTTCAAATGTCCTTAGTTGTCAGGTGAGGACAGCATCCTGTTCACCACAAGCTTAGGGAGGACCATGCTGCATCATGACCACGAGAACACAAAGGCCAGGCCAGCTGTTGTTCCTGTCATCAAACACGTGTCTACAGGCGAATGAGCAGCAACGTCAGGATCTAGTGGGACGACTAAAGGGCAGGCACCTAGGCAGGGGACCAGGACCAGGTGGATATATTCACTGACCTCAGAGACTCCTTCCTTGCACTGCCCGCTGCTCAGGAGAGAGCTAACTCGCTGCATACAAGGATCATTTTAGGCTGCCCCTTACCTCCCAATGAGAACCTTTCAACATTTCACACTGAGACGGAAACTTCTGTTACCCCTTCACGCAAAAGCTTTTCTGAGCACATGCGTGTCATGTGCCACATGGCACACAGGGGACCCATGAGTCAAGCACACCCATGCGTGGCATTGCAGAGCCTGCCCTGTGCCCTGGGGCAGTCATCCAGAGCCCAAGCTCAGGGGGTGCGGCACAGGAGGATGAGGGGGCCCACAGCAGTCTTTGGGGAAATGTGAAACTGGTCATGAGGAGCATTCTTAAACAGCAATGCAGTTGGTTTTTTTTTAAGCAACTAGGCATAAGCCTTCCTTTACGACCTGCCCATCACAGAGGGGCTGCTTTACTCGGCTGCAAGCACTGGAGTCTGAGTGTCCAAGGTGGATTTTTCTGTAACAAGGCAACAGGCCCATCCTTATTTTTCCAACTTCAACCATTTCTGTTGTGTGTTGCTCCAGCTGAAATCTTTGCATTCCGCTTTTTAATTTGATCTTTTACCATCTAGACTGAGTGTCCTGATAATTATGTAATTGGCCCTTAATCCCTCCTTCATAAACTCACAATAGTCCGTTCCCCTCCCACGAATGGCTCGCACTACGGTGGGAGATCCTGACTTTACACACAGCAAGTAGGGGCAGCTGTCCAAGCAACTTGATGCTGTACCGACAACATGCAACCAACACGCACAGGAGAGCATGCTCGTGCATGTAAAGCCCATACGGCACCCAGAAAAGCAGTCAAATTAGACTCTCACCAATGCATAAGCATCAATAAGCTCTTAAAAGGCAGTGATTCAGGAAAATGCTTCGGAAAATCCAATGTGAAATCAGCAGCCATGCTGCTCTGTGCGAGGAGCCCCGCAGGTCATCCTTGTTCCCCCACAGGCAGCACGGGGCAGGGAGGGACGGGGAACCCCGCAGGCCACCTTTGTCCTCTCATGGGCAGCACGGGGCAGGGAGGGAGGGGGAGCCCTGCAGGCCACCCTTGTCCCCTCACAGGAAGCACAGGGTAGGGAGGGAGGGGAGGACTCACCTGCCCGCGCTGCGACCAAGTGGGTGGCTCTGTTGGGGTCGTTGGGGTCCAGCACCAGCTGAGTGAGGATCTTCGCTCCGAGGGCCGTGGCGTGGTAATGCTCCCGGGTCTTCTCTATCGGGAAGTTTGTTGGGTGCAGCCCACTAAATATTATGGCGACGTCTGCCAACACTTTGCTCTTGAGCTCCGGGACGATCTTCCGGATGTCAGGGGCCTCCTGGATCTCCCCACTGAGGAAGCGGTCGTACTTGGCGTAGTAGTCGGAGTGCACGCGGGCAAGGATCTCTTCCAGGTAGACCAGGTGGTCGTCGTCATCGGTGTCCTCCTCCTCCTCCTCCTCCTCCTCCACGCTCTGGTCCAGGGACTCGCCCACTGTGATACCCGACTGCTCGCTGTTCTGGGATTCCGTCTCGGCCTCCTTCCTGTCGGCACAGCCACCCCCGAGCCCGCAGAGGCTGTCCCGCTCGCTGTCCTCTGGCATGTCTGGATGGGCACTGGGCGTGGACTCTCCGCAGTGATTTGCTCCTGCAGGCCTGTCACCTCCTGTGCCCGGGAGGCCGCCCTGCGGCACCACTTTGCTGGCATCTCGTGTGGCTTTAGGCTTTTTCCGGCCCCTCTTCTCCCCACTTTCGCCATCAGAGGCGGCGGAGGACGACTGACCCTCTGACTCGCTGCTGCTCTCACTGTCACTGGATAAGTCAAAGTCCAGGTCAGCGCCCGCCGTGCCCTGAGCGGGCCGCTTTTCAGGCAATGTCCGACTCTGCTGTGGAGCACTCGCTGGGGGACCCCTACCATCGGCCAAGGGGGTGCGGGTAGCAGGCCGGGTGCCCCTCTCCTCCTCCTGACAGGGCAAGGGCCAGTCCCCCCGCAGAGGAGCGCCTCCATTGAGTTCCCTGGAGGGCTTCCCAAGCCCGTTACTCTGCTCGACCCCAGAAACCTGCCTTCCTTCCTCAGGGTCCTTGACAGACGGAGCTTGCTCTGTGAGCTCGGCGCCTTTGGGAGAGTGATTCACTGCGTATGCACACAAAAGGAAAGGCCACTGTTACTTACTGTGAAATGTGGAAGCAGTCTCGTGACCAGCCTCACCCACACTCCAGATCTGGGGTGGGAGACTTCTGCCGGCAAGGGCCAGAGAGCAAGTTCTTCAGGTTTGGGGGCCACGTACTTTTGGTTTCTACACGACTTAAAAATGCACTCGACACTCCCAGGTTACAGGCTACGGTCAGACAGCAGCCGCCCCGCTTCGCTCCTGCAGGCCCCACTTCTCTTCCCAGATCTCTAAGTTCTACATTAGTGACTGCAGCAATTACTGTAGGCCTCAAAATATCCTATTTAAAAACTAAAGATCATCTGAAACACTAAACCAAACCTTTACATTTTCTTCACAGACTTTGGCTTCACGCTGCCTGACAGGTTAGACCTGGTGGTTCCTCAGGCTCCAGGGCACGGCATCCGTCATCCACATGCTGGAGCCTCTATACTCGTCTACTCTCTCCAAAGAACCTACAGCCAAAGTCCTAGCGTCGTGCTTGACTTTAAGCAGAACTGGAGTGTAGTATTCATATTATTAAATTAAGCAGTATTGTTTAATCTTTGCTCAACCGGAAAAGTGTTTAGGTTAGTACTATTTAAAAAAAAAACCCAAATTGACACCAAATAATATCATCCTGTTCAACACAACATAAATAAACCCAACCACCCCCGTAACTACTGAAAGATAAACAAAGCGCATCTTCAGTTTCCAGCAGCCACAATAGAGAGGAGCAACAGAGGAGCAAAGAGTGAAGCCCACGTGAACTCTCTCTCCGCTGACCAGGAGGTCACCCACCTCTCCTTCTCGCCTGAGACTCCCGGGGCCCAGACGGAGCATTGATGTCTCCTATGCCCTGGAAGTACACGTATTTCTTCACGGTGATCAGATTGGGGGCAAACTTCCAGACATCTTCTCGGTCATCAATAATGCAAACCATTGAGTCTCCACAAGGAAAGAGATTTCTAGAAGTAAAAATGTATCAGAACTAGTAATACCATTTACAAAAAATAATCATCAATTAAAAGTCATGATAATTTTTATACATAACCAGTAAATAACAGATTAATCAGAAACAGATACAAACTACTCTGAGGGGCTTTTCTTTAGCTCACATTTAAACTCTCAAAGTTTCCAGAGAAAGTGCCATTGAAACAGTCACACTCTTCTCCACTGTCCCTGATATTCCTGAAAGCAGCAGTCAGCACACTTTCCTTAAAGGCCAGGGAATAAATGGTTGTGTCTGGGGGCACTGCCGTGGTCCCAGCAAAGCCACAGGGCCAGTACTAAATAAGTGGGTGTGGCCACGTCCCTGCATGACTTTATTTACAAACACAAGTAATGGGCACCTGCTTCCACAGGTGAGGGCCTTCAGTTATCGGCAGGGACTATGACCTTACTCAAATCTCAGCTGGTTGAGATAACCCACCGTCTCCTAGTGTACCTACATGGCATCTTTTCAAGTCCAAAAAAGTGACTGCTATATTTCCAAAAGCTGTTAGGGCATAGGGGGTGAGCAGAAATGTTAACAAGGGTCCAAAAAGCCATCTAAGGGATGCAGGCATGCTCTGTGACCCTCACGTGTGAAATTCAATTTCTGTCCACAACTCAGATTTAGAGAGGCTGGCTCGTAGCATTCAAAATTCAGAGTGATCAGTGCTTCTTGCCTGTCTTCGAGGATCAGGAAGTAAACCCAGGAGAAAGGCCTCCACGTTTAGGTTCCCCAGCTGCTAATAAAGGCCACAACTACCCAGAAAAAAATGCTCGTGTGCCCAAAATTTCTATTAGTGTGTTTGCCATAGGTGAAACACAGGGTACCTAAAATAACTTACAATTAGTGCTTCTGGCACATTTAATTCCAGACGAGGGGGAGAAAACCCACACCACCTCCAGACTGGGGAAGCAGGCCCGATTGCCTGTGTCCACCGAGACCAGCAACCCTCGCCGTGTCTGACGGCGAGCAGGCTCCTTCTTCTCTTTTGGGTAGCCTTTCCCTTTAATAAACCACTAACACTGTCTCTTTTTCCTTTGTCCTCATCAGTCTGCTCCCTCTGACACTAACCAGCAAACACGAGGTCGTTTTCTGAAATAAATCCTTTCAGACTCTCTTCTTAGTTCATATGGACTTGAATAGGTCTCCGTCTGCGAGAACACCCTAAATCTGACCACGAAATGTTAGCTGAGGGTGGCCAACACCAGCCAAAAGGCCACCAAGGCCACAGCTGTTATTGTCCAAGTCTCATTAGGAATCAACATCTGTGAAAACAAGTTATGTCTGATACAGTAACATAATGGGCGGACCTACCCTTCTGGGTAGAAATGGGGAAATCCCTTGTACAGAGCAAGCCAGAGATTTCCAAGAATGTAAAACAGCCTTTTGATCAGTGGTGGGAGAGCCCCCTCCTAAAAGCAGAGAGGACAGGAAGGGGCAGACGGTGATGGGGACGTGAAACAGGCAGAGTCGGCAGAAGGCACTGTGACTTGGGGTTTTACAACTCACTAGGAGGATTCAAGCATACAAGTTTCTAAGGAAATATAAACCTGAGATGCCAACACCAATGCCAAAAACACCTTCTTTAAACTCGCGACTCAGCCAGAGCGCCCGCCTTGCACTGGGGGATGCCCTGGGGGCCCTTCTGCCCAGACTGCCTCTCCACTGGTCATTTTCCATTTCCTATGTCCCCCACCCCAGCCCTGCCCTCAGCTCCCTCGTCCAATGCCCTGTTCCCTTGGGTTCCGGCCTGAGTCCCCCAGAGCCTGGACATTCAGGGAGAAGCAGGGAGGAAGGGGTCTGGTTTGGAAGCACAGCAGGCTCCCTGAGAAACGGGGAGAACAAGCACAGAATTACTGCTCTGAGGTCCGAAGCGCAGTCCTCATAGCGAGAATTAAGAGTGAGCTTCAGTGGTAAACACACCAGGTACATACCTAAGGTTGCCTGTTTTAGAAAACGGGTCAATACATTCGTCCCTCGACAATATTCGATGAGAAAAAAGCTTCTTCTCAGGATCTAAGAAGCCTTTGAAAAGAAAACAGACAGGTCACATGTCTAAGATGCACTGCCAGCGCGCTGCGCACACGGTCAGCCTCTCTGTTTCCGTATAACATCAGAGACTTGGAACATCACATGTCAGCATCAGATACATCTCTCTTTTCAGGTGAGACCGTCACTCACTTCTGGTTCCTTTTCTCTTATTTTAACGTGTTTAAGGGCATACCCTCGTTAAACGTTTAATAAATTTAACATTACCTGGAATTTTGCTAAGAACAGAAGATACAGGATGAACAAAGCTCAGTATCACTTCCCTAGGAAGCTTAGAGTCTGCGGGGCAATAAACACAGGAACACATAGTTTCCACCCACAATAAACATGTGAACAAATAGTTTCCAGCCACACGCTGTGTACAGGGGGCCAGGATCCAAAAGGAGCCCAGAGACTGGAGCAGAGGTGGCAGACCCGAGCTGGGAGCTGAATTCTGGCTGTGCCACCACGTGCAGTCACCCTGTACCTTCAGTCACTTGTGAAGTGGAGGGGGAGCTGGACACCTTGGCAGCACTTTTAAACTCATGCTCACAGTATAATCTGGGCTTTCTCAAGACTTTTAGGTTAAATCCCATTAGTGTTGCCTACACACAGACACAGTAGCACAGCTTCCTGTCGTGACGTGTGTCCCCACCATGTTTAGTCGCCACGTTCATCAGACTGGCGGCCCGTGAGCGACTCCCTGTGCCATCCACACCCTGCACACCCTCTGCAACAGGCTGTCTTACAAGTCACCAATCAAATACACAGGTTTTATTGATTTCTACTATTGGCTGAAATACACACACCACCATTAAAACAAGTCTGTGCACCTCAAAGTCCTCTCGCAAGCTGTGCCACGAGTACTGCCCTGGGGGTCCATGTGGTCTCCCTGGGGACCACTCTATACAGTAACCTCCAGATGCTTATATCCTTGGGATTACCGAGTCATGAGCACTTCATTAACAGAAAATGCTCGCTCTTACAGAATGTAATTCTTTGTGAACAGTGAAGCTGCTCAGTGGCTAAACCTAAAATTTATTAATACAATTTAGTGTTTCTACAATAAATGAAAAGCACCTAAACCTCTTTACAGTTCCATCCTAATCATACTAAAAATACACATTCTGTGAAGATGGTAACTTCCAAAATCAAAAGTGGATAGAGAGAGGAAGCTATAGAAAAACCACGGCTGTCAAAAAGACCGCGGTCAGGGACCAGTGAAAGCCTGGGCCTCCCGCTGTCGTCTGTGTGAATTATCACAGGACCTGGACAATCTGTTGATCCCTTCCAATGCTATGATCACGTGTAGATGCCAAGCTCAAACTCCTTGAAGCCCACCACACAGGGATATTCCCCCCCCGCCCCGCCCCCAGCCGTCTCTCAAAGCCACGCAGGGCGTCCATCCTGAGTGATGACTTTCTCCCAAGTCCCCTCCGTGTGTGAAACATCCTCGGTCTTGACGTCCCAGCCAGTACTGGGGGGCAGCCACAGAGCAGCCATGGGTCGGGTCCCCAGAACACAGTGCTGTTCTGCTGAGGGTCTCTGCAGCCCCCTGACTGGGACACTGGCCTGCAGCTGCCTTGTGATGGCTTTGTCTGGACACGGTGGAACATGGGAAGTCTAAAGTACATTTCAAAGCCTGAAATGGAGAAGGCTCAGCTGCCCGCAGGCAGGCCTTGCTCACAACAGCCTCGGGAGGGCACGCTCCACCCCAGGTCCACGGGCTGTGCAGATGTCTTCCTAACCTTACTCCAGGGACCCCTCCCCGGGCACCTCCGTCTCAGGTAGCATTACCTTCACTAGAACTCCACTGCATTGCTAATCAAGTCCTAGAGAGAGGCAAAGGTTCCAGAGGGGAAGGCCCGAGCCATCACTTGGCCCAGGGCTAACCCTGGGGTCTGCTTCACAGGGGGTGCTGCTTATTCACCGGTATGAGAATGCTAGAAAGTAGCTCCTTTAGTCTTCAGATCACATCTCCCAGGCAGCCACACAGCAGGCATATAAACCTACTAAAGGCAGGTATGTTGACTTTAGTTACAAGATGAATTAACTTTAACATGCTGCTTACGTGTTCATGATTAAAGTTTCCTATAAAGGCACTAAATGCTAAAGGGGGATTCAAAATTTCCAAGTTCATTTCTCCATCAACAAGAAAAGACCAAGAGTAACCTGTAAAGACATCTGAATTTGAAAGTACTTAATTTAACTACATTGTGACTAATACTAAGGAGCTGTGGCCATATATAATATGATGCGAGTGTCAATGTCCACGAATGGGTCAGAGAAGCCGGAGCCCAACTGTCCCCGGGCAGGGTGAAGCCCATCCTCTACACTCCATCCTCATCCAGAGCTGTCACCAGTGGGCAATGCTGTGTGGCCAAGGGATTCCTGTGCACACATGCTGCACGCACACGGCTGGCACAGCAGCTCAGAGTCTATACCAAGACAAGGCTCAGGCTGCAGCATACATTGCTCACTCCCAGACAGGAGCTACCCCTTCTGTCTGTACTTCAAGCGTTAAGTGCAAACAAGCATGAGCAACATGGCTCCAGAACTATTTCCAAACCAATTAATAAAATATTTTAAGCACACTTATATAGTAAGTTTCTACTTTCCCACATATCTGTGGTCCTGACCAACTTCCAAACTGGCCTGCAGTGTGCACCTGACCAGACAGCAGCCTGCCGTTTGGACTGGAACATGTCCAGTGACGGCCTGTAGGGTCCCTGCAGAGTGGGGAGCACCCTCCCAGGAGGTGAGGGGCTCAGCCATTCTTGTCTACCTGTGCCCTGCACAGACTGAATCTTGCCTTGCCACCCCCAACTGCCAGCTGTAACTAATACTGAAATTTAGTTTGGGAGAGCTTCTTGATCTTTTTCTTCATCTTCCAACAAACACCATTGAAAATAAGAAAAAAACCAAACCCACCGTCAACACCATTTAAGTGTTTCAGAGCCACACAATGCTCAATTCAGTCAGGATAACTGAACAGCATCAGAGCCACTCACCTGCGATCGTGTGCGCATACAGCCGGCTGCCAAAAGTGAAGACGTGCAGCTCGTACAACTTGGCGGTCTTCTCCAGGAACTCCTTGCAGTGCGGACGCAAACGGGTGTGCAGCATCGGCTCGCCCCGGCCCAGCTGGAAGTGAAATATGCCCTGAAAAGAACGGGGGTGCCCAGTCAGAAGGAAGGAGCCACGGAGACAGCACTTCCACACCCTGCCCCCCAAAGCTGCACATACACACTCTACTGTCACAGACGAGGAGTCGATTTACAGTGTACTAAACTCACGCAGCACAATGCTTTCCTTACACGAACTCTACGACAGTGAGCGCGGAATCTTCTGCTGTGGCAACTACCTACGGTAACTACCAATGACAACCACGGCAACCTCCTATGAAATCACAACCACCAGCTATGGTAACTACCAAAGACAAACATGACAACTACCTATGGTAACTACCAATGACAACCATGGTAACTACCTGTGAAATCAGAGTAACTACCAAAGGTAACACCTTATGGTAACTACCTATGATAACTACGGCAACTATCTATTATAACCATGGTAACCCCCTATGACAGCGAACCACAGTATGACTACCTATGATAATACAGGAACTCCCTATGGAAACTACCCATGATAACTATGGTATCTTAGTCGTCTAAGGAGAACTAAGGTAGCCAGCCAGTTGCTGTGGGCTTCAGCAAGGGGCTATGCCGACAGCAGCACACCCTCCTCCTTCCTGACAGTCTGTCTGATGATGGATAAAGCGGTATCTGAGTGACGTCACACACGTCTTTGTTTCTTCAAACACTAGCACTGTCAAGGAACAGAGACACAGCAGACTGCTTAGAAGAGATCTCCAGTAATCTACTGACAGTGTCTTCCTGAGTTACTGATGAAAGGAAACCAAACAGTCCCACATAACCTAGCCTAACTCATGGACTAGGTGAAGACAGTTTTATTAACTCACACCCACAACACAAACGCTGAAACAGTATTAGAGACCATCTTTAGGAGACAGATGAAATTAGTAGTAAAGCATACCTCACTTTATTGTGCTTCACAGATACTGCATATTTTACATCTCCGAGGTATGTCTGTACCGACCTGCTTGCACACGATTAACAAGCAAATAAGTTTTCTTTCTTTAGGAAGTTACACTCTGAACATTTTCAGCCTGTTTATCAATTTTCTCAGTAAAAATGCTCCATTTTTGTTTTTTTTTGAGGAAGATTAGCCCTGAGCTAACATCTGCTGCCAATCCTCCTCTTTTTGCTGAGGAAGACTGGCCCTGAGCTAACATCTGTGCCCATCTTCCTCCAGTTTATATGTGGGTTGCCTACCACAGCACGGCTTGCCAAGCAGTGCCATGTCTACACCTGGGATCCGAACCAGCGAACCCCTGGCCACCGAAGTGGAATGTGCGCACTTAACTGCTGCGCCACCGGGCCAACCCCACTCAGTAAAAACGCTCTAAAGAACTGAAGAAGAAAGGCACAACCCTCTAGGCCTATTGAATTTCTAACCAGCTCTAAATCAGTTAAACCCCTCAGGGGCCATCCTTTTAAAACATTTAGGAGCATGAAATTTTATAAATAATTTCACCCTACTCAACAGTTAAAAAGTGCAAAACTTGCAACATAAACATCCTTAAAAACACAAGTTCAGATCTCCAAAGTTAAGAAATAAATACGTCTTTCTAGATGTCTCCAGCAGGAATCCGGGTTCAGGAGCCATGACATGTGGTCGGGCACTCCTGAGTATCAGGCAGAGCCCTGTAATTACGCTGTTAACGAGCCCAGCAGAGGAGCCTGGGCCCGCGGGCAGAGGTGCACTAAAGCCAGCAAGAGCAGCTGAGGACCATCCAAGCAGAAGCGCAGACACCTTCACCTTCCAGACCACACAGGCTGAGAAACAGGCGTGTTCTAACTCGTTCAAAGTGTCTCATAAACCAATTAAAAATGCCCAACTTCAAAGGCACAATAAAACCCAGAAACAGCTGTGGCAATATACGCTGGTACATACGCGTCCAAACTACTGCATAAAGTCCTCGAACTCTTTAAGATACCGAGTAAGCAGAGTAGTTGTTATGAATGAAACAAACAAAGTATTTACTACCAGCCTACATCACACAAAAGAACACTGTATATTCCCTACAAGACCCCATGACATACACAAATGACTAATACAACTAAAAAATGTAAACTGTTTTGTGGGTGAGGAATGAATTTCAGCCATAAGAAGAAAATTCACTGCCCACCACAACTACTGAATCATCTCCACAGCACTGATGATGCAAGTTAAAGTAAAGCGATTTTTACGACATTAGGGACTTATGCAGATGATTTGTACGTACGTCTGTATCAGCTGATTTACAGACTAAGCCAAACGAAAATGACAAAATTTCTTTCAGATAAAGTTTGTAACAAAACTGATGACACGTGGTTGTCAATGAATTGTCTTCACCAGACAGCTCCTGTTACTATCACACTGTCAACCAGGGGTCGCACCCTCGAGGGGCTTTGGGGCAATGGCCCTGCTGGCCTTGGCTGCACTGCCTCCTGTGCCCAGCCCGGCTGCAGTCCTCTTTCCCCAGAGTACACCTTCTCGCTGTGCTCGGTCACAATTAGGAATTGGTGAGATCTGTAGATGCTGAAAACCCAAGATCTAGCACGAGTCTATGGGCTAAAAAGTGATGACCTTAGTGGTGAGGCCTCGCTAGTTAATGAGAGTATAAGCCGCACCAGCCTCCCTTTGGAGAGCCGTTTGTAACAGGCACTCAAAGCCTTCTGAAATGCCCAGAAATCCAACTTCTTGGGCTCTGTACTGAAGACAGAGTTGAAATGTGGGAAAGTTTTAAGTGTCCTTAAATAGGGTTCCGTCCTTGACCCCTTCATTTCTCTCCATCTCCGTGGAGAATCCATGCAAGGTGACACCCAGCCTTTATCCCGAGCCCACATCTCTCAGGTACAGACCCAGGTACCCACCTGCACCTCCCACCCCGAGTATTCCAGATATTCCCGGAGGGCATCCAAAATCAGCTCGTCTTCTCCACCAACACCATTCCTCCTTTGCCCTCCACTCTACCTTGAGAGGGAGGAACAACAAATTCCAGGTCTCAGAATTCTAAACCCTGCCAACTAACACGGCCACGTGTGGACCCAGCACACAAGGGGAGCCAGTGAATGAGGAGGTGAGCGTGAGCTGGTGGTACCTCCTGACGAGGACCAGCATGGAGGCCCCCTGCACCCCCTCAGAGTACAGGCCCACGGCGGAGCCCAGGCAGACGGGGCTGATAGGGAAGGAGTCTGCAGCTCCTACAGAAGCCCCCAAATGTCACCGAGGCCCCTCACTTTGTTTGACATCTGCTGGCAGTGCTGCTCCGTCGTGTGGATCAAGGTCTGGTCCAAGTCGACCATGAGCACCAGCTTTCTGTTTCGATGCAGTCGTTGCTGGTCTTCCCTTCCTAGCTGCTCAGCTTGCTGAAGTTAAAAAGAAAAACAACAAAGTAAGTATATTTGGATCCAAAATAAGGTGATTAAGAAAAACAAAAAGAAGCTGAGAGATATCCCTCACCACCCTCTGTACCATCTTCCCTGCCAGCTGAACCCACTGCGTGTTTACACACCCATGGGGCCATGGCAGGCACACCCCAGCTGCCCAGAGCCAGTGCCATTTGCCCCAAACCACTCTACGGCACTCTGACCGGAGCAGGTGCAGCAGCAGGTTGGGAAAGAAAGAGAGACAAGCTGCAGCCTTGGGTTTTGCTGGAAGACAACACATTCCACAAAAACCATCCAACCCCCCAGTGGTTATCTTAGAAATAACGACCACAGCACATCTGACATTTTCCCCAAACGTTCCGTAGATGCTCCCCACTGTCCCCAGGAAACGTCTTCTCAAACACCTGGGGACTTACCTCGGAGCTCACCATCAGCTCAGGGACACTGTGCACCATGGACACGGTGGCCGTGGACAGCGGCACCTGCTGCTTCCCGTTCTTGCTCTGCAACCTGTGGACGCGAGAAGGGGTGAGATGGAGGCCTGGAGCTGATGCACTGCATCAGGAAGCACACTGAACTGAAAGTGACAGGACTTCAATTCACACTCTAGTTGATGTGTACTGCTAGCTGAGCGCAGAATTTGACTGCTGACCCCCGCTAAAATATCCTCTGCTGTCTGAAAACAGGAAAACTGGGAAAAACCTAAGTAACAGTCACATTCACAAAGTTCTCTGAAAACAAACTGATGGTCACAATGAAACAGAGAGGCCCTCAAACTGAAAACACAGAAGGGTCCCCAGGCCTGACAGGTGGAAATGAGGGTAACCCGAGCAGCGGGTGTGGGACGGGGGCTGGGGGATCGTGAAGTACAGGCCGCATTCTGGGACGGCCACTCCAGACATTAAGGGATGCACAGTCTGCTCGGCTGGGACAAGAAACAAATCTTCACCCACCAGCACTTTCCTCCCACACCTGGGGTGAGCCTCAGACATAACTCAGTGCTTTTAGAACTGAAAGAAATAAAGCCAGAAGCTGACTGACTGCTCATGGCCAGATATGGGAAGGGGTGTCTGCCATGTGCAATTGCAGTTGGGTTCCTTACACTCCCCTCGCCCTGCCCTCAAACACCGCATCTCTTGCACGCACAGTCATCTTATCTCAAACACTGCGAGGTGCCGTGTGTTCGCTCTTGAGCTGCCAGTACTTACTGGGTTAGGTCTTGGCCACATTCAGCACACAAGCCTTTCATGACAACGGGGTGGCTACATCCTTCTAATCGCACCAGAACGGCTCTAGAAACAGGGATGAAAACAAGCACATTTGGAAAGGGAACTAGTACACTTCTGGCGGGAAAGGACAGCCCAGTTTCCAGCCCCCCAGGGACCCTCGCGTGACTCCAGGCAGGCCACATCAGCTCCTCTGGCTATCAAACCAAGGGCCTTTTCACCCATGGGTCTCTCTCACGTAAAACAACGAAACTGCAGACAACGCAGCTGAAAGAACTAAGGACGTCCTTCAGACTTGGGGATAACGTGCAAAGTGTCTCAAAATGCATTAACTATTGATACGCGATCCTCTTACATTTCTGATAAACAATTTATAAAAAGTGCAGCTTTGTCACGTCAACAAGGAACAACTTGGTATAACACCAGCGAGTAACACACGATTGTTACCTCTCAGTCTAGAGAGAGGCTTTGATTCATCTACGTTTTCTGACAGGACTACTGTAAAACTTGTACTTTTTATAAACACAGAAATTACTATTTTCTTTGTATGTTTCCATCAAACACTGGTCGCCTGGCAGCAGTCTTGGAAGGCAGCCAATTGGCATACGAAGCTAAAGGCTGTGTGATCAGAGCGCCCAGCGAGTCAGTGCCCCACAGGCCCAGGACGCAGTACCGTGGGGACTGTCAACCCTGCTGAGCCTTGCTCAGACCCCAGCACCGGGCCACAAGTCAGGCCAGAGTCCGTGCAGCAGGGCGTTTCCTCACAAAATCAGGCCACAAAACACAGACACTCTCCGCAGTCCAAAGAGTCAGGACCAGTCAGAGCCTCACCCCCAGTGATGGTTGTGCATCCCTTCTCCTGGCCCCAGCATACCTTGGAGGCCGCTGGGCTGCAAGTGATTGTCATGGGCTCACAGAGCTCCCCAACTGGTACCGCAAACCAGGGGGCAACACTCCTCCGCCACGCAGGAGCCTCTTTCTTCCCCTCCCTTCTGTCCTTACTGCTCACAACCAGTCACCCAGTACCCCTGGACAGTGCCCGGGGCCTCGGTATCCACAGTGTATCCGCAGCCTGGCTGCGGGCTCAGCCCCACATCACGGTGCTGGGTCCGATGGCAGGTGGCACCTCTTCCCCTCTGAGCTCTCCAGGAACACGCTCTGTCAGTCCATCCCCTCTCCCTGCGGCATGCTCTCCCCTGCCTCAACCCCACTTAAACCTCTACCTAAAAATCTGCCTCAATTTCCCCAATCTTAAATATACACAGGAATGGACAAATCCCCGCACCAGACCACACACAGCTCCCCTGAGCAACCTTCCCTTCCCTACGGCATCTGGTCAAGGACACCTCCTTGCTCCAGGCTGCCGCTGGCCGTGGCCTCTGGTGATCCCGTGCCAGGGGAGTCCTGACCGGCTCGCTGTCCACCTCCTCTGGGCACCCTGTACTTCCTCAGCCTTCACCACTGAGTCTCGTGCCTCTGGTCCCAGAGCTGGCATTCGGGACCCTGGCTCCACTAGCCTTCTGCACTCACGTGGCTCCGCAGCACCCCATCCACACCAAAACCCTGCCCTCCACCTGGGCACCTCAAGTCCTTCGCCCAGACACGGTTCTTGCAGTTACTCAGTCCCACCGAGTCCCACACAGGAGCTCCTCTGCCTCTCTAATCCCACCCACTACTACCCTCAGTGGCCGCCTGGTATGGGTCTCTTGGTCCACCACATGCAGTACCTCCACCCCAGGCCTCACGAGGACGCCTCGCACAGCTCCTGCTGCAGTGAGGGCATACCGCAGTCCACGGGGTCTCACCCACCTTTCCAGACCCCCTTTCCAACCATCTGTCACTCAGACTCCATCCCCACCGGGGCCCTTCCTCGCCTGCCCTGCTCTCCCGCACGCATGAGGGGAAAGACGAGGCGAGACTGTCTGGGATTACACCAGCAGAGCCGGCAAAAAGACCCGAGGAGCTTTCCTGACAGTCATCAAAGGTGTATTTCGATCACTTGCTAATGGAGCCCATGGAGCATTTGTCAGTGGAGCTTGTGGGGCCCTCTGGAACCTGGTAAAAATCTGCTGTTTGCCCCTTGGCATGCTGGAGGTAGGTTTTACGAGAAACAGAGTAAGCTGGTTCATTCACCAACCTACAAGGTCTTAAAAGCGCTGATGCTGCTGACATTCTAATTACAGGCTCTGCTGACCTACTATCACGTAAGAACACGCAGGCCACAGAACACTGTAACGGAAGGACTCTGGGCTCAGGCGTGTGTGACCTGGTGGCTTGGCCTCGAGATGCCACCTCTCCTCTGCGGGCACAGCTGACAGCATGAGACACACAGACAGTTTGCCTTTTATTCACTTCATTTATTTTTAAACTAAAACTTACGGCTTGGGGGATATTTTCCCAGGATTCTGAAAAAATATACTAGGAGGATTTCACCAATCTCCCCTAAAAACATTAACCTGAAAGGACATTGGGTGTGTCTCCAGCTCAACCAACAACCCGCTGGGAGTGCTCCTTGACGTGCATGTTCCCAGCCTGTGGTCTGCCTTTTCATTTTCTTGAAGTATTTCTTGAACACCAGGTTTTTAACTTTGATGAAGCCCAATTTATCAAGTTTTTTGTGTCCTTATTAAGAAACCTTTGTCTTACCCAGGTCATTAAGATTCAACGGGAACCCAGAGTGGGTGGGGCCACTAATTCTAGATGACTAGCTCTACTTGAAGTGGAAGGAAGCTTCTAGGACAGCCCCAAATGAGCGACATCTGGGTCTTGACAAGTGACGGAAAGAGGAAGAGCCATGGCCGGGGGCACAGGGGAGGTGCACCAGGCCTCAGGCTTCCCGGCTGAGAGCAGGACTGAGGGAGCAGCGGACTTGAGACCAGAGGTCCAGACGCGGAAGGCAGTATGAGGACCCACAGGAGGGCTCCACCGAGGGGCCTGGGCAGCAGGAGCGGGTGAGCAGACGCTGACTGGGCTGGCGGAGGTGGGAGGGGCCAGGGGATGCCTGAACCAGGTGGGAACGCAGACATTCCCACACACCCCTGGAACAAACCTACAGGCTGACGGCTGACCAGACACAGGCAAGGAGAGAGCACACAAACAGGAGCAAGATACAAACAAGACCAGCAAGTTCGGCTGGAAATGGAGCAAGGGAGGCATAGGCGCCTCAGCTGAATGCACACCGGATGTGGATGGGCCACAGACCCGACAGGCTGTGTGCCAGGCCAGGGCGTGACCGCCAAGGAGAAAACAGACAACAATGGGCCTTTGGGGAACCCCAACAATTAAGGGAGGGGCAGAAGAAAGAATGTCAATTAAAAAAAAAAAAAATCAGTGCTCACAGAGGCTGCAGAGCCAGGCCCACAAGAGAAACAGGGAGGGGACATTTGAGGAAAAAAGGGAGCGTCAGTGTTCAACGCCCGCAGAGAAACCAGACGCCTGGACAGGGAGGGAGATGTCCACATCTTGACTGTGGGTTGCTGTTCCATACGCTCAATAAAACTCACCAAACTTAAAAGTCGGGCACTGCACCGGTTGATTACAAACAAACGAGGCCAAGGCCAACAGACTGGCGGTTGAGAGTTGCTGGTGACCTTCCAAAAAGGCCTTCTGGCAGAACCCACAGCAAGACACAGAGGAGCGCACAGGCCAGCTGCCAGGGGGCTGGTGCCGCTGTCCCTCCGCCCTCCATCCCCCGAACACCCATTCACTCAACACTGCTCTGTGGGACATCACCCCACCCGCAGCCAGCATCACACACAGGGCGGAAGCCCACGCAGAGCGCACACAAAGGCTAAGGTGGGGGTGTCACCCAGTGTGACAGCTGGAGTCAGGACAGCAGCAGCCCTTCTGTCACCGTGTAGACCCCTGGGGCCTCACTATGCCACTCCACGGTCACCATGACCCAGTGCTCGGCCAATGATGTGCCTCCAAGCACTGCTGGAGGTCCCCACCCTGCTCCTCACTACCCTTGCCTCATCCTTCTATCCGAAGGACCCAAGCGTCTTCCCACACCCAGGGCTACACCTCCTCCTGGAAGTCTTCTCAGCTCCCAGTGCCCTATGTGACACCTGGCAGCCCCTTCCCAATGCGATATAACTTGAAGACCCCCCAGACGCAGAGTCCTCGAGGGAGCAGGGATTTACGGCCCTGTTGTGTTTCTGAGACCCAGGGAGAGCCTGGCCGTCAGCAGGTACCCAGGGCAGGTGGGAGCGAGGACACACGTGCTGCCTAACCACAGTGTACACACTTGGCAATGCAGATCAAACACGTGCCTTTCTCTAAAACTCTTTCACGTACTCTTTCACGTACTGATTACATTACAAGTCATGTCATTTTCTGTGCTGGGGTCAAAAGGTCTGGCCTGTCTTATTCAACAGGGCAGATCAGGGCTCAGGCAGCTGCACGTGCTCCCACCGGGCCGCATCTAGTGACATCTTTGGTTGTCATAACTCAGAGGCAGGCTGCAGGCATCCAGCGGGTGGGGGTCAAGGATGCTAAGCCTCCTACCCTGCACAGGATGCCCCACAGCAAACCCCAGTGCAGATAACAGACAGATGGTGCTGGTTTATAAGCTTTTCCTGGTGGACTATCCAGAGCTACATGCAGCCTGAGTGTCCTCGACATTCTAGAGGCAACCGTCCCCAACAGGACAGTGATCAGTGACAGTCAGGCAACATCCAGAGGGAGGCCCCTGCTCATGAAAGATACACGGGACAACTCAAATTACCCAAAAGGACCTGAAGAGAGTGTTGAATGTTGAACCCTGACTTCACACAGAAACGAGCACTATGCCAAGCCTGCGAAGGTGTTCACTTCATCATGATGCTGTGGGACCATGGCCAGCAAGACATTTAAGCAACACATGAGTAACACACAGAGCAACTTGATCTCTCATAAGACGCCCTGTTTCAAGTAACATCTATTCTCCTTGACAGTCCTTGTCCCACATCACCCAATGTCTTGGTGGGCTCAGCACAGAACATGACCTAGGACAATAAGCACCTGCTCTCCCCAGATGCTTCTCCAAAGCCCACACTCAGCTGCATCGCCCCCACCTCCTGGGACTGAGCTCTTGAAGACAAGGACCTCAGCACCCTAACCCCAGGGTCGAGTCCACACACAGGGAGGCTGAGGGGAAGAGAAGGTGGTATACAAGCGGCCAAATGCAAAACAAAGTGCTACACAATATTCTCAGAGTATCTGAGTCAGAAATGTGCTACTATCCAGCAAAGTGGCTCAAAGCTCTGAAGCCCAAGTAAGAGCACATTTGGAAACCCACTGCTTCATAAACTAATCCAAAGGGAAGGCTAACGCCACAGCTGCCTGGCTCAGGGGAGAGAAGGTGAAGAAAAATGCAATGCCATCTCCACTCAAAAGCAGGGAGGAGGCCTACATCTTCACAGATGTGTTCCAGGCAATTGTCCCTAGAGATAAAGACGCTGTCCGCTGCCACCAGCCACTGCTGCGTGCGGTCTGCACACCCGACTGCCCGTCAAGCCTAGTTGCTGGACTTTCTGCAGCTTGGGAGGATGGCAGGAGATGCCTGGGGCTCAGAGCTGTAGCTGGATGGACTCCACGGGACACACACACACACGGTACTGCCCAAGTGCAGCCCGTGATGGCCTGCGTCCTTCACAGAAGACTCAGATGTGTGGCCCAGGCAACCAACGGTTTGCCCCCTCACTGATGATCGCATGAGGCCCAGGCTGCAGCATCTCAGAAACACGCAGTCTAAGCTAAGGAGGGGAAGGATACTTTATTCTGTCTCAACGAAACGATCACTCCAAGTGCCTTTCTGGGTCAGAGCTGAGTACACACTACCCCAGAAGACCTCTTCTGTATCTGCGAATGGCTAAACCGTTCTCAAAAAGAGAGATGGCGTGGCCACGGGAGACGGAAAGGGATTAGGAAAGCCGTAGCAGCAATGGCCTTTTCCAGTGCAAGATGTTCCCACTTTTCTTCTCTGCAGACACTCACACAACCAAGGATGAAAGGCACTGAGTGGATCTGAGTATTTCTACCCTCAACCCCTAAACAGCAAGCACACCGTAAAGGAAGCAACACGTCGTGAACTCTGAAACAGCGCTTCAACCAAGGAGACCAGCCCCAGAACATCCAGTCACCAATACATGTGAACTTCCTCGTTTGTCCCTGAAGAAAATCCACAGGAAAATCATGAAATGCAATTTCTAAATGAGTTATTTTCCCCAAAATATACAAGTACCAAAGCCTCCTGAATTTTTTGTACCTATCAGCTTTCGTGTCTGCTCTCTCTAATGGGAAAGTTAGAGGGTGAGGGGTGCATCAGAAAGAGCAAAGTGTTAGGGAGCTGAGCGTCTGAACTCAGTGCTCGTCAGGTGGTCGCTATTAAGTGCTGGGTCTGGGTGAGCCAGCCTTCCTCTTCCCTTCATGGACCAGGGGAGCTCAAGACCCCTTCTGGGCCCCTGGCACCTGAGTGTGGACGTGTCCTGGGGAAGAGGAGAGCATGTTGTGAGCCCAGGTCTTGTCAGAGGAGCCAGATTGAAGGGGCTCCCACTGGCCAAATCTGGGATAACTTGAGCATCAAGGCAAATAATAGCAATGGACTATAATCCTTGAATAAAACATGAATCCACGAGTCCACAAGGATAAACTAACTGTCCTTACAGAAGAAAGCCAACCAAGAAGAGTAGAAGGAATGGAATCGAGAACATTGCCATTCGACAATCCTGACAAAAACAGCAGATTCAGACAAGAATCATCAATAAGTGCCAAAAATGGTGGGTGACAGTTTGATGAGAATTTAAGACACTTACTGAGTAATAAAGTATCTCTCACAAGAAGAGATACATCAGGAAAATTAGTCATTTTCCACCACAGCCACCACCTTGACCAAGGAATCAACACCAGGAACAAACCAAAGCCATGTGCCACTGGACAGGCTGCTCAGAGCACAAGGGTGACCAGAGACACTCCTGCCCAGTGGACACTGTGGCCTGACCACCGCTCTGCAAAACTACTGCACACAACGAGAAGAAGTGGAGGGGAAGACACAGCAGCTGCCCCAGGACAGAGGAACAAGGACAGGAAGAGGAGGGAAGACACAGCAGCTGCCCCAGGACAGAGGAACAAGGACAGGAAGAGGAGGGGAAGACTCAGGAGCTGCCCCAGGTCAGAGGAACAAGGACAGGAAGAGGAGGGGAAGACACAGCAGCTGCCCCAGGACAGAGGAACAAGGACAGGAAGAGGAGGGGAAGACACAGCAGCTGCCCCAGGACAGACGAACAAGGAGAGGAAGAGGAGGGGAAGACACAGCAGCTGCCCCAGGACAGAGGAACAAGGACAGGAAGAGGAGGGGAAGACACAGCAGCTGCCCCAGGACAGAGGAATAAGGACAGGAAGAGGAGGGAAGACTCAGCAGCTGCCCCAGGACAGACGAACAAGGACAGGAAGAGGAGGGGAAGACTCAGCAGCTGCCCCAGGACAGACGAACAAGGACAGGAAGAGGAGGGGAAGACTCAGGAGCTGCCCCAGGACAGACGAACAAGGAGAGGAAGAGGAGGGGAAGACTCAGGAGCTGCCCCAGGACAGAGGAACAAGGACAGGAAGAGGAGGGGAAGACTCAGGAGCTGCCCCAGGACAGAGGAACAAGGACAGGAAGAGGAGGGGAAGACTCAGGAGCTGCCCCAGGACAGACGAACAAGGAGAGGAAGAGGAGGGGAAGACACAGGAGCTGCCCCAGGACAGACGAACAAGGACAGGAAGAGGAGGGGAAGACTCAGCAGCTGCCCCAGGACAGAGGAACAAGGACAGGAAGAGGAGGGGAAGACTCAGGAGCTGCCACAGGTCAGAGGAATAAGGACAGGAAGAGGAGGGGAAGACTCAGCAGCTGCCCCAGGACAGAGGAACAAGGACAGGAAGAGGAGGGGAAGACTCAGCAGCTGCCCCAGGACAGAGGAACAAGGACAGGAAGAGGAGGGGAAGACTCAGCAGCTGCCCCAGGCCAGAGGAACAAGGACAGGAAGAGGAGGGGAAGACTCAGCAGCTGCCCCAGGACAGAGGAACAAGGACAGGAAGAGGAGGGAAGACTCAGGAGCTGCCCCAGGCCAGAGGAACAAGGACAGGAAGAGGAGGGAAGACTCAGCAGCTGCCCCAGGTCAGAGGAACAAGGAGAGGAAGAGGAGGGGAAGACTCAGGAGCTGCCCCAGGACAGACGAACAAGGAGAGGAAGAGGAGGGAAGACTCAGGAGCTGCCCCAGGCCAGAGGAACAAGGACAGGAAGAGGAGGGGAAGACTCAGGAGCTGCCCCAGGACAGAGGAACAAGGACAGGAAGAGGAGGGGAAGACTCAGGAGCTGCCCCAGGACAGACGAACAAGGACAGGAAGAGGAGGGAAGACTCAGGAGCTGCCCCAGGACAGAGGAACAAGGACAGGAAGAGGAGGGAAGACTCAGGAGCTGCCCCAGGACAGAGGAACAAGGACAGGAAGAGGAGGGAAGACTCAGCAGCTGCCCCAGGTCAGAGGAACAAGGAGAGGAAGAGGAGGGGAAGACTCAGGAGCTGCCCCAGGACAGACGAACAAGGACAGGAAGAGGAGGGGAAGACTCAGGAGCTGCCCCAGGACAGAGGAACAAGGACAGGAAGAGGAGGGGAAGACTCAGGAGCTGCCCCAGGACAGACGAACAAGGACAGGAAGAGGAGGGGAAGACTCAGGAGCTGCCCCAGGACAGAGGAACAAGGACAGGAAGAGGAGGGGAAGACTCAGGAGCTGCCCCAGGACAGAGGAACAAGGACAGGAAGAGGAGGGGAAGACTCAGGCGCTGCCCCAGGTCAGGAGACCACGGAGCCGGCCCTGATCCCACTCGTGACCCAGACTCTGCTGCTACAAAGGACGTCACAGCCCCTCACGGAAACCACAGAGCTTAAGAGAGCCCTGCGCCAGAGCTGCTGTGCTTCTGATTACTGCAGCACGGCTAGGTAGGAGAATGTCTTGGGTTTTAGGAAATCAAAGTCTTCAGGGGTAAAGTGACATCTTGCCTGCAACTAACGCCTCACCTTCAGAAAAAAAATAACGTGTGCAACGGTGGAGAAGGATAAAGTAAACACGGTGAAATGTCAGCATCTGGGAAATCTGTGTGCAGCTCTTGAGAACTCTTGGTACTATTCCTGCAGGGTTCCGCTAAGTCTGAAAATGTGTCCAAAAAGGAGCTAAATGTGTAGGTGTTCTGTCTGCAAGTACTGCGGGAGGTGGGGAGACGGTCATCAACACACCCCCATCAGTCAAGCTGGGCAAGGGGCTGGACACACCCCGAGCCAGGACAAAGCCACTGCAGAGAACCCTGGCCTGCTCCGGTCTGGGCTCTGAAGCTGCGGTTCTAAGAGAAAAGGCCCCAGCGTTTGAAGGAGAAGCGAGGGAGGGCAGGACTAGGAGGGCCATTCCCAGCGCAACGGAACCAAGGACAGACGCTGCAGAGGAAGCCTACAGAGCGCTCTCAGAACTGTGAACCCTTCCAGGGTGCTCCAGGGTGACTTACTTGACAAACTCTACCTTCCTAACACATTTCTAAAGCAGGTGGAACCACATGCACCCAGACTCCCCTGCACTGCTGGGTCAACAGCTCAGAGGGCCTCAGTGCTGCAGTGTCTCCAGCCCGCAACCTGGAGGGCTGTGAAATTCTTCAAAATGACATGCCAGCAAATTTAAACGCTTCCAGCCTTAAAAAGCAGCACCATCCCCACACCATGCTCATATGAAAAGCAGTGTGGAGTATGCACACACCTATCAGTTAACACACAATGGACCGAACTCCATCATTCCCACAGACTTAGAACCAGCACACGAAACACATCACGACAGCATGGAGCCAGCAGCTCCAAACCAAAGCACACAACCAAAAGCACCACAAGAAAACCAGGAGCCTCTTTTAAAATTCAAAGTTTGGGGCCGGCCCAGTGGTCGAGGGATTAAGTTTGCAGGCTCCGCTTCAGTGGCCCAAGGTTTTGTGGGTTCGGATCTTGGGTGTGGACACGGCATGGCTCATCAGGCCATGCTGAGGTGGTGTTCACATAGCACAACCAGGGGCACTCACAACTGGAATGTACAGCTATGCACTAGGGGGCTTTGGGGAGAAGAAGAAAAAAACAATACAGAGATTAAATAGGTTAAAATTTAGCTCAAGTTCTTCTGGAAGTTATGAGGAATTGTGTGAACATAAAACGCTAAACGAGTTATATTTAAAACCTACTTACAACCTTTAGGAAATAGATGTACCTTCTAAGACGTTACACAAACACTCTGAAATTGACTTATTCTTTTTCTAGACTCTCACTCCCCTAAATATAAAAAGCACTTTTTCTGAGACAAGTGACACATTACATTTGCTGTTGTTATCTTTAGCTTTAATATCAGTACTTGTGCATTGTCTTTTAAAATACATACAAAGTTGAAGATTCGCCCACTCTACTAACTAGATATTTAATTTCATGGACACACTTTAAAATTAACTTTAAAGAAAACACGAACATGGAGACAAATCTGATAATGCAAACTACAATTTCCTAAAACCCACAAGTCCTTTTTTAGGCAGACACTTCAAAGGCCATTTGGTTCAAAGGACTTTTTATTTAAAAGATTAGACAAGACACCTAAAAACCAAAACAACTGCAGCAAAGATAAATTGTATACACACACAGAGCTAAGGGTGACAAGGCCAATGGTTTTCTAAGGGAAAACTGGAGAAAGACAAAACAGAAATCCCTCTGAAGTAAAGATTAAGTTTAATGGGTTCAAGTAAACAAAGTAACAATTTCCTCAGTTTTAGACATAAATGTCTTTTAAACCAACTAATCTTTTAAATAGCGCACATGTCAACAGGGAGGGGTAAGGTGATTTAACTAAAAGAGTCTACTGATTTGTCAGGATTCTTGATATCAGGACGAGAAAGTAATGTCCTTGCTCCAAGGCAAGACCTATTTGGACAATCACCTTACTGCACTGACCGAACCGTGTTTAGAATTTAAAAACCCCTCACTACCCAAGTCTGGAACCCTAAAATGGGCACTAATCTAAGGCTGTCTTCTGCACGTGTTCATCCAGCTCCTTTATTCTGGAGCCCAAAGAGCAATGGAGACGGCCAGGCTGCAACTTTCATTTTGTTCAGTTATCCTCCCCTGCTTTCCAGCAGCGCTCACCGTAAACTCCGGCCGATGCAGACACTCTTCCTGCAGACAGACAGGGTACACAGCACAACTAAAGCTGGTCAGATGTCCACTAAGGATGCAGACACTCCCAGTCTTCTCCTGTGTCGGTCCTTACTCATCACCAGACTCGTTCCCTGATTTTTTTCTTGGTGAGGAAGATTCGCTCTGAGTAACATCTGTTGCCAGTCTTCCTCTTTTTTTGCTTGAGGAAGATTAGCTCTGATCTAACCTCTGTGCCAATCTTCCTCTATTTTCTATGTGGGATGCTGCCACAGCATGGCTTGACAAGTGGTGTAGGTCTGCGCCTGGGATCTTAAGCTGCAAACCCAGGCTGCCAAAGCAGAGCATGCCAGACTTAACCACTACGCCACAGGGCTGGCCCCCTTGATTATTTTATGTAGCTTCCTTTCCTTTGGGGACTTCAGTGTCTCCCAGTGAATGACGACAGACAAAAAAGCAGACAGGTGGGGAGGAAGGACATCATCAGGTAAACTAATAACTAACAGATTTAGTTTCTGACAAATGGTGCCCTGTCACAATATTTTCAAATCAAAATAATTTTAACCCACATAGATGTTATGAAAACAGACACATACCTTCATTCTATCTACTTGCCCCCACGGGGACCCTCTGGATGAAGTGCAGCCTAAGGAAGAGACAGCACGGAGGAGGAACAAGAGAGCACTCAGCAAGGTGAGGTGCTGCACATGTCAAAACCTCACGGGACCTCAGTTCCCTCCTGTATGTGGAATAAGAGGAGGCCCACCTCTACCTGACAGCATGAAACACTACAAACACGTACAATCCTATCACGGGTCACAGGGGTAACAGGGCAATCATTTCAACTACGCCCAGACACAGGGTTTCTAAGTTCCCAGGACTGCTCATTGCTGGAGAATAACTGGATGCGGTGAGGATGCATCCTGCTGGTGACAGAATGATGATGGCAAAGACAGTTCCAGCCAGGGGAGCCTGGCTCTGTGCTGGTGCCTTCCTCATTCCCACTCGCACCTGCATCCCAGGAGAAATGTGACCACTCGGCAGACTCTTGGAGGCCAGTGATGAACCACCAGAGTGAGACACCTAGGACCTCAACACAAACACACGCAAAGAAAACTGCTCACACTAGGACCTGGCTGACTGGTGAGATTAATGCATCAGGTTCCTGCAATCAGCTGATGGGACCAAAGCACTGCACGTGGAGTTTCTCACTAACCAGCTGTCACCTGTCGCTGCCCTGTCTGGGCCTCAGCAGCCTTCTCCATACAATTAGAGGAAGAGAATGGCGGGGAGAAAAGCTCTCCACTTCAGGGGTTTTCTACACAGTGACACACCAGCACTGAGCTTCACCTCCATAATTTATGAGTTGATGGGTTTATAGGCTCATTAGGTCCCGAGCGATGGTCAGGTAACATCTGACTTCAAAGTAATGACGACAGGACGCCACAGTGTCACACGGATGGCACAGTTAGCCCCTCTCTCCCAAGAGGTCAGGCAGACAGCTCCGGTGGAGAGTGCCGCTCAAGGCAGCCCCCATTGCACTCCACCTGCATTCACTGGGCAAGCGTAGGCGCCTGAGCCAAAGGCTGAGGACCCAGGCTCTGTCCAAACGATGAGCCAGGAAAACTGAATGAAGGACTGGGCTCCTAGGGCTGGGGTGGAGGCCTGTCCTACCCCATCCTATCCTGGTCATCAGCTGCCATGTGAAGGGTGGGGAGCAAATGCTCAACAGCCAGAGGGTCAGTGCAGGCCACAGGGAGAGAAGCAGAGGCCAGAGCAAGTGGCACCACGAGAGGAGGGCCAGCGAGGGCAGAAAGGGGACTGAGCACCCAGGCTGCACTGGGGCCCAGCAGAGAAAAGCTACACACCAACCTCTACAGACGGGAACGCTGACTACCCTGGCTTTCCACTCCTGACAATGACAACCACAGTCACGTGCACACACCTGTCAACACACCAACCTAACCTCAGAGCACAACACTGGGAAACTCACACGGATAGGCTGTCAGGTTCACACACTTCAAAAAAAACAACAAAGTCCCTTTATGAGGTTAAAAGCAAGGTAGGGAGAGCTGCAGCCCACCGCGGGAAGGGGTACTTCTGCGTCCCCTGAACTCCCTGTGCAAGGCTGCACCCCTTCCCGAGCTGATGCAGAACTGCGCCAGGATCACAGCCACGCTTCACAGCTTCCTCGAACCTAGAGGCGTGCTCCCTCCCGGTTTATGCCAAGAGGACAGCACGGAGCTGGCTGAGTTTTCTTAACTTACAAACGCGGAGTCTGAGAGTGGGGAAGCCACCTGCTACAGAAGGACGACAGCACTGCACTGTTTCCTAGAGTGCAACTTCGTGGCTCACCACCTTTGCAAAGGCAGAGCCTCCGACCGGTAAAACAACAAGTAGTGACTGTCATCCGGCCTTAGAAAGACACACAGATGCACACCGAGTGCAGCCCCTTCCGCTGCAGTCCTGGGGACACCTTCCTGCCCAGAGCCAGGCCCAAGACCCCTCCCCACCTCGGCACCCAACCTTCTCCTGGGCCAGGACCCCTTCAGACCCCCTTCAGACCCTGGCCCCATCCTCTCCTGGCCTGGAACGACCTCCAGACCTCAGCCCCATCACTTCTGATCCAAGACCTCTTCCTCCCCATCCCCTCTCTTGGGCCGGGACTCCTGTCCACACCCCCCCGCCCCTCTCCTTGTCAGGACCCCCTGCAGACCCCGGCCCCATCCCCTCTCCTGGGCCGGGACTCCTGTCCAGCCCCTCCCCGCCCCTCTCCTGGTCAGGAGCCCCTGCAGACCCCGGCCCCATCCCCTCTCCTGGTGCGGGACTTCTGTCCAGCCCCTCCCGCTCCTCTCCTGGTCAGGACCCTCTCCAGACCCCGGCCTCGTCCTCTCTACCGGCCCGGGACGCCCTCCTTTTCCTTCCCCGCCGGCCCCACTCACCCGGGGGCCACCACCTGGCCCGGCTGCGCGCACAGCTCCCGCACCACGCCGGCGCGCTCTGACCTCAGCCGGCGCTCTGCGCGCACGCAGCCCCCAGAGCCGGCGCGGGCAGGAGCGGGCCCGGGGGACTGCGCGGAGGCGGCGGCCTCGCACACGGCCAGCACGGAGCCGAGACGCACGGCTGCGCCCGCCGCCACCCTCCATTCGAGCAGGCGCAGCGGCCCGGGGCCCGGGCAGCGCACCTCGGCCACGGCAGCCGGCGGGGCGCCCTCGGCGGGACGGCGGGCGGCGGGCGGCGGTTCCATCGCGGCTGGCGGGTGCTGAGAAAACGCGTCGGCGGGCGGGGCTCAGGGTCCGGCGCCCATCGCGGGCGGGAGACGCGGCCCAGGCGGCGGCGGCGGCGCTACAACACCCACTCCGGCACCGGCTTCCACCCGCCGCCCCGGTCCGCGCCGGCTTCCGGGACGGCGTGCGACGTCACGTGACGCCGCATGCGTGCGTGAGCCGAGGGGCCCGCGGGAACACACGCCCGCGCGGGCCCGGGAGGCCTTGCGCTGGCCGCGGGTACCGGAAGCGTCCAAGAACCAGCCTGCGGGGTGGGCCCGGCGGGAACAGTGTCGCTACACGCCCCATCTGCCCTAGGATCGCCGGCGTCGTGGGACGACGGCTACCGGCATGCAACGCGGGCCGCCGTCCCACCGCCCCGCCCGTCACGCGCTCAGGCCTGGCGTCCTGAGAACTACGAGTCCCGGCATGCAACGCGGGCCTCCGTCCCACAGCCCGATCAGGCGCTGGTATTCCGTGTCGTTAGACGGCTGGTCCCGGCATGCAACGCGGGCGTCGTGGAGCTGCGCTCCTGGCTTGCCGCGCGCCGTCCGGGGTCAGAGGGCGGAGGGCGCCGGGTCGCTCGCGTTCGTGCGTTTCGGCGTCCCAGAGGCGCCTTGCCGACGTGCCGCGTGGGGCGGTCTCCCGCCCTGGCGCGCCGCTGGGAGCTGCCTCGGGGGCCAGGGGACGGGGCTGCGCGCGGGTCCCTCGTCACCTCCAGGGTGACCCTGAGGAGCCGCGCGCTGGGCGTGCGGACGGGGCCCGACGGCAGAGCCCGGGGCGGGGCGGAGGCCGGGGACCGGGCGCGGAGGGGCGGGCCGTGCCCGGGCTCCCTGGCGGCGGGGTCAGGCCGGACGTGAGCCCGGTCCGCGCGGGCGCCCGCCTGCCGAGGGGCTGGGCCAGGGAGGGGGCGCCCGGAGCGCGGCTGCCCCGGCTGGCAGGCCCGGAGGAGGGGCGGACGTCCGCGCACCGCGAGCGGGCTGCTTGGACACGTCGTAGACCCGGCAGTTCCCGCCGAGCTGGCCGGGGCGACCGGGCACTGGCGGTCGTGCGGTCGGGAACGAGAGACGGCGCTGCCGGCCTTGCGGAGTGGGACGGGTCCGAGGGGCCGCGAGCGGCTGCGTGCTGACGAGCGGTGCCCGGTGCGGCGGCGGGTCCGGGCGCTCGCCGGCCGGGGCCGGGGATGAGGAGCCGCTCCCGCGGGACGGGCCGCGCGCGCTTCGTGTCTGGCCTCCGAGAAGCACGTGCGGCTCGCGGGAGGCACGCCGACTTCCCGGGACCAACGCGGCTGGCCCGTGGGGGGAGCTGCGTCCTCCACGGCCCGACCGCGACCCTGCTGCTTGGGACGCGGCGGCGCGTGTGCGCCTGTCGCCCCCGGGGGCTGGCCTCGCCGCCCCGACCCCCGCGGGAAGGGCCCGCCGGCCGTGCTGACTTCAGTTTTGTTCTGATTCCCAAATCGTTTTCCCGACAAAAGGGGGTGATCTCGGTTCCTCTCACCACCCCCAGGCCACCCACTGTCACAGAAAACAGACTTTCAGGCTCCGCGGCTGTCGCAGGGTGTCCAGCCGCCACCCCCAGACTCCCCGCCAACAGCCCAGAGGCCTCGAGAGGCCGGTCCGCAGAGCTGCACAGAGCCTCCTCGGGTCCTCCGGCGGGTCCTCGGCTGCCCCCGCCGGCGGGCCCGGCGCTCCCCGGGCTTGTGCGGGACCCGAGGCGCCGCGGGGCGGTTTCCGTCGGCCTGCGGGGCGTCTGCGCGGGAGCGGCGGGGCTGCGCTCAGTCACAGGTGCGCTTGAGGCCCGGCCCGGGGCCGGGGGTGAAGTTCGCGCACCCCTTCGGCGGCCCAGGGTTTCGCCGGTTCGCATCCCTTTGCGGACCTGGCACCGCCATCAGGCCACACTCAGGCGGCGTCCCACGTGCCACAACCAGAGGCACTCGCGACTAGATATACAGCTGTGTACCGGGGGCTTGGGGAGAAGAAAAAGAAGATTGACAGCAGGTGTTAGCTCAGGTGCCAATCTTGGAAAAAAAACAAAGGATTTGGGGCAGGCAGGTCTGTGTTAACGTCTCCGGTACGGCTCAGTGCGCCTCTGGTTTCACATAGTGGGAAGGGAGACTCCCTGTGCGCTGTTGCAGGCCCTTCCTGCTAGTGGGGAATTACGCTAATTATCTGGAGCTGCAGGACATGTCACGCCATCTTGCCAGCCTGGCCACACCCCTGGTCCGCCTGCATCCTTAGTGCTGAGCAAACATCAGGAAACCAGCCGTGTCTCTGGGCTCCTCTGTTTCCAGTCTGTCTCGCAAGATGTGTCATCTTCATTTTAGCCCAGTCTCTCCATGTTTGTCAAGGTCAAGCTCAGACGCCACCCGGACTCATGGAATGCCTTAGAGAAGGAAAGGACTGCTGAGCGAAGAAAAGTTTCTCTAGGAACAGCTGTTTCCTCTAGAATGTTCTCTCTTTCAGTCCTGTTCCTTTTTGCAGCTGTCTGACGTCTTGATATTTGCATTTACCCATTTTCCCCAAGTTATTGCAACAGAAACGTTGGCTGGCTTCTATCTACTTCATCCTACCTGGAAGGAGAAGAAATGGATGGGATTTTGACAGAAGGAGACGAGGAAATGGGCATTCTAGGCGTAAGGACCATCCATCATGATTGGGGTTCAATAGTGGCCTTTGTGGAAAAAATGTGAGGAACAGGGCTAGGCTGTTTGACAAATTACTGATACCGTGGTCCCATCCCTCAGAATTCCAATTTAATTGGTGTTGGGTGGGACTGGAACATCAGGAGTTTTGCTCACCAGGTTATTCTAGTGTGTAGCAAGGTGTTAGAACCACCCTTATAGGCAGCTGGTAGTCGTTAAAAGTTTTTGAGCAGACGTATGAGCTCATCTGAGCTGTGCTTAAGACAAAGCTGACAGATCGGGGCACAGAGAACCCAGAGGTAGAGATGGCAGTTCCAGGCTTCTCTCAGTAGATGAGAGGGTCCCAGGGAGGGTTTCTGAATTACAACCACTAGGTTTTGTCACTTGGGCAGGTTAGTGAGAGGGAGGAGTCAAAAATGGCTCCTAGAAGAAGTGTTAACAGAGAAGGGAAACGGAACATGTTGGGAAGAGACGACGAGTTCCCTTGGAATCTGTTACGTCTGAGTTCCTGGGCATGTAGTAAAGTCAGCCATTGGCTGGGAGAGCGGGCCAGTGTACCAGGCTCCTGCGGATACTGGGGGGCAGTGTATGGGATGCTCAGTGAGCGGAACATTTTGCGTGGGAAGATGGCTACAGTAATGCAGGCAGAGAGGACAGCGAGGGCCAGTGAGTAAGGAGTGGTCAGTGGGTCAAACGCTGGAGCGGTCAAGTGAGATCAAGGGCTGATTTTCCCCTAGGGAGGGGCTGTATTCAAAGGTCCAGGCTTTGCCCGATAGTCACGTCTAATAGCCATCAGTTGGATCTCTCTGTCTCTATGTTCTTCCGTCCCACCTTTAAAAATTACGTAAATTATTCACATAGAGACTATGGGATCCTAAAATGAACCCATTGGCCAACCTACAATCTAGAACATGACCAGTGTTAGAACTACCTCACCATCCCGTCCTGTCCTCTCAGTTCCCCACCAGAGGTGTCCGCCAGCCTCAGTCTCGTGTCTGCCATTCCCCTATACGGGTGTATTGTGTGTGTGTATGCACACGGAGATATCGTTTAGTTAGGCTTGTTTTCCAGGTTTATAAAAATGCATCACATGTGTCTATTTTTTGTCTCTGAATGGCTTTTTCATTCATCACTATGTATCCAAAATTCTTAGCATGTTGTATGGGTATAGTTTGTTTATTGTGGCTTCTGTGTAACAGCCCGTTGTGTGAGTGTAGCAGGATGTGTGTGTCCTCCTCTTGTAGGTGGAGTCTTGGGTCAATTTCACTTTTTGGTATTAGGGGAAGTGCTGCAGTGAACGTCCTGCGTGTTCCCTGGTGCGCACGAGTGAAAGTCTGAGCACGGACACCTAAGTGAGCAGTTGTGGGATCGTAGATGTGCAGATGTTCAGACCTATGAGGTGCCGCCAAATTGTTTTTCAAAATGGTTGTCTCAATTTATACTCCACCACATCCTCAACAACTTGGTATTATCAGACTTCTTAATCTCTGCCAATCTAGGTGAAAGTCTGTGTTAAAATTAAAAGTTGTGGTTTTAATTTGCCTTCTAATAGGCATGTTGGTTTAGTATCATTTCCTGTTTTTTATTTGCCCTGTATTTTCTGTGAAATGCCTGTTCATGCTCGTTGCTCATTTTTCTGTTGTATTTTTGTCTTGTTTTATGGATTTGTAGCCGTTCTTTATGGTTTCTGAATGGAGAGCCTTTATTGTTTATTTGTTACCCACATTTACCCATTTTTTTCCTTTTTTTTTTGAGGAAGATTAGCCCTGAGCTAACATCTGCTGCCAATCCTCCTCTTTTTGCTGAAGAAGACTGTCCCTGGCTAACATCCATACCCATCCTCCTCTACCTTCTTTGTGGGACGCCTACCACAGCATGGTTTGCCAAGCGGTGCCATGTCTGCACCCAGGATCCGAACTGGCAAACCCCGGGCCACCAAAGCAGAATGTGCGAACCCAACCACTGGGCCAGCCCCTCGTCTACCCATTTTTTACTTCTCTTTCTCATCTTCTTTATGAGATCTTTTGAGGAGTAGAAGTTCTCAGTTTTAGGAATGCACTCTCTGAGCTGAGGTTTGTAGGAGTTTGCCTTTCACATTATTTGAATAGTGAGAAATGGGTGTTTTGTCTGGTGTACGGCAGGGGTCTGATTTCTTCCCGTCTGGGTAGCCAGTTGTCCAGCGCTGTATGTTCAAGATCTCATCCTGTTCTCACTGATCTGTGAGGCTGTCTCTGATGCACACTAAGTCTCCGTAAGTGTATGAACCCGTTTTGGACTCTCCATTCTGGTTGATTCTTGTGTTGTCTTGATTGCTGTAGCTTTGTAATAAGTCGTGATATCTTGGAGGGCAAGTGCCCCACAATAGTCTTCTTCTTTAGAAGTTTTGTGGCTATTTTTGGCCTTTGTTGTTTCACAGATTTTAGAATTAGTGTGTCAGGTTTGTTGATAAAATCTGTTAGAGTCCATACTGTTCTGATCAAAATTCTAAGTCAGTTTGGGGAGAGAAGACTTTGTGATTTGAATCTTCCCATCCATAAACACAGTCTGTCACTCTAATTAGCCCCTCTTTAAAGTCTTCCAATAAGATTTTTATAATTTTCTCCGTGTACAACTTGCACGTTTTTTGTTAGATTTATTCCTAGTTACTTTATTTTTTTTATTGATACGTGATACTTTTTAAAAAAACATTTTCTAATTGTTTCTGGTATATAAAGATGTAGTGGGTTTTTGTGAACTGATATTATTATACCCGTTTACCTTACTAAGTTCTTTTATTTTAAATAGTGCATCAGTAGATTCTTTGGTGTTTTCTATGTAGAAAGTCGTATCATTTATAAATGATGACTATTTTATGACTTCCTTTCCAGGTTCTGTGGCTTGCTTTCCTCTCTTGCTTCGCTGTGCTAGCTTATCCCTCTGCTGCAGTGGTGCTCAGGATCAGGTGTGCTGGGGACCCCTGTCTTGTTCCAGATTTAAAGGGGCTGTTTCTGACGTTTCCCCATTAGGAAAGATGCTTGCTGCGAGGTTTTTTTGGTATGTCTTTTATCAGGTTAAAGAAACTTCAGTCTATCCTTAATGTCTTAAGAGAATTTTATGACAATTTTAGAATATTATCAAATGTTTGTGTGCATCTATTGACGTGGTCCTATGCTTTCTCTTTTGT